>NC_081405.1:133849675-134190012 GCF_030272615.1 Cryptomeria japonica | reverse complement strand
AAAATTCATTTGTTTAATGTATATATTTCATTTCTTGGCCAGGTTTGCAAGGAGAAAGTGCATTTAAGTTGAAGCTAGGCAAGTTGGTGGTTTGATTGGAAAAGACAGTCCCAGAAAAAATGCAGTCTGATACGGGGGCCATATCTCCGTACTCAACCGTTGGATCATCCTTAATTTTTGATATGTTGTAAAGGATCAAGTTTTTAATAATCTCACCGAAGCGATTGAGGAGTTTAGATCCATTTAAAAAGTTATGGAACTCTGAGTACGGGTCTGTCAAAGAGGGCAGTAAGAAGGTAGTTTTGGTTTTATTTAATCAAAGAGTTGTATTTGTTGGGTTAAAATGGATAGGATGTAACATGAGCAGAGCCTTGAAGGTTGAAAGAGGGCCTTAGGAGTCCTTAGTGTTGAATTTGTAGATTTCCAAGTGCTTTAGGATCAAAGACACCATGTTTTAGCATATTTCTATTTTAATATTGGCAAGCATGTGGAGTTTGGTGGACAACTGATGTGTTTTGACCATTGAGAGGTCTTGAGTGTGGGTGTTGGGTCTCAGAGTTGATCCCATTGAAGGGTTATAGGAGTATTTCCTATTTTGTTTGAGTGAGGTTCACCTTGTCTCTGCATCAGAGAGAGGGAGAGAGAGAGAGAGAGAGAGGAATAGGAAGAGGGAGAGAATAGGATAAGGAGAGGGGAAGGGAGAGAGATTGGGAAAAGGAGAGGGCGAGAGGGAGATTGGAGAGAGGGAGAGAGGGAGGACAGAGGGAGATTGAGAAAAGGAGAGGGGGGAGAGGGAGAGAGAGAGAGAGGGAGGGAAAGAGAGAGAATAAGAGATAGGAAGAGAGGGAGAGGGAGTGAGAGAGAGAGAGGGGGGGAGATGGGGAGATTAGGATAAAGAGGGGGAGAGACACACAGACAGACAAAGACAAAGAGAGAGAGAGAGAGTAGAGGGAGATTGGGAGAAGGAGAGGGGGAGAGGGAGATTGGGAAAAGGAGGAGAGAGAGAGAGAGATGAGAGAGAGAGAGAGAGAGAGAGAGAGAGCATGAGGAGGAGGAGGAGGAGGAGGAGGAGGAGAGGGTGAGACACACGAGGTAGAGAGAGAATGAGAAGGAGAAAAGGGTGAGAGACTCAACAGAGAGAGAAGTGGGAGTGGGAGAGAGATGACATAGAACTCAAGGAGGATAAATAGAGCTCAGAATAGACAGAGATGGTGATGGGGGAAGGAAGACGAAAAAGAGAGGAAAAGAAGAGAGACATGCATGTATACAAACATATATACATATATCTATATAAATATATGTATATATAACTATAGATTTGCATATATACATACATAAACACATATTATATATGTATGTCTGTACATGTGTAGTAAATGCTAAGTTTACAAGGGACACGTTATTATGTCTTCATAACCCGTAGGGGTTTTGTGAAACTCAAAATCATGGTTTTAGTTCTACATAACCCGTATGGGTTATGTAGAATTGTGAATAGTGCAATTTTTTCAAAACCTGTGCAGGTTATGGAAAACTGTGAATAATACTTTTTGTATTTCAAAACCCGTGCGGGTTTTGGCTTGGTAAGAGGATTGGAAAACAACCATAAGGCTTGCAAGCCCATTTTCCCCCTATTTTTGTCCCTTTACATGTTTTTTCATCTTCCAACATGATTTCTTGACTTCATCGTCATTAGATTTACAAATGATCAAGTGGGTATCTCTAAAATTACCACCATAATCTCACATGTCTTCTCAGTTTTCTGACCATATATTTTTTTCTACTTTTGGACAATATCAACATACTAAACTTTAATTTTCTTTACCAGTGCCTTGAGAGTCCTCACAGACATATGTCTACCATTTTTTTAATAACTTTTGATATACTTGACCAAATTCAAAATAAATTACATATTGTTGTTCTACACTAGATTCTATACACTTTTAATAAAAGAATTGTGCATTTTCAATTATTTTGATGCAAGTTACGCCCAACGCACGAATAGGTACCAAATTTTCAAGATGCGGTCACTTCAAAAAATCACTAAAAAAAATATTAAACGAAAAATTACAAAAAGATACACAACTTCTAGATCTCAATCTTACCTATCATCCTACCAAAGGGTTTTGCAAAATATTAAATCTAACTATATATTTTTTGTAGCGCATGAAAGCAATTATGTTACGTTTCTTTTTGAAAAAATTAGGAACAATTTTTCATGCGCGAGAGGTTTGACCCTCTTAATCTTATCCAATTTGAAAAAACTTTAGTAGTTTAGAAACTAGATTCAGAGCACTGCAATTCTTATCATTTTCTCAACTCCTAGTTTTTAGTGCATGACCGTCGAATATCTCTTTGAAGTTCAGGTTTAACTGTTTTTCAGAAAATATAAAAAAATAAATAAATAATTTTTTTTAAAAACAGCCACTTATACCCCCCTTTTTGTTGAATGTGAAATGAGAAATGAACTTTTCAGCCAATTCAATCCATTATTTAATATTACTAGGTAAATGTGAATACCAATACATAGCCTGTCAGTAAGGCTTCGCGGGAATAAGCACATGAGATATGTGTCATCTTAACTTCAGTGCATGTTGCGTACAAGGCTCGAATGTGATCTTTTGAATTACCCTTTCCTTTATATTTCTCAAAATTTGGTGTTTCAAAATGTTTGGGAAAGGGAGGCATGTGCAATTTTTTCTCAAATGGATTGGGACATAAGTCTTGTTCTATATAAAAATTTTATTCCGTAATGCCTCAACTTTTTGTTGCAACTTTTCAATTTGTTGCATCACTACATTGGATTACGAAAGTTTTTGAGGTTCATCATTCATGCCCGGATGTCCTTTTTATCAATACACAGTGCCTCCAAATGGTTATTGATGCTCAAAGATTTTTGTCTTTGGCGTCTTTGGAATATATATATATTGATATTGCTCTTGTTGTTGAGGCATTGCCATGCTTTGGTACAATTGCCATCTGCATTTTAGGTTGATATTGCACTTTGGGTTGTTGCAATTACATTTGGGGTTGGTAATGCATATTTGCTTGTTGTTGTTGTCGTTGTGGCCCGTAATAGCTTGTTTGACCTTGTTGCACATATTGAGGCACATACTATTGTTGGTACTGATATTGTTGATTCTAGATCAAAATTTGTTCATTTTGTGCCATTTGTTGTTGTCCTAATGTGAATCTGATTGATTTCAAAAAGCTTTGCTTATGTGCTTTAGGTTGTTTCACTTTCACATGCAAACTGGCGCTTGCATTAACTTGTTGTGAAGTGTGTCCAAATGATTGTTGTTGTCGCAAGTCCGTATTCATTTGTAGTGGTGCAAAAGGCACTGTCATTTGTTGTTGAGAATAACATTGTTGTTGTGCATTATGTGTTTGCACATTTATTGGTGCACGTTGTGCACTTTTCAATTGTTGCAATATTTGTTGTGGTTGTGTGCCACTACTTACTCTTTTTGTTGCAATAATTGAAGGTGATTTTAGAGGTCACCCATCCAAAAAATACTTTGAATCAAGCAAGCTTTACCATGAAGTTTCTCCCAAAATGAAGCCTACCTAGCCCCCACTTAGCTTTACCGAGGATCTCAAGTGAAACTCTCTAGTTAACCACACTAACGTCAAAGCAGCATTGAGATTGGTGACTTCTCAACAAGGGCTAATGATTCAACCCAACAACCATCATCTAGATACAATGATTTTTAAAATTATCCAATATTCATGTCCATGGGAGATGAGTTCAATTGAACCAATATTCATAAAATACAGTTTATTAAGCTTCACTTGGAAATTATACAATTCAATCTTCATAAAACATTATGAAAATATCACCTACTTGACAAATAAAGAAACTAATAAATAGAGAAAATGAGAAAAAATAGAGAGAACTCGCGAATCAGGGCAAAAAAAAGAAAAGATAAAATGTAAAAACTCAAAGAAGGACAAACATAAAATATAAATTTGAGAGTTAGAGAGAATAAATGCATAAAAATAAACATACAAAAAGATACATAATAATGGACAAGAATAAATGGAGAGGGAGAAAGAGAGGAAACAAAGATAAACATATATATTATTATATTCACCACTTTTACGAGTATTCTTAGTAAATTGTGGCTTTTCATTAGCTAATGATATTCTTGATGCTTGTAGATATATTTAGAAATAAAAAAGAAAAAAGAGAAATTAAACAAGGGAAATGGACAAAAAAAAAAAATGATTGAGAAAGGGAGAATGAAAGAGAGAGGAAAAGAAGAAAAATAAACAAGCAATGGAAAAAGGAAAAAAACATAAATAAAATAGAAAGAGATAAGAAATAAAATAGAAAAAAAAAATAGAAAGAAAATAAGAGAGAAAAAAAAAAGCAAAAGTAAGTTTTAAAAAATTTAAAAAAGATATAAAAAAGAAAATGAAACCAACAAAAGAAGAGGTAAAATATGAAAACAAAGCGCATAAAAAGGAAGAGGGAGAATAAGTATGAGGAGAGTGAAAAGGAAAGGAAGAAGAAAACAAGGAGAGTAAAATAAAGAAGAAAACAAGAAAAATAAACAAAATATATTTAGAAAATAAAAGAGATTAAAGATAAAATGAAAAAAATAGAAAGAGAAAAAAAGGGAAGAAAGCAAAAGAATAAAAGGTAAAATAAGTCACAAATAAAGGACATAAAAAGGAAGAGAAAGAATGAGGATGAAGAAAAAAAAAAGGAAAGAAAAAGAATATTGAAATGACAATTAGAAATAGAAAGCATAGAAAAGACACAAAAAGAAAATAAGAATAAAAAAATAAGAGAGAACAAAAGATATGTAATATGAGAATAAATAAATAAACAGATAAATAAAAAGATAAATAATAGAAAAAAAAAATTAGAAAATGAAAAGAAATAAAACAAAACAAAAAAGTGAAAGAAATGTATAATAAAAAAAATAATGAGTAAAATAAATGACATAAAAAAATAAGAGGGAAAAAAAATAGAAGAAAATAGTTAAGAATTTTGTTTTAAAATAATTAATAGAAATAAATAAGGCAAATAAGATAAAAAAGACTAATAAAAACAAGTAAATTATTGATGGGGTTATACTGAAATGGCAAGGTATGTAGATCCCTATTCAAATTTCCAGAATAACATATTTATGTATAATAAGAATGTATGAAGGTGAAAGTCTTCTATGTATCTATCTATAATTGGAATGTACCAGTTCTATCTGTTTTTCTGTGTGTTTTCTTTCACTAACCTACCACCTTAAAATTCCTTCAACAAAAAGGTATCGATGTGGTTGTTTTCGAAACTAAATTGGGTCTTCGAATAAACTATGTTAAAAGGCACTGCATCCCACCCAGTCTCTACAAGGCAGTGGATATTCTCACAAGTTTGAAAAAGCATTTATATATAGAATACCATGCCTTTATTTTACTTGCAAAAATAACCAGTTCGACACAGGAGAATTTCTTTTCTAATAATCACAACAAAAAAATAACAAACCGATTTAGGAGTTAGATTATAACATTTATTAAAAATGGTGATCTGGAGCTGCCCGCTGCTGCACTACTTACTCTTCACAATCACACCTGTCGTTCAAGATACCTGTGCTCATAAGTGCTGTTCACATTCTTCTAACACACTGTCTGTTGCAAAAAAATACTTTCCTACTATTTGTTTCATTCTGCTCTTCACAAAATTTCCCACCCAAATTCAAAATTCTAATTCACCTACCTCCAATCAATACACTGCCCAGAACATTGAACTGCTGCTGCAATGTCCAGTGAGGAGGGATAAATATCCTAAGAAATCTCCAAATGGCTGCTTCTAAGACAAGGAATCTCGTAAGAAAGTAAAGGTTTCCCTAACAGATGTCACACATTGGTTACTACATCCATATAGATGATAGTTGTGGTACTTCCCCCATCTTCCAAATGCATATTTAATAAAAATGAAAGAAAAAGAGATAAGGAGGATGCCTCTCCACATCTCGAAAATGTTGTCAAAAATTCAAATTGGTGCACCATTTCACGATTAGAATTATGGTGGATGCCCATTTGTCCTCTACAGAGTCTCTGAGACATTAAAAGGACAGTAAGGTGATGCATTCATAAAACACATGGAAGGATTTCGCTTCTGAAAATTATTATATACATAACAATACAGTGTCACTGCAGCATTGGTGGTGGAAGTATGAAAGATAGATCTACCAATAGCTAACTCCAACCTCTGTTCTTGCACACGAGACTTACATTTACCAGCAATTGCTGTTTAAGACCGGAAAACAGTCCTAGTATAATTATGTACAGTCTACCCACAAAATATTTTATGAAGGCACTCGACCAGAAGGTTTAAATTTCAAACCAGCCATAGTTCAGATGATATCATGTCATATTACCAGCATAACATTCAGTAAAATACAAGCTATTTTTCAGGAAGCTCCTCATTTTAAATCTAATTGAAGCACAGTTATGTTGTGGTTATGCATGCAAACAATGATGAGCACTCCTTTTTCCTGCATTGTGGTCTTTCTTCCGTTTACTTTTTCAGGGCAATTGTTCCGAATAAATAAAAGCTCTATGCTAGTGCTTGCTAGAAGGTTCTAGAGATGTTCATCCTATAAGAGCTCTGCTTATTTTCTCAAATATATGTATCAATTATAGTAGCCTTCATGTAAAGAGACTTGCTTAATAGTTTAAATGTCTATTACTTTATATTGTATACTGTCAAGTGATTAATATCTTGAATTTTCGTCCCTCTTCTCTTTGTTTATTTCATAACTTCCTTATTTATTCTATGAATGATTTAAGTATATATCATTCCAATTATCTTACACAGAATCTGTAAACGATGAATGTTAAATCACATTCAATCGATACTTTTCTATTGTTTTTTTAGATCAGCTTTAAATCTATAATTTCTTTTAGTACCTTTACATTTTCTTTTCTAATATATTTATAAAGAACTAACTACAAATCTCACAAATAGCTACCTTCAACAATAGGCTAGGGGACGACTAGGGGACGTCCCCCTGCTGTCCCCAAAATTACAAAATTTGTGGGAAACGTCCGGGAAACTTGGCGACGGCAGTGACTCTCAAAGGGGACGTCCCCCGTCCCCAACATGGTTTGGGGACGTCCCCCTATCTCCTAACCGTCCCGAGGACGGCCAGCCATCCCCCTTTTCCCAGCACATTTAAAAAACAAAAAAAGACTTAAATGCTCAAAAAAACATTTTTTTATTTTATTATAGGTCTATAAAATTGGATTTTCATTAATATGATGGGTAAACATGTTTGGATCACTTCCAAAAGCACTTAGAAATAATGAGCAGCAGCCTGGTAATAAATTTCACAAACACTTAGAATGCGGTGGTAGTGCGTAAAAAAGTGGTTGTAGGTCTGCAATATTGGATTTTTCACAATTATGAAAGGTAAACAGGTCTGAATCATAGCCAAAAGCACTCAGAAATATAAATAACAGCTTGGTATAGAATTTCACAAACATCCAAAATTTTGTAGTGCATAAAGAAGCGGTTGTAGGTCATAATAGAAATGCGAGACTATCAAAATATCCTTCAACCAGAAATAAACAATGAACTACATGCAAACAAGTGTTGGCATATTGACAATGTATTTTCAATTATGAATGCATATTGAGTATTGACAATGAAATCTGAACACAAATGTGGTATGTTAAGGTTCTATAATGTACATATACTTGCTTTATCCATGTTTTCATATGAATATAATGTATATATACATGCTTTGTCTATTTTTCATATGAACATTTAAAATTTCACTATATATTTTAAATTTTCCCTATATTTTATATAGCCATCCCCTTTGCCGTCCCCAAAATTGGCAAAAAAAATTATCGTCCCGGAAACTCGTCCCCCCGTCCCCTACCATCCCCGTCCCGGAAACTCGGGGTAACATAGGAAAATCCGAATAATTTTATGCTCCACAATCTGATTTGCAATTTGATTAAACTTCAAAAATATCTGAGATCATCCTTGGTATTTTTGACACTTAAACAATAACACATTTCTCGAAATGCTAGGAAATGAAAATGCATTACCCAAATTTTTGTTCCAATTCGGATCTCACGATTACATTTCCAGCACTGAATATGAATTTGAAGGAGGTCTCACAGATAACCACTTTCTAATCAGCACTGAATATTCTCAAACAAAAGTTTATTTTATAAATACCCTAATAAGCTGAAAAACCTTACACGGTAAAATGGAATATAGTCTCAACCACGCAGAATGATTTTCCATGGTAACGAACTGTGTAAAATTTAAGCATCTAATCGAGGGAAAAATGTGCAACTCTAACGAGGAAGTCCTCACTATACAGAATATCACACTTTTCAACCAGGCCCTAGCAATCTGCAAACAAGTATGTATTCAAAATCTACACAAAAATAGGCACTCATTTGACTTCACATTGTGGGAGAACACCTGGAATGGTAGGTCCTCCTCTTGACAGCATCCAATTTAAAGATCTTCACAATGTTTCTATTTTACAGAGATAGTTCAATCTAATAGACCATTCCACATTCTCAAATACGAATATGAAATTCAATCAAAAAATGGTTGTTAAGCATGGATGAAAGACCTTTGTCTTAAAAACCACTCAGTATAATTGACCTTTATTTTCATCAAACCAAAGAGGCCCTTATAATGTAGCAACATAAGCATACAATAAAATGCATAATTGCCTCTTTATATCTCAGTCGTAACATAAATAATGAAAACAATGAGAACAAATGGGAAAGGTCGTTTATGCATGGCCAGTTGTTACTGGGTCAAATGTTTACCCTAACAAAAATCCTAGGCCTATCCATACAGCTTTTAATGTATCCATATGCACATAGAAGAGTTGCCAGGAAATTTTATTATAGGAATGTGGATCATGCACCTATTAGTATACCTACGTAATTTAGTAACATCATTTATATATAATATGGTCGTCTTTTTATTCATTCATGTGCCTACTAATACTTGTCTAGTGCTGCTTTGTCTTTTAGTAAAAATAACGCATACAATATGGGAAGGGTCCATAACACTCTTTGTTCATAGGCCTCAAGGATAAGGTTAACTAGGTAGCCCAGGTCAGAACCGCTTACATAGTGACCTAAAACTATTATAATCATCCAAAAAATGGGTTTTGGATTTATTCTCTACCCGATACCCGATACCCTAAAAGAGGTAGAGGGTGAAGAGTGTATTATTGAAATGTTTTAATGTTCTGAAATAAATGCATAATGGAAATATAGCTTCTCTACGACAGCAATAAATGAAGGTTTACTCTTATTTTTAAATTTGCCTAAGAAATACTAGGAATTGAGTTTTAGACAAAAATATATGCTGAAATAATGAATAGAAAGTAAAGGGAACATCCCTAATTTGAGGATAACTGACATAAGTGTTTATTGTGAATAGTAAGATAAGATCATAACAAGATAATCCTTTTCCATACTATTCTCACATTTCAGAATATCCAGAATATCCACAATATTTCTATCTAAAGAGGCAGTTGGAGTGTACATACATTCCACTTAGGGTGATAAGGATAGCATAATTGTACCCTTTCATCCTACATTTGTCACATTTTTGGAGGTGTGCGTACAAAACAGGATAAAACAAAAGGAAGACTGAGAAAAAATATTAAAAGAAAAAATGAAATTAATCAATGGAGAAAAATAGATAGAAAGTAAGGAAGAAAGAAAGAAAAAGAAAAAAATATAGAAATGATAAAACAAATAAAACATAAAAATAATAAATAAATGAAAATAAAAATCATAAATTATCAATAATGAAACAAAGATAAACAAAAAAATAAAGAAAGGAAAAGATAAGGAATAGAAATGCAGAATGAAAATATTATATAAATAAATAATGAATGAAAAAAGCCATTATCTAAGAAAGAAATGTGATGTTTTATCAAGATTAAATTGAATAGTTTTTGAATCAAATTTATTGATAAGCATTTAATAAATAGATATTCACAAGAACCCAACTCGTATGAGCATGAATGGTCCACTGAGCATTCATTGCATCTAGGTGATGTATCGCACACTAAAGTCAAGGTAGCATTGAGACCAATGACTCCTTAACAAGTGTTAATGGTTCAACCCTATGACAATCAGCTAAATACAATAAGTATTAAATGGGCAGTTCATGCCCATAGGAGATGCATTAAATTGAACTAGTACTCATTAAGTATGGTTTAATAAGTTTAACTTAGAAATTACATAATTAAATCCTAATAAAACATTACATAATATGACACATTATGAAAATATCACCCATTTGACAAATAAGGAAATAAAAAAATAGAGAAAATGAAGAAAAATTAAAGAGAGATATGAAGAGAATGATAAAAATGAATAGAACAGAGACAAATAAAAAGATTAGAATAAGAAAAGAGAAACATAAATTAAAAATTTTGGGAATTAGAAAGAGAGAGATGACATGCATAAAGATAAACATACAAAAAGATACATAAAAGTGGACAAGAATAAATGTTTACAAAGAAAGAAATTAAGAAACAAATGTAGAAAAATGACAAGTAAATATATCTAGACAAAAATAAAAAATAAAAAATATAGAAAGGAAAAAAACAAAGGAAGAAGAGAAAACAAAAAATGAATGAAAAAAAAGTAAAGTGAAAGATGAAAATAGCAGAAAAATAGTAATAAACAAAGAAAAAGAAACATAAATAAACAAATAAATAAAAATTGGAAGGTGATTCGTTCATCTACATCAATGCAATCACTTCAAGGAAGGTGGATAGCTGTAAATCCAAGAAAATGGGAGACACAATTGTCCCTATGATTGATGAAATGGAGTACTTCACAATAAAACACAATTACAAAGAAGCAAATATGGTAATGGATTTTTTTCAAAAAGGGGTTTTAATTATCGATTCAGAATGTAGCGCCAACAAATGTTGTAATTTGCAAGGCACTAGACTGAATTTCAAAATTGGATAAAGAAATGATACAAAGAATATTTTAAAATAAAGGTGTTTGTAAGAAACATTTCAAATACAAAGGAAAGCTAGTTAAATTTCTTCAAATATGGAAATTTGTAAGAAGATATCCATAACGGTTATTAAAGTTTTTTTTCGACAATATTTATGTAAAATCTTATAAAAGTAGACTTCACACATAGGACATATTTTTGTTATTGGTGTGCCCTCAATTGATGGTACAATCGTTAAAAATGTGGAAAGGAACTTCTTCTTGAATAGTAAAGTGCATGTCATAATGATATTTTACAAACCTTCGTAACATATTAACAAATGCTATTGGAAATAAGTTGAGTGGCAATCTAGTAACTAAGTACATATAAAACCATTTTGGAAAGGATACATCATAGGAAATAAAGAAAAATCAAAATCCAAAGAATAGTACAAAGATGTTTGTTGAAGGGATTCACGTGTATTCAAGAAAAGAAATCCTTGTACCTTTCTTACATAAAGGATGAATGAAAGTACTAAGGATTGTCTCTTTTTCTTTCAATTTATTATGAATTGAACTAAATATGACAGCTTTCCTCTATTTAGGAATGTAGTGTACAATTTCTTTTGATTTTAAATGAGAACGCATACCCTGTATGCTAGCATCTTGTCTATTAAAAATATAATTGTAAAGAGAAAGAAATACAAAATGAAAGTGAAAGGCAAAATAAAAAGACAAAGTGAAAATACAGGTAGCAAGAAATAAAGAGAAACAAGAGAGACAAGTAGACTAGGAAACAATGATAGAAATAAAGAAAATTTAAAGACAAAGAAAAGTGAAGAACAAAAAGAATCAGAAAGAGGGTGAGAGAGCATAAGATAGACAAAGAAGTATATTAAAAGAAAGACAATAAAAAAAAGAGTAAATTCCAAGCCCAAGGGTGTAAGGTTTGAGAGCAAAAAGTGTTTTACTAAGTCAAAGATTTGAGAAAAAGGGACCGACATAGAAGGTTCAAGATACACAAAAATATTTCTCGCTATAGGGTCCATGATCTATCAATCGAAGATGAAGGGTCTAAGGTTCAAGGATTCATGGTATACAAAAGAGGTTTGACAATCAAGGTTCCATAGTCTATGTGTCCAAGATCAAAGGTTCAATGTCCTAGTCCTGTGAGTTCAAGGTCAAAGCTCTAGTTTCCAATAATTCAAATTTAATGTCTTGAGGTCTAGGATCCAAGTTCTTGATTGTCGACTCTAAATTATACGATCATGTGTTTAAGGAACAAGGTTTGTTTCCAATATTTAAAGTATAGGGTTATTGTCCTATATTCTAGAGTTCAAATTCCAAGCTTTGAGATCTAATATCAAATGTCATGTGATTTAGGGGTCTTTAGATCCCATATATATATATATATATATATATATATATATATATATATATATATATATATATATATATATATATATATATATATATATATATTCAAGGATTGAGGATACAAGGTCTAGAGACTATGATTTAAAGCCTAGATCCGAACAGTCCAATATCCATAGTCTATTGTCAACGGTGAAAGCTTCAAAGTATAGGGTTATGTGTTGATGCTATATAATAAATTTTTGTATATGATCAATTATCCAAAACCCTAGAATATAACTTTTGTAATATAGGGGGACACATTCTGAGATAACGAATCCAAAGTTTCACTGTGTAGAGTAAATGTTTCTTCATCTAGGAGAGTTGAGGGGGAAAGTTAAAAGCTTCTCGATTAAGGTCCATGGCCCATGAGACCCAAGTTCTATAGGTCTAAAGATTAGGTTATGGAGTCTAGGATTGAGGTTGCACCATTTTGGGGGTCCAACTTCTTAAATCACATAGAAAAAACCATAATGTCCAAATTCTAAGATTCAAGTTATATTGCCCATGTTCTACATAAACTATAGCGCGAAAGTGGTAAACACACTGACATATTGAGAGGTTCTGTTTAATCTATATTCATGTAAAACCTAAAATCTTCAGCATTTATATCAAATCAAACCCTTACTCAAAATAGATCAGCAATAATGAAACAAAACATTCATCAAATTTGCACAATAAGACACCATATTTACATGCAAAACCCAACAAGGGAAAATCCACATTGAACAAGCTACTTAGAGCTACTGTCCAAATCCAACCTCACAAATTAAGACAAGATTACATTAAGTTTTATGGGCTACAACCCTAAGTAAGTCGCAACTCCTTGAACACATAGTTTTATGGAAACAATTAAAGGAAATTCACTAATCCCTATGGATCGTAACAGTTACAGAAGAAGACTACAACCTCAATTGCTTTTTGCTCACTACCTCTAATAAGCTTCCTTACTCATATGATACCTTCAACTCACTACATCTTCTTGATTTCAAATATTTCATCGCAGTACTCATCACCACATACTTCCTATGATTTAATCCTTCATTTATATACTCTACAAGCATTAAGAAGATTTCTCCTAGTCAGCCAACATGAAACATGTAGAAATGAAACATGCACCATCAAAAGTTCGGCCCCAAAATCTTCCACAAGAAAAAGAAAACACTTGTGTTACAAATGAAGAGGAAACAATACCAAAATCACCTTAGAACTCATCTCTATATGCAAGCACACACATCAAAGTATTGGCACAAAAGTTCCAAGTCGACCTAGCTAACATATGTCCTTTCATATATTTTGTATAAACATATATCCTTATCTACTTTTAACGCAAAAACAGGTGCCCATTTCTAAAACAAGTTATTTTCAATTTTTAAACATGACAAGTACCCGAATTTTAAGAATGGGTGTTGGAGTAAATTATTATTTTTCACATTGGTTAAGTTTAACTTAGTCATATCATCTTTCTAAGTGTTTAGTAAGGTTTAATATTATTTAATTGCATTTAGTATTTTGTATCGATAATTGACAAGCAGTTGTAGCTACCCTCACACCTCAATGGCGCTCCCTCTCTCGCCTTTCCTTTATAACAAGACTCGTGTACATTGTTTAACATCTCAATATCATCAATATTTTTTATGTCATATTATTCTCTATTTGTGAAGGTGAATTCGTTGTGTGGGGTCCTGGAGTTGAATAAATACCCCAAAATAGTATCAAAGCCTGTTACAAGTGTGATTGTCATTGCACCCAAAGATTGAATTGTTAATGCCCGATACAACCACTAGACTTATCGAATCCACAGGAGGATTAAGAAATGTCACAAACTCGAGCGTTGTACTGCACATCACAAGAAAACCAAAGCCGCACACCTTGCAACTACGATTATCGTTCCACCAAAACATCAACCTGTTAATGCCCGATACAACCACTAGACTTATAGAATCCACAGGAAGCGGTTAAGCTATGTCACAAACCCGAGCACTACGCCATACAACACAAAGAAACCAAGGGCGCAAACCTTGCAACAAAGCCTACTGGCAATGTCTCCTTCTGCAACATCTAAGAATCTTTGTCAGATTGAGCTTGAGATCCCAAGAGTTGATATTTTGTTATACAAGCACCATTTCATTTGGTGCCATTCTCAATTAATCAATTGCATTGTTTGCAAACCCGCGGTTTATCCATGGTTGGCATTAGCATTATTGTTTTCTATCGTCGGATATCAACATTCTCTATTCGCAACCTTTGCATCGCCCTAGTCATTGTGTGTGCAGATCGACATTTATAGAAAGCTCATTTATCGGCAACATCATTGTTCTTCTCATGTTCAGTTTGCTTTTACTATTTCCATCCCGAGGATTCATTTTCAATCGGTATCAATTACATTACCGCAACATCTTTCTTAATGCTCTTCGCTAAGTGCTATTAAAAGGCTGAATTTCTTAGATCACCAAGCCCTCTCCAGTTTATGGTAGCAGCCGATCTGAAATTTCTTTGGATCAAGCATTTTTTATGCTCCATCACTACCCAACAATTTTATTTTATTTGTAGAGACTCTTCTGTCAACGACTTATGGTTTGCGTCACATTTGTCAAAACATACTGATCAGAAGCAAATCTGAAAGAGTGGAAAAATATTTTAATTTTTTTTTTTAGTTTTTCTATACATTAGTAATTGGCATTTTTGAAGGCCTTCGGGCATTTCTAGCCCTTGAAAGTTTGGCCTGTCCTTTAAAATGTTATTCAGTACTTCGCCTCCAACTCTTCGAGACCTTTCCAACGAGTTAAACGGCTCGTAATTTCGAGTCCTGTGCAGAAAGTTATGCCTAGTTAAAGTTAGGACAAAATTTTATATAGTTTTTCTGAAAATTTCATAGTTTCAGATTTTATTATGTAAATAAACAAGATGTGACTGTTGGGTTTCGATTCTCAAGGATTTGTTGGTGACCCTTGGAATCCCTTGGACTGATATATGTTAGATTTTCGAATTGAATAGATCACTTTTTGGCTTGCTTCAATTCTATGCTTTCTTCTTCATGTAAACAAAATTTACAATACCGCAGGTTCTCACTCAAGTGTTGTCATCCGAATCCATAATTTGGATCAGTGGTATCAGAGCAAGTTCGCTCATGTATGTCATATCACATGCGATCAACATATCAAAGATTGGGGTTGGAAACAAGGAATTCTTCAGACTACCTTCCTTTGAAACGCACACGATCGCAGATGGCTAAGTTGTAGACCGACAATGACATTAAAGCAATAGTTGCAGATGCACTAACAAAACAACGTGAAGAACTGATGGAGAATTTCAAGCAAATGCTGGAAAGTCATGGGTCACAAACAAACCCACCATTCACAGGGTATACGCCATTCAAGGTGCAAGTGAATTTCGATATACCCACATTTCAAGGAAAGATCGATGCAAATGCTGTTGATGATTGGGTTTCAAAGCTGGAAACGTATTTCTCTGTCAATCAGTTCTTAGATGAAGAGAAGATAACTTTGACTCTCCTCAAAGCTGAAAATCATGTGAAAGCTCCGTGGGAAGCAAAGTTAAGGAAGCAGAAAATGGCAGTACTTTTATTTTTGATCAAAAACCCACATGGGCAGAATTCATGGAGCACATAAAGGAAGAATGTTTTCCTATTGATGCATATGAACAGAAATATATGCAATGGCAATTGCTTCGACAGAAGAATAAACAAACTGTTCAGGAATATACTAATATGTTTCATGGCTTAGTACCAAAGCTTGGCATCAAAGATTGTGAGAAGCACCAAGTTTTGAAATATCAGAGTGGACTCCACAGGTATATCCAAACTGAAATGGAATTCCTGAACATAGAGACTTTACCTAGTGCATATAAACTTGCTACCAAAATTGAGGAGAAATTCAAATAGAAAGGAAGGAGGGATAATTTTGCAAACAACAAATGGAAGGGTGAAGGTGGTAAAACTACATGGAAACAAACCTCTAAGGAACCCTCTCCCAATTCACCAACAAAAAAAACATGGAGTATGAAGAAGACACAAGAGAACGTTATGTGGTGTGAATTCCACAAGAGTCCCTCTCATAACACAAAAGATTGAAGAACCATAAAAAGCTTAATGATGGAGACACATGAGGACAAGGCAGAATCTAAGGTGGCAGATACTTGCACAAAAGAAAGTCACGAACAGGTCATTAAGGCTGATCCATATGCCACGGTAGCTACTACAAAGATATTGCCCCGGGAGGATGAGGAGAGATTGTTCCATTCACAGATGTGGGTCAAAGGAAAAGCCCTACACTTTATCGTTGTTAGCGGAAGTCAAAAGAACCTAATATCAGCAGACACTATGAAGAGATTGAATCTAAAAACAACAACCCACCCACAACCCTATTCAATGGGATGGGTAAGTCGAGGGAGAGATATCGAAGTGCACCAGCAGAGTTGCCTTTCATACTCCACAAAACCTTTCAAAGATGAGGTAATCTGTAATGGGGCTTCATTAGATGTTTGTGATGTTTTTTTGGGACAACCATATATGTACCAGCGACATGGTGTTTATGAGTCCAGACCTCGCAGCGTGACAATCAGATTAGGTGAGCAGAAATACCAAATACCAGAGGTAAGCCCTGCATGCACTACCTCTTTGATTAGTGCCAAGCAATGTAAGAGGTTCGTTGTCAAAACTAGAACATTCATATTATTGATGATTCGTTCTGAAGAAGAAAGGAAATTAGTCTATAATTCCCATGCCATCACAAACACCACAACATTGCAGAAAAGATCAATGGATCAAATTTTGATGAAATATGAAAATTTGTTTTAAGTTACCAACTAGGGTACCTACACACTGCCAAGTGAGACACACTATTGATTTGATACCAAGAACTCCATTACCTAATAAACCAGTCTACCGTAGGTCAGTATTAGAGAATAATGAGATTAAGAGGCAAATACAAGAATTGATTGAGAAGGGAAATATTCGTCCAAGTGCATCACCCTATCGCAGCCCCATTGTTCTAGGAAAGAAAACAGATGGAACCCGGAGACTTTGTATTGACTATAGGGCCTTGAATAAAATCTCAGTCGAAAATAGTTATCCACTTCCCCTGATAGATGACCTCTTGGACCAGCTTAGAGGGGCCCGATTCTTCACCAAAATTGATTTGAAATCAGGGTACCATCAAGTAACAATTGAATCAATCGATGTGTGGAAGACAACTTTCAAATCTAAAGAGGGATTGTTTGAATGGCTAGTGATGCCTTTCAATCTAACAAATGCTCCAGCAACATTCATGAGAACGATGAATGATATACTTAGACCATTCACTGAATCCTTCATGTTGGTATATCTTGATGACATACTCATCTTCAGCAAAACTTGGGAGGAACATTTGCAACATGTGGAAAAAATTCTCTCAACCTTACAAGATCATGGGCTTTATGCAAACAAAGAAAAGTGCTCCTTCGGTATACAGAATATCAAATACTTAGCATATGTTATTGATAGTCAGGGTGTCCATGTTGATCCGGAGAAGATACAAGTGATTAAGGACTGGCCGTCTCCTAGAAATCTCACAGAGTTACGAAGTTTCCTCAGGTTGGCAAACTTTTATTGTAGATTTTTGTTGGGATTTTCCCATTTGTCTTGACCTTTAAATCAGTCCTTGAGAGGGGGGACACAAGCAAAGTTTAAATGGACAAGTGCTCAACAAGAAGCATTCAAGGGGCTAAAACGAAGGTTATGTTCTGCACCAATTTTATCTCTTCCTGACCTGCAGCAATCATTTGAAATACAAACACGCATCAAAATATGCTCTAGGGGCAGTTCTCATGCAGCATGGTCATCCAGTTGCATATCACAGTCAGACTTTTTCTGATACAGTGCGTCAGTATGCCACTTACGACAAGGAACTGTATGCTATTGTTCAAGCCTGTAAGCAGTGGAAACATTACATTTTGGGTAAGGAGACTGTCATCCACACAGATCACAAACCTCTTCGATTTTTGCAAACACAAGGGAAGTTGCAAAATGATCGACATCAACGATGATCAGCATATCTTCAACAATTTCACCTCAATATTCACCACAAGAAGGGAAGCACTAACAAAGTAGCAGACTGTTTGAGCAGGCCTCCAATTGCAGCCATAAGTATGGTTTTGAACTCATGTGGTCATCAAACTGAAGCCTCGGCTTGCTTGTATGAGAACGATGTTGAATTTGCAGATGTTTATAATCAATTGGTTAAGGGACATCAAGCGAATGACTTCTATTTGCAGGATGGAATGCTTTGTCACCTTGGCCAAATTTGTGTGCCCAATGCAAAACGCAAAAAGTTGATATGGGAAGCTCAATATAGTAAGGTTGTTGGTCATTTTCGTATAGGTAAGACTACTGCTATACTTCAGAGGTATTTCTATTGGCCAAAATTGCGAAATTGTGTTATATCATATACGCAAGCTCATACCGCATGTGCTATTGCTAAGCTCGCCAATCATAAACATGAGTTGTATTCACCACTTCCCATTCCTGAAAAACCTTGACACTCAGTTTCTATGGACTTTATGTCTTGTCTTCCTACCACCAAAAGAGGCCATCATTGTGTGTATGTTGTGGTAGATAGGTTCTCAAAAATGGCGGTAATAGTGGCGTGTAAAAAAACAATTTCTACGGAGGACACTGCAAAGCTCTTCTTTGAATACATTTGGGATCATTTTCGTCTGCCAAATACCATTATCTCGAATAGGTAAAGCAGGTTTCTTAGTAAGTTCTGGTCTACACTATGGGAAAAGATGGACACAAAATTAACAAAGTCTACTACTTTCCACCCTCAAACAAATGCCCAAACAGAGGTAGTGAATCGGATGATCATACACATCCTACAAATGTACCACTCAAAACATCCCCGCATATGGGATGAAAGTCTTTCATATGTTCAACATAGCTACAACAGGGCAATTTACAGTTCAACTGGCCACAACCCATTTGAGGTTTGTCTTGGTCATCAGCCACTTGCACCCATGGATGTTGCCATACCACTTATTCAACATGATCTGGTTCCAAGCGTTGGTAAGGAGGAAGATAAGGCAACCCAGTTCATTGATAGAATTCATCATCTGCAGCAACAAGTTCATGAAATCTTGGATCACACAAATAAGAAATATAAGGAGAGACATGATAAGCATCATACTCTTCATAACTTTCAAGTCGGGGACAAGGTGTGGTTGTATATCCAGAAGGAACGATTGCAAGGTGCCAATAGGAAGCTTCGTCCTCTACGTTATGGGCCATACACTATCATCAAGCAAGTTGGTGATAATGTTTTTGAGCTTAATTTACCTCCATTTCTGGGTCTTCATCCAGTCTTCAATGTGGACCTCTTGAAGCCATATTTTCCTCCACTATTAGATGTTGCAGATGTGGCAGAAACAATCTCCACTACAAAATTGAATCCAAATGCAGCTACCCCATTCCAATGCAATCAGATTGTGGACACCACCGTGAAAATACTCAAACAGCAGCAGATTTACTTGTACAAAGTGGTTCTAGCAGGGTAGATTGCTCAACAAGGAAAGTGGTTTACCAAGGAGCAGATTCAAGAGCGTTTTCCTCATCTCATTTAGAGTGTTGATGCAATGGGTCCCATTGCTTTCCAAGGAGGAAGTAATGATCAGAAGCAAATCTGAAATAGTGGAAAAATATTTTTGTATGTTTTCTGGCTTTTCTATACATTAGTAATTGGCATTTTTGAAGGCCTTTGAGGCATTTCTAGCCCTTGAAAGTTTGGCCTATTCTTTAAAACGTTGTGGTAGGCATGTTATTTCAAGACTTCGCCTCCAACTCTTGGAGACCTTTCCAACAAGTTAAACGGCTCGTAATTTCGAGTCTTGTGCAAAAAGTTATGCCTAGTTAAAGTTAGGACAAAATTTTATATAGTTTTTTGAAAATTTCATAGTTTTAGATTTTATTATGTGAATAAACAAGATGTGACAGTTGGGTTTCAATTCTCAAGGAGTTGTTGGTGACCCTTGGAATCCCTTGGACTAATTTATGTTGGATTTTCGAATTGAATAGATCACTTTTTGGCTTGCTTCAATTCTATGCTTTCTTGTTCATGTAAACAGAATTTACATTACCGCAGGTCCTCACACAGATGTTATCATCCGAATCCATAATTCAGATTAGATACTCTTTACTTGATGTTCCTTTCATACCCCTTGTTTCTTCAAAGGACGGCATCACCAATTTGCTTGTTGGAGTGATTAAACCCCATTCAAATCCGACCCTTCGATGTGGATTAGTTGCTGCATGACTCATTTTGGTTTGTAGGTTTTTTAGTTGGCCTTAGTCATAATGTGGATAGCATACCTATACTGATATCGAATAAACTTTGCTGGAATAGGCGACACTGGTCCAACTCGTGGCACCTGCGATAGATTTATTTCTTGGTAGCTTATTTATCGGTGATCGGGTGATTTTCCTTAAAATGCCTACACAATTTCTGCATTGGATAACGCATTGCTTGTCTAGGTCTGTAGGCGCATTATTCCGACGGCAAAATAGTTTCTGAGAAATATATTTGTGCAAATACTGTGAAACTAGCCTCTTCACATCATTGGCCAATTTATGGCTATGCAAGGTGGACTTTAGCCATCACTAAAGTCTCAAGGCATCCACGAAAATCTCTTGTAGGTTGCTCATGTGCATATGCAAACTTATCTTTAGGGACAATGTAATGTCCCCAACTTCGCAATCTAAAGAAAACATATAAACAATGAATTTTAATGATTAATTTTTAGGTATGTATAATTTATCTAGAGTGTAATTAGCCCAAATTCACTTGAGATCATTGTTATCAATAAGTCAATTCCATATTTAATTCCTAGTGGGATCGAGAGGACTAACTACCATAGGATGCCCGTAGCGCTTATCAGGCCCAAGGGCGGTACACTCCCCCTTGGCCCAACTGCCAGAAGCCCTTTGTCAACTGCAGTGGGTGGCCTACCTGACAGAGGCCTAGTTCCTGCTATCCTTGTTGCCTAATTCCTCATCTATCACACTGGGTTTGGATATGAAATTGCTTTATTTATTATCTTGGTAGTGATCATCCCTACTAATCCTTAATTGCATAATGTTGTTTATTCCTTAAATAGTAGTTGTAGTTTATTTATTAATTTATTTATTTATTTAAACCCATGAGAATTTATTCACATTGTATATCCCTACATATATATATATATATACTTTGATTTTTATTATATTAGCCTCTATACATTTGTATACCATCCATATCCATGTTTATACTATGTACTGAATTAATGAAACTATATACATTAGTATATTGATGATTTTAATGGACATCTACCCTGGAATATGTAACCCTGTCGATTAATAAACAAACTTGTTGCAGAATTGATATTAGCGGTGGAGTGACTTACCTGGTCCCTTCGGCTCTTGGCATTCTCCTTCTCCTATTTTATTCCTGCGCACTTCCTTCTTACCACCTCTTGCCCACGAGTTTATGCTTTAATACTCGCGGGGGGTTGAGGTAGACCAGTCAAGGGTCGTGACTGCTGAGGGAGGAGTAAGTGTGGTGACTGTTGGAGTCACCGTTTCCACCCGAAACTCTCTTTCGGCACCTTAAAGCTTAGACGCACCGCATCACACATAATGTGTTTGCTGGGTGCAATACCCCCGAAAATCCCTGAGTTTTAAGCGCTTATTAATTGTGTATCGGTTATTATAAATTAATAAGGGGTCCCTTTTTAATAGTAGCGTATGGTTATAAAATCTCATTTTCTTAATAATGTTTATAATGCATTAAGTTCTTTTTATATTGTATATTTATATTTTAGATTTATTACATGCATCAATAAATAATAATAATAATAATTTAATTAACAATGCATTAAATTATAGTTTATATTTATTTAGTATACATCACTAATTATATATTCAGTTAACATCATTTTATGGTAAAGTTAAATCAAGAGTTAATAATTAAACATGATTATTACATTAATATAAAACAAGGAGTCATTTCCGATTAAATAATGGAAGGTATAAATGTTATCTTTTATAATTACAAAAATGTGGGGTTATGATAGACAATTACTTCCACATTTGCACTGTTGTGTAGTTTTTTCCACTTTAAAGACCCTTCCACACACCAAGGAACAAGTGTGTTTATGTTCATGTGAAACGTTTTCTTCCTCTTACACGCTAGGCGCCAGTAGTGGTGATTGATCCTTGCCCGCTTGTTGTGGTCATGTTCAATGCTTGGCTATTTGCTTTGTTAACCCCATTTGGTTGCTTGGACACTTAGTAGCGGTCGTGGTTGCCTCATGACTGTCATAAGGGGCGCTTGGTCGTGGTTGTTTGGTTAGTTAGTGGCATGTGTAAATGGTGATCAATCCTTGGCGCGTATAATTCGTGCTTTGTGTCTGCGCTTGGTCATTATTGCTTGGTTGCTTAGTGGCGCTTGGTCACTTAATGTCCTGTGCACTTGGTCGTGGTTGCATGATCACTTAGTGGCTCGTGTACCTAGTTATGGTTGCTTGGTCACTTATTGGCGACACCTTATAGTGGTTGTGATCGATCCTTGATCATGGTTGCTTGTTGACTTAGAGGCGCCACCTTATAGTGGAGGTGATCGATGCTTGGCTGCTTGATCGTGGTCAGTGGCGCCACCTTATAGTGGTGGTGATTGATCCTTGCCTGTTTGATTGTGGTTGCTTGGTGTCTTAGTGGCGTGTGTAAATGGTGATCAGTCCTTGGTCGTGGTTGCTTGGTAACCTAGTGGCATGTGTGCTTGATTATGGTTACTTTGTGACTTAGTAATGCAACCTTATAGTGGTGGTGATCGATCCTTCGTGCTTGGTCATGTTTGCTTGGTGACTTATTGGCATGTGTAAATGGTGATTGATCCTTGGCTACTTGACATACTAGCGCTTAAAGTGGTGCTCATCTATCTTTGGTTGTATGACTTAGTGGCGGTAATCGATCCTTGACACTAGGTCATGGTTGCTTGATGACTTAGTGGCGCATGTAAACGTGGTGGATATCAATCTTAGTGGCGAGTGTAAATGTGGTGGTGATATATCCTTGGCTTCTTGACTTAGTGGTGGTGATCGATCCTTGGCGCTTTATGTGATTGCTTAGTGACTTAGTGGCATGTGTAAATACCAACTTATAGTGGTAGTGATCGATCCTTGTCCGATTCACTTAGTGGATCATGTAAACGCCACATTAAGCTGGCAGTGATCGATCCTTGTCCGATTCACTTAGTGGATCCTTAGTTGCTTTCTTTGTTAACCCCATTCGGTACTTAGTCCTTGGTCGTGGTTTCTTGGTGACTTAGTGGCACATGTAAACGCCAACATATAGTGGTGGTGATCGATCCTTGGCTGCCTGACTTAGTTGCACTTATGGCGATCGTAATTGATCCTTTGCGACCAATCCTTCACCACTTGACTTAGTTGCACTTATAGAGGTGGTGATCGATCCTTGGTGCTTGACTTAGTGCCAATTATAGTGGTCGTGGTCAATCCTTGGCTAGTTGACTTGGTGGTACTTATAGTGATGGTGATTGATCCCTAGCGCTTGGTCGTGGTTGCTTAGCGGCTTAGTGGTACGTATAGTGTTGGTGATTGATCCTTGGTGCTTGGTCGTTATTGCTTAGTGACTTAGCGGCACTTATAGTGGTGGTAATCGATCCATGTGTGCTTGGTCTTGGTTGCTCGGTGATTCATCAATGCGTGTGAACATGGTGGTCATCAATGCTTGGTTGTTTGACTTAGTGGTTCTATACTTAGTGGTAACAGATTTAAAATATTTCCAGATTGAATATTAAAATGATATTTCTAAATTTGATAGTGGTTGCTTGACTTAGTGGTAAACAGATTTTTTATTACTGAAAAATGTTGAAAATCAAGGGTTCTAGTCGACGTCACCAAACAAAATTTAAAAGAACTTGTTTTTATTTATTTTAATTTTTCAACTAGAGGACATATATATGTAGTGTTAAATTTTTTTTTTTTAATTTTGATGTATATTTTTCTCGTAATAATATTTCAAAGTCCAACATAGCTGAATTTGATAGTTTTCATTTGGCGTCACCTCTGGTCTACTAAATTTATGATTATCAAAAAAAAAAATTATACCCTTTTGGAGAAGATTCTATCATCTAGTGAAAAATATATTTCTAAATTGACTATTAAAATGATCTAAATTGATCAAATCTAAAAAATATTAGTAAATTTTTTTTAAAATAACAGACATAAATTTCATTAATATTTCTACATTTGATCAGTTTACATCATTTTAATATTCAATTTAGAAATGTCACTTTTATTTGGGCGAAGTTAAACAATTTTAGTAGTGTTGCCCACTTCCTTTATGAAAGTGCGCCATAGTATTGTGCTTTTACCCGTAAATGGTGATCAATGCTTGGCTGGTTGACTTACTGGCCCTTATAGTGGTGGTAATCGATCCTTGGCTGCTTGGTCGTAGTTGATTGGTGACTTAGTGATGAGTGCAAAAATGGTGGTGATTGATCCTTGGCTACTTGACTTAGTGGTGGTAATTGATCCTTGGCGCTTAATCATGACTGCATGGTGACTTAGTGTAATGAGTAAATATGATGGTGATCCATCTTAGTGAAGCTTGTAAACGTAGTCATAATCGATCCTTAGCTACTTCAATTAGTGGTGGTGATCGATCCTTGGTCGCTTGACTTAGTGCCACATGTAAACGCCACCTTATAGTGGTTGTAATTAATCCTTGGTGCTTTTTCGCAGTCGCCTGGTTAGTTAGTGGTGCAAGTAAATGCCACCATATAGTGGATGTGATCAATCCTTAGCTATTTCACTTAGTGGCACATGTAAACACCACCTTATATTGGTGGTGATCAATCCTTGGTTGCTTACTTTGTTGACCCCATCTGGTACTTTGTGCTTTGTTGTGGTAGCTTGGTGACTTAGTGGCACATCTAAATGACAATTTATAGTGGTCGTAATTGATCCTTGCTTGCTTAACCTAGTGGCACTTACACTGGTGGTGATCAATCCTTCGTGGTCAATCCTTGGCAATTTGACTTAGTGGCACTTACAGTTGTAGTGATAAATCTTTGCCTACTTGACTTAGTAGCACTTATAGAGGTGCTTATTGATCCTTGGTTCTCTATTGTAGTTGCTTGGTGAATTATGGAACGTGTAAGTAGTGACTTAGTGGCGCATGTAAAAACCACCTTATAGTGGTGGTTATTGATCCTTGACTACTTGACTTAGTAGCACTTATAGTGGTGGTGATTGATCCTTGGCGATCGATTGTTCATTGGTTGATTTAGTGGCACTTATATGGGCGGTGATCAATTCTTACATGGTTGACTTAGTAGCACTTTTTAGTGGTGGTGATTGGTCCTTGGTGCTTGGTTGTTGTTCCTTCGTGACTTAGTAGTGCGTGAAAATAGTGATCAATCCTTGGTTGCTTGCAGCCTTAGTGGCACTTATAGTGGTGGTGATCGATCATTGGCTGCTTGGTCGTGGTTTCTTGGTAAATTAGTGGTGAGTGTCTAGACGTGGTGGTGATCGATCCTTGGCACTTGGTCATGGTTGCTTGGTGACTTAGTTACACATGTCAACATATTGCTGATTGATCTTAGTGGTGCATGTAAACACGGTGGTGATCGATCATTGGCTAGTAGACTTAGTGGTAATGATCAATCCTTGTCACTTGGTTGACGCTGCCTGGTGACTTATTGGGGCATGTAAATTCCATGTTATAATGGTGGTGATTGATCTTTGGTTGCTTAACTTAGAGGCATCTATAAACACCACCTTATAGTCGTGTTGAATGATCCTTGGTAATTGGTCACATGTTGGTCGCCATTGCTTGGTGACGTAGTCGACTATGTAAATGCCATTTTATACGTGGTGATCGATCCGTGTCCATTTGACTTAGTGGCACCTATAGTGGTGGTGATCGATAATTGGCTACTTGACTTGGTGGTTTTTATAGTTGTGGTGATCAATCCTTGATTGTTGGTCATGGTTGCTTGGTGACTTAATGATGCATGTAAATGGTGACTTAATGAAGTGTAGATGCCATATTATATTGGTGGTGATCAATTCTCTCTTGCTTAACTTAGTTGTACTAATAATGGTGGTGATCAATCCATGGTAGCTTGACTTAGTGCCACTTATAGTGGTGGTGTTCAATCCTTCTATAATGTCCCTAATTTTAGCCTTTTGGCTAATAGGTGATATAAGGAGGAATTAATTAAATTAATTTCTTATAAAGTCATTAAAATAAATAAATTATTAAAAGTGACTTTATATTTAATTAATTTAATTAAAAAGTGACTTAAGTATAAAAATTAAAAAATAATTGAAAGTCACTTAAATAATATTAAATAATAAAGTGTACCTACCTTCTTCTAGAAGGAACCTCGTAAAGGGTGATGAAAAAGGATAAATAGAAGAGGATGTTAGAGGATCAACAGATTGGAGATTGTTTGGATATGATGAAATGACTGATGTGTGACATTGGTTGAATCTTTGAAGACAAAAACCTTCAGTAGATTGTTGGAAGGGTTGGACGAAACCCTAGTTTCTTCTTGGGAGTCAAGATATTTAGTTTTTCACATTGTGCATAATGAGTTGGTAGTGGTTGAAAAAGGACAACTCAGTCCCTTCACTTGAGCTCAAGGAGATTTATATCAGATTGGTACATTGCTTCAGACTTCATTAGTCACGATTTTGACCTTTGGTGGTCTGGTGTATGCAAATCTTCCTATTGGAGATCAGCGATATTGCATAAGGAGAAAGGCGATGCCATCTAGGAACATTAGGAGGTGAATCGACCTAAGTTGCTGTCATTCTTCAGATTGATGCAGGCCTCTTGATATCTTCGATTTGGTTCATAGTTAATTGTGGATGCATCCAATTTAACCTTGTAAGGCAGTGATTACATCTTGGAGGCAAGGCGATTCCTATGGAACAATTTGTATGGACTTTGGCACATGTTCAAAGACAATATTCAGTGTGGATTAGAAAATCGGATCTGGGCATAGGAACCTTCGATTTGGATCACTTTCACATAATTTAGTATCAAGATACATCAGTTGGTGAAGCGTTGTCCTCTAGGTTTGAGAACGACCAGTATAGGAGGTGATTGGGGCCGCTTGGATGAAGATTTCATTGTCTTCTCAGACCTGTCAGTCATAGCAGCAGGGGCGAGATGAGACAGGGTTCAATCTTGCACATTGGAGACACTTTGCACGCCAATTGTTGTGCGTTTTGCTCGCCTCGCCCCATTGTTTTCCCCGAATAGGGACCCCCGTGGTAGCAGTCTACCAGTCTCAGTTAGAGAGAAGCTCCTCCCCTGGTGTTCATCTGGAATCCCGAGTTTCAGGTCCGACCAAGAAACTCCGAAATTCGTATTACAAGGGCAAAGTGCGAAATGTTTAAGGTTTGCATAAGTGGCTAAATCTCTGAAGTTTGCATAAACGTGCCAAACCTCGATTTTCGCTAGCTAAAGGTAAGTTGCAAACTTAAAAATTTGAAAAGAGCCTCTCATTGCCGAAGTCCACGACTAGGGTAAAATCGCGGAGTTCAAGTTTTTAAAAGAGACCTCTATTTCACCGAAGTTCGGCATCCAGAGAGTGAATCGCGAGTTTAAGTTTGCATAAAAAACAAAACCCGAAGTTCGCAACCCAGGGAAAATCGCGAAGAGGTTAAAGGTTTGTAAAATGGTGAAAATCACCGAGGTTTTCGACTTAGGGAAATCGCAAGGTAACAGTTTAAAAAACCATCCTATTTCCCCGAACTTTGCAAAAAGTGTAAGAATTGCAAACTTTTATTTTAGTTTGAAAATGCTCCGAAAACCCCGAAGTTCGATAACTAAGGCAAAATCGCAATGTTTTAAAAGTTTGCAAAATGGTGCATTTCGCCGAAGTTCGGTAAGGCTGTGAAATCGCGAAGTTTTAGAGTTTTCAAACCTCGGCCTAATAGGGAAAATCGCGAGGTAAAAATTTGAAAAGACCATCCTATTCCCTGAAATTCGCCAGTATTGAATAAAATGCAAGAAGTAAAACTTGGCAAACTCTCTCCATTTCCCGAAAATCGCATTCCAAAGGGTAAGTTCAAAAAGTTAGAAAAGTTTTCAAAACTCCTTCTAACCCCCAAAATCGCAATCTAGAGGGTAATTGCAACAAAAAAAGTTTGAAAAGCAACATGAAATACCGAAAAGCGCATTATGGGGAGATGAATGAAAGAAATAAAGTTTCCAAAAGCACCCAAAACCTTCAAGTTCACATTACAAAGGTAAATCGCGGATTTTAGCAAACATGTAGAACATTTCAAAACGCCGAAGTTTTCAAAATCACGATTTTGGGTAAGTTCTGAAAGTTTGAAAACTTGCAAAATGTCCTATTTTCCCGAAATCGCCAAGCAAGGCAAAATCGCGATTTTCACAAGGTTTTAGAAGGAGACTCCAAACTCCGAAATTTACAAGGGTAAATCACGCCATGTAATCACTCTAGGAATCCTGAAGCTTGGCAATATCACGTGGTTTAAGGGGAATTTTAAAAAGATCGTAAACCCACTTTTAACGCCATGGTAAATCACAAAGAGATTAAATAGTTTGTTAAGGAGCAAAACGCCCAAGACGCCTAAGGGTTAAACACAGAAGTTAAAAGTCTGAAGAACCATCCAAAACGCCCATTTTTGCCTATTTTCGGGAGATAAAGGAAAACTTTTAAAGATAGAAGGGCATTAATTAACCAAGTTCGCAAAGTGGCTTTTAGCCCGAAAATGCCAATACAGAAAGGGGCGTTAACCTTAGATATTTTCAAAACCAACTTGTAGGCCGAAATTGAACAATAGAGCAAAATCACCTTTTCGCCAGTCAGCCAAGAAGCTTTAGTGGATTCAGATTGCCCAAACACCATCAAGATCAAGGATCAGATTTCATGTTTGAAGAGAAAACGACATTTCAAGATACATCTCACAAAGAGCTTCTTGAGCCAGGCGTTAAAATTTAATATTTGTTAAGTTAAATTATTTAATTTTTCAAATTGATTTAATAAAATGAAATTGTTATTTGCAGGTCGCAGAACGTCATCGAAGAACCAGGAGAAAGCCTAAAACGACAAAGCCATGCACGGAAAGCTGAAGAAGAAGATGCAGGAGCGCAAGAGCAACCAAACATTGGGAAGTGTGCCGTTGGACGACAAGCTAAAGTCCACCACTAGAACCAAAGACCGAAGAACACTCTGAGTACAATAATCATGGGTTCTTAGGAAAAGTGCACAGTTGGATTTAATTCCAGGATTTCAGTTTTAAACTGAAACTGTTTTAATGTAAAATTGTTTGTGGGCCCCACTTAAGATATTTTGAAAGAAAGGGGAAACAAGACAGTTGTGGACAATTATGTCCAACTACCGGATTGACCAAATTAAAGCCAAATAGTGGCAGGTAGTTGGAATTGTGGTTGGTTGGATGAGTGAGAATTTAGTGGGCATGGGTTAAGGTTGTTGGATTCTGGAAGGCAGATCAAGACCCTTGGATGCAGTCCATCCTAGCCTTCGATTCATTATTGTAAATTCTATATCAAGACCCTTGGATGCAGTCCATCCTAGCCTTCGATTCATTATTGTAAATTCTATAAAAGGCAGAGGCCTTTCTTTTGTAAAGAGTTAGAGATTTTTGTTAGACAGTCAGACAGTTGGTTAGAATTTTGTAGTTAGATTTTAGAAGTTAGAATAGATTAGATTTTAAGCATAGCATAGAGATGCTGCAGAAATTGTTGTAATGGCAGCTGAAGCAAATATATGAACATTGAAATATGGTGTTTGTTGTCTTTGTTTTAGTTTGTTTGCAAGGTTTCTTTCAGCGAGTTAATTTTAGACTGCAGGGATTTTAATGGTAAAGCGTGGAGGTGTATTTGATGCATTTCTGGTTTATACCATTGGGGGTCTGCTGATTGTAGGTCACCGTACATGGTTAGTCTGAACCCAAACTGTGCTTAGTTCAACTGCAGGTATTCGTCTTAGGCTGCGCTAGAATTGGGTGCCTAAAACAAGTCTCTGGTCTGAAAATCCTTCATCCCTTGGAGCTTGTACCGTTTTTGTCTAGTTGTGAGGGTATCTCTGGCGAAATAAGAACTGGTTTATCAAAATTTGTCTACCCGTTGCATCAGCTGTTATCATCCTTGTCCTTAGGCTTCCTGAACCCCTCCCCTTTTGATTTTATTTCGTAGTCTGGGAATCACAGCAGACCACCTTGTTGCAAAATCGTAAGTCCCTTGTGCTCCCAGCAAAACACACCAATCACTGAGTTATCCCGCAATCAAGACCTGACAATCAAAACCTTGAGGTCGTCCCCATTGATCAAAGAAACAACATTAGGGATTTCCTTATCTCAAGAGAGGATAGGATACTCAGCGAGTACATTCTATCTTGCGTTGGTCGGATGCAGTCGTAGCAATGCGATTTTGAACACGTCAATAGGTTCCAAGCCAATTGTTTGACTAAATGTCTATTGGCTATAGTTGATCATTACACCCTATGGAAGTCATGATTTGGTATTAGAAGAGTTAGAGTTGAAGTTATAGCATTGTGTATGTTAGTATGACATTGATGAGATCATTGGCAAACTTCTTGGGTGTTGTTTTACAACATGAATTCTGCATTGGCCGGATGGAGTCGTAGCAATGTGATTTTAAACAAAACTAAGATCAGCGGTTTGAGACCTTGAATGACAATTGTTTGATAATATTCCTTGGGTTGGAATACTTCATTTCTACTGCTATTTAACCAAGGGATATTACACCTTCGCTCCTTGACTTATTGGAACTTATAGTGGTGGTGTTCTATCCTTGACTAATTGATATAGTGGCACTTATAGTGGTGGTGATCCATCCATGGTGGTTTTTCGTTGTTGCGTGTTGACTTAGTTGCATGTGTATGTTGATCATTCCTTGGATGCTTGACTTAATAGCACTCATAGTTGTGCTAACCAATCTTTGGTTGCTTTGTGACTTAGTGGTGCACGTAAATGTGGTGGTCATCAATCCTTGCGTGGTTGACTTTGTGGTGGTGATCAATCTTAGTGGCATTCATAAATGTGGTAGTGATCGATCTTAGTGGTGCTTGTAAACATAGTGGTGATTGATACTTGGCTCCTTGAGTTAGTGGTGGTGATCAATCCTTGGCGCTTGGTCTGGTTGCTTGGTTAATTAGTGGCATGTGTAAACACCACCTTATACTAGTGGCAATCAATCCTTGGTTGCTTGTCTTAGTAGCTTTTGTAAGCATCACCTCATAGTGGTGATGATTGATCCTCGACACTTGGTCACAGTTGCTTGGTGACTTAGTAGCGCATGTAAACACTACCTTATAGTGGTCATGATCGATCCTTCGCTTCTTGAATTAGTGGCGTGTGTAAACGCCAACATATAGTGGTAGAGATCGATCCTTGGCTGCTTGCTTTGTTGACCCCGTTTGGTACTTGGTACTTGGTCGTTGTTGCTTGATGACTAAGTGGCACATGTAAAAATGAACTTATAGTTGTGGTGATTGATCCTTGGCTGCTTGACTTACTAACACATATAGTGGTGGTTGTCAATCATTGGCGATCAATCCTTGGCCACTTCACTTAGTGAAACTTATAGTGGTGGTGCTTGATCCCTTGTTGCTTGAGTTAGTGGCACTTATAGCAGTGGTGATCGATCCTTGGCGCTTGTTAGTAGTTGCTTCATGACTTACTGCTACATATAAATGGAACCTTATACTGGTGGTGATCGATACTTAGCTGCTTGGCTTAGTGGCACCTATAATGGTGTTGATCGATCCTTGGCGATAAATCCTTGGTTGCTTTACTTAGTGGCACTTATAGTTGTTGTGATCAATCCATGGGTGCTTGAATTAGTGGCACTTATAGTTGTGGTGATCGATTATTGGTGCTTGGTCATGGTTTCATGGTGACTTAGTGGTGCATGTGAATAGTAATTGATAGTTGGCTAATTGAATTACTGCAACTTATAGTGGTCGTGATCGATCCTTGGCTGTTTGGTCGTGGTTGCTTGGTGACTTAGTGGTGCATGTGAACGTGGTGGTCATTGATCCTTGGCTGCTTTACTTAGTGGTGGTAATCGATCCTTGTTTGTTGGTTGCGGTTGCTTGGTGACTTAGTGGCGCATGTAAACATGGTGGTTATCAATTATAGTGGCATGTATACACGTGGTGTTGATCAATCCTCGGTTGCTTGATTTAGTGGTGGTAATCAATCCTTGGCACTTGGTAACATAGTGGCAGGTGTCAATTCCACCTTATAGTGGTGGTAATCAATCCCTGGCAACTTGACTTTATGGCGAGTGTAAACGCCACCTTATAGGAGTAGTGATCTATCCTCGACACTTGGTCGCGATTGCTTGGTGACTTAGTGGAGCATATAAATGCCCCCTTACAGTGGTGGTGAACGATCCTTGTCTATTGTACTTAGTGGCTTGTGTAAACGCCATCTTATAGTGGTGGTGATCAATCCTTGGCTATTGGCTTTCTTGACCAAGTTTGATACTTGGTGCTTGGTCATGGTTGCTTGGTGACTTAGTGACGAGTATAAACACCACCTTATAGTGGTGTTGATTGATCATCGACTACTTGACTCAGTATCATGTCTAAACACCACCTTATATTGGTGATGATCAATTCCCGGCGCTTGGTCACGATTGCTTCGTGACTTAGTGGCATGTGTAAACATCACCTTATAGTGGCGGTGATCAATCTTTTGCTGGTTGACTTAGTAGCATGTGTAAACAACACCTTATAGTAGGGGTGATCGATCCTTGGCTACTTGCTTTGTTAATCACATTTGGTACTTGGTGCTTGGTTGTGGAAGCTAGGTGACTTAATGGTGCATGTAAACTCCACCTTATAGTGGAGTTGATTGATCCTTGGCTACTTGACTTAGCGGCACTTATAGTGGTGGTAATCGATCTTTGGCCACTTTACTTAGTGGCACTTATAATGGTGGTGATCAATCCATGGCTGCTTGACTTAGTGGCAATTATAGTGGTGGTGAGCAATCCTTGGTGCTTGGTAACGGTCGCTTGTTGACTTAGTGGCAAATGTAAACAATGACCTAATAGCCCATGTAAATGGTGACTTAGTGGCGCATGTGAATTCCACCTTATAGTAGTGGTGATTGAATCTTGGCTACTTTACTTACTGCCACTTATAGTGGTGGGCATCTGGTGGTGATCAATCCTTGGCTGCTTGACTTAGTGGGACTTATAGTGGTGGTGATCAATCCTTAGTGCTTAGTTGTAGTCGCTTAATGACATACTCTCGCATGTAAATGGTGATCGATCTTTGGCTACTAGGTCGTGGTTGCTTGGTGACTTAGTGGCATGTGTCCACATGATTATGATCAATCATTGGCTGCTTGACTTAGTGGTGGTGATCGATCCTTGGCGCTTGCTCATGGTTGCTTGGTGATGTAGTGGTGTTTGCACACATCGTGGTGATCGGTCTTAGTGGAGTGTGTAAGAATGGTGGTGATCAGTCTTAGTGGAGTGTGTAAGAATGGTGGTGATCGATTCCTAGCTACTTGACTTAATGATGTGTGTAAACGCCACCTTATAGTGGTGGTGATATATCCTTCGTGCTTGGTCGCAGTTGCTTGCTGACTTAGTGGTGGTGATCGATCTTTGGCTACTTGACTCAGAGGCACATGTGAACGCCACCTTATAGTGGTGGTGATAGATCGTTGGTTGCTTACTTTGTTGACCAAGTTTGGTACTTCGGGCTTGCTCATCATGGTTGCTTGGTGACTTCATGGTGCATGTAAATACCAAATTATATTGGTGGTGATCGATTCTTGGTTGCTTGATTTAGCACTTATAGTGGTGGTGATCGACCATTGGCGACTGATCCTTGGCCACTTGACTTAGTCATACTTATAGTGGTGGTGATGGATCCTTGGCCAATTGACTTAGTGGAACTTATAGTGGTGGAGATCGATCCTTGGTGCTTGGTTGTGGATGCTTCGTGACATAGCGATGTTGATTGATACTTGGTTGCTTGACTTAGTAGTACTTACAATGTTGGTGATCGATTCTTGGCAATCAATGGCAATTGATCCTTGGCGACTTGACTTAGTCGCACTTATAAAGGCAATGATCAATCCTTCGCTTCTTGACTTAGTGAAGCTTATAGTGGTGGTGATCGATCTTTGCTTCTTGGTTATGGTTGCTTGGTGACATAGTGCCATGTGTAAACACCACCTTCTAGTGGTAGTCATTGAGCCTTCGTTTCTTGACTTAGTGGCGGCACTTATAGTGGTGGTGATCAATCCTTGGCTATTCATTCTTGGTTGATTGACTTAGTGACACTTATAGTGGTGGTGATTGATCCTTCGTTGCTTTTTTTAATGACACTTATAGTGGTGGTGATCAATCCTTGGCGCATGGTGGTGCTTGCTTGGTGACTTAGTGGCATGTGTAAATGCTGATCAACTCTTGGCAACTTGGTCGTGGCCACTTGGTGACTTAGTGGCACTTGTAAATGCCAGCTTATGGTGGTGGTGATCAATCCTTGGCGGCTTGACTTAGTGGCCCTTATAAATGCACCTTATAGTACTAGTGATTGGTCCTTTGCACTTGGTCACAATTGCTTGGTGACTAAGTGGTATGTGTAAACGCTACCTTATAGTGGTGGTGACCAATCCCTAGCTACTTGACATAGAAGATCCTGTAAACACCACCTTATGCAAGTGTTGATCGATCATTGATTGCTTGCTTTGTTGACTCCTTTGGGTAATTGGTGCTCGTAAATGGTTGCTTGGTGACGTAGTGACACATGTAAACACCACCTTATAGTGGTGGTGATCAATCCTTTGTTGCTTAACTTAGTGGCGCTTATAGTGGTGGTGATTGATCATTCACCACTTGACTTGTGGCACTTATAGTAGTGATGATCGATCCTTGGCTACTTGACTTAGTGGCACTTATAGTTGTAGTGACCAATCCTTGGTGCTTGGTCATGGTTGCTCGGTGACTTAGTGGCCCGTGAAAATGGTGACTTAGTGGCGCATGTATACACCACCTTATATTTGTGAAGATTGATCATTGGTTGCTTGACTTAGAGGCACTTACAATGGTGGTGGTGATTGATCCTCAGCAATTGATCTTTGGCTGCTTGACTTAGTGTCACTTATAGTGGTGGTGATCAATCCTTCGCTGGTTGAATTAGTGGCACTTAAAGCGGTATTGACCAATCCTTGCTGATTGGTCGTGGTTCCTTGGTGACAAAGTGGCACGTGTAAATGGTGATTGATTCTTGGTTGCTTGACTTAGTAGCACCTATAGTGGTGGTGATCAATACTTGGTTGCTTGGTTGTGGTTGCTCGATTACTTAGTGGTGCACATAAACGTGGTCATGATCGATCCTTTGCTGCTTAGCCTAGTGGTGGTGATCAATACTCGGCTTTTTGTCGTGGTTGCGACTTAGTGGCGCGTGTAAACATTGCGGTGATTGATCTTAGTGACATATGTAAATGTGGTGTTTATTGAGCTTTAGTTGCTTGACTTCGAGGTGGTGATCGATCCTTGGCAATTGGTAATGGTTATTTGGTGACTTAGTGACACACATAGATGCCACCTTATAGTGGCCTTGGTCAATCCTTAACTTCGCGATGCATGTAAATGCCACCTTATAGTGTTGATGATCAATTCTTGGCTCTTGGTCGTGGTTGCCTGATCACTTAATGGTGTGTGTAAATACCACATTAATGCCACCTTATAGTGGTGGTGATCGATCCTTGGTTGCTTACATTGTCGACCCCATTTGGTACTTGGTGCTTCATCGTGGTTGCTTAGTGACTTAGTGGCCCCTGTAAAGGCCACCTTACAGTGGCAGTAATCGATTCTTTCTTGCTTGAATTAGTGGTACTTATAGTGGCGGTGATCGATCCTTTCTTGCTTGACTTAGTGGTACTTCTAGTGGTGGTGATCGAACCTTGGCGATCAATTATTGGCCACTTAACCTACCGGCACTTATAGTAGTGGTGATTGATCCTTGGCTTCTTGAATTACTGTCACTTATAGCGGTGATGATCGATCCTTGGTGCTCGATCAGGGTTGCTTGGTGACTTAGTGGCACCTATAAATGCCACCTTATAGTGGTGGTGATCAATCATTGGTTGCTTGACTTAGTGGCACTTATAGTGGTGCTGATCAATCCTCGATGTTTGGTCGTGGTTGCTTGGTGACTTAGTGGCATGTGTAAATGGTGATCGATCCTTGGTCGCTTGACTAACTAACACTTATAGTGGTGGTGATCGATCCTCCTTTGCTTGGTCATAGTTCCTTGATGACTTAGTGGTGCATGTAAACGTGGTTGTGATAGATCCTTAGTTGCTTGACTTAGAGGTGGTGATCAATCCATGGCACTTGGTCGTGGTTGCTTGGTGACCTAATCTACCATAAAACGTTGTGGTGATCCATCTTAGTGGCACGTTTAAATATGGTGGTGATTGATCCTTTGTTGATTGAACCAGTGGTGATGATCAATCCTAGCCGCATGGTCGTGGTTGCCCAGTGACTTTGTGACCTAGTGATTGATCCTTGGTTGCTTGACTTATTGGCATGTGTCAACACTACTTTATAGTGGTGATGACCAATCATTGGTGCTTGGTCACAGTTGCTTGGTGACTTAGTGGCACATGTAAATACCACCTTATAGTGGTGGTGATCGATCCTTGGCTACTTGACTTAATGGTGTGTGTAAACTCCATCTTGTAATGGTGGTGATCAATCCTTCGCTACTTACTTTGTTGACCCTATTTGATACTTGGTGCTTGGTCTTTGTGGCTTGGTGACTTATTGCTGCATGTAAATGCCACTTAATAGTGGTGGTGATTCATAATTGGCTAGTTGACTTAGTGGCACTTATAGTGGTGGTGATCAATCACTGGTGCTTGGTTGTTTTTGCTTGGTGACATAATGGCTCGTTTAAATGGTGATATGTCCTTGGCTACCCAACTTAGTGGCACTTATAGTGGTGGTGATCAATCCTTAGCTTCTTGGATATGCTTGCTTTGTGACTTAGTAGCATGTGTAAAAATGATCATGATGGATCCTTGGCTGCTTGACTTAGTGGTGGTGATCAATCCTCGACACTTAGTCATGGTTTATTGCTAACTTAGTGGAACATGTAAACGTAGTTGTGATCGATTTTAGTGGCACGTATAAACATGATGGTGATCGAACCTTGGTTTTCATGACTTGGTGGTGGTGATCGATCCTTGGCGCTTGTTTGTGGTTCCTTGGATACTTAGTGGTGTGTGCAAACACCACCTTATAGTGGTGGTGATTGATCCTTGGCACTTGGTCATAGTTGCTTGGTGACTTAGTTGCGCGTGTAAATGCCACCTTATAGTGGTGGTGATTGATCCTTGGTTGTTGGACTTAGGAGGCAACCTTAGGAGCGTTGCCTAACTTAGTGGCCCATGTAAATGCCACCTTATAGTGGTGGTGATCAATCCTTGGCAGCTTGCTTTGTTGACCCTATTTGGTACTTGCTCATGGTTTCTTGGTCACTTATTGGAGCACCTAAACGCCATCTCAAAGTTGTGGTGATTGATCCTTGCCTTCTTGACTTAGTGGCACTTATAGTTGTGGTGATCGATCCTTATCTACTTTCTTTATTGACACCATTTGGTACTCGATGACTTTGTTTGGTACTTGGTGCTTGGTCGTGCTTGCTTAGTGACATTTTGGAGTCACTTATTCACTTTGAGTACCCTCATGTTCCTATAAATGGTGATCCATTCCTTGGCCGCTTGACTCACTAACACTTATAGTGGTGGTCATCGGTCTTTCTCTCCTTGGTCCTACTTCCTTGGTGACTTAGTGGTGCATGTAAACGTGGTTGTGATAGATCCTTGGTTGATTGACTTAGTGGTGGTGATCACTCCATGGCACTTGGTCGTGGTTGCTTGGTAACCTGATCAACAGTATAAACGTTGCGGTGATCGATTATAGTGGCACGTTTAAATGTGGTGGTGATTAATCCTTTGTTGATTGAATCAGTGGTGATGATCAATCCCGGGCGCATCGTCGTGGTTGGTTGGTGACTTAGTGGTAGTGATTGATTCTTGGTTGCTTGACTTATTGGCACGTGTAAACACTACCTTATAGTGGCGGTGATCAATCCTTGGCGCTTGGTCATAGTTGCTTGGTCACTTAGTGGCACATGTAAATACCACCTCATAGTGGTGGTGATCAATCATTGGCTACTTGACTTAATGATGCAAGTAAACTCCACCTTATATTGGTGGTGATCGATCCTTTGCTTCTTGCTTTGTTGACCTTGTTTGGTACATGGTGCTTGATCATGGTGGCTTGGTGACTTAGTGGTGCATGTAAACACCACTTAATAGTTGTGGTGATTGATAATTGGTTGCTTGAATTAGTGGCAATAATAGTGGTGGTGATCGATCATTGGTGCTTGGTCATGTTTGCTTGGTGAGATAGTGGCACATTTAAATGGTGATATGTCCTTGGCTACTTGACTTAGTGGAACTTATAGTGGTGGTGATCGATCCTTAGCTACTTGGATGTCGTTTCTTTGTGGCTTAGTGGCATGTGTAAAAATGATCGTGATGGATCCTTGGTTGCTTGACTTAATTGTGGTGATCAATCCTCAGCGCTTAGTCATGGTTTCCTGCTGACTTAGTGACACATGTAAACATGGTTGTGATCGATTTTAGTGGAACGTATAAACATGGTGGTGATTGATCATTGACTGCTTGACATTGTGGTGGTGATCGATCCTTGGCGCATGTTTGTGGTTGCTTGGTAACTTAGTGGTGCATGTAAGCACCACCTTATAGTCATAGTGATTGATCCTTAGCACTTGGTCATAGTTGCTTGGTGACTTAGTTGCACATGTAAATTTCACCTTATAATGGTGGTGATCGATCCTTAGTTGTTGGACTTGGGAGCACATGTAAAATCAACATTATAGTGTTGATGATCAATCCTTGGCTCTTGGTCACGGTTGCTTGGTGACTTAGTGGTGCGTGTAAACACTATCTTATAGTGATGATGATCGATCTTTGGCTGCCTGACTTAGTGGCACGTGTAAATGCCACCTTATAGTAGTGGTGATCAATCCTTGGCAGCTTGCTTTGTTGACCCTGTTTGGTACTTAGTACTTGGTCGTGGTTGCTTGGTCACTTAGTGGAGCGTCTAAACACCATCTCATAGTGGTGGTGATTGATCCTTGCCTTCTTGACTTAGTGGCACTTATAGAGTTGGTGATCGATCCTTAGCTACTTTCTTTATTGACACCATTTGGTACTTGGTGACTTTGTTTGGTACTTGGTGCTTAGTTGTGATTTCTTAGTGACATTTTGGAGTCACTTATTCACTTTGAGTACCCCCATGCTCTTTGGACCTTGATTCTTTGTCAAAGGTAGTTGACCCCGTTTGGCACTTGGTGCTTGGTCATTATTGCTTGGTGACTTAGTGGTGCATGCAAACGCCACCTTATAGTGGTGGTGATCGATCCTTGGTTGTTTGCTTTGTTGACCCCGTTTGGTAATTGGTGCTCATTTTTTGGTTGCTTGGTGACTTAATTGCACATGTAAACACCACCTTATATCCTCTATCCGAGCCCCACAAATTTTTGTTGCAAATGTTGGAGTAATTTTAGGACAATTATCTAATTACTTATTAAGTAGGTCCTCTAATTTCTTTTTCACTTAAGCTAAATTTAGGTGCTTTTTAATTAGATCTAGAGTTTGATTTTCTAGTTTTAGTACTAGATGTAGTTGACAATAATTTAACCCCTATTTGCATTTCTTTAGTTCAACTAATTTTGGCATTAGGAATTGCACCTAGGGTTTCATTCATCCTTTATAAATATTCATTCATTCATTGTAATTAAACCTCTAATTTTGTAGCTCCAATAATTATTTTTGCATAATACAAAATTCTCTAGTTGTTTTAGAGCATATTATCTTTTCTTGATCTCTTTTACGTTATAGGTATTTTGCGTGTAGATGATTCTTGGCTCCTATGCTTGATCATCAACTTCTACATCAAATCAGATTTTTTTTTAAGTTTCAACAATTGTGATGACACTATCTTTGTGTTTTTGAATATCATTATAATCGTTTGTCTTTTAGTCAAAATCATTGACCCATATATCATTAGTGATTTGCAAAAACTATCTCTAGTCCAAATGGTTGATTTGAATTGGTTAAGGCATTGAGTTTTCACTGTGGAGACCCAAGTTCAAATCCAAATGGGGCATCTTATATCGAATTAGATATTGTGCCTATTTGTCTTCCTCGAGTGTCTTCTAGTGTGGAGATGGTTTCCAAATAAGTGTATATCTAAGTTGTGACTCTTATTTTTCTATAGGTGGGCAATTTCTCAAAAGCAACAACATGGTTTATTATAAGTTATCTATGCGGAAAAATGCGGTGACTGAAACGAATAATTCGAGATCAACAGACCCACATACTTATGAAACTCTTGGTGCAAGTATATATAAACTAACTGAACTAGTTTAACTTCCCAAGGGGTGCCCCATGGTTCTCTATCTCACAGGATCCCTAAAGCCAATGTTTTTCTCTCAGATCATTGAGCAAGTGACTTAGGAATGACAACTTCAAGAACGAGTGATATTTGATCTATATGCATGAATGCATTCTAAGATCTATATTATGTGTTTAACTATGATGATTAAGTTAAGATGAAGATAATGATATGATAGTAAATTATCCTAACATGATATACTATCCTAGCATAAATATTCTATAATATGGAAAATGCTTCTAAATGCTATGATGGTGTTTTAACAAAGAGAGGTTTAAAATGTTTAGTAAATTAGGCTATAATGTAGATGCATAAAACTTGGACATATGGATAATGAAGAATGGGAGCTCTATTTATAGGGAAAATAGGGCAATGGATGGTTAAGATTGAATAATATCAACAAGGGCTACGATTGAAAGCTAATCAATCCATGTTTACAATTCTCACTAATGAAATGGTGACAATTGTCAACAAGAGGTTGCTTGAGAGATGTAAGAGGCATTAAATGCCTAAGGAGACATGAAGGTTACCTTAGAAGGTAAGGTTATGGTTAGGTTAGAGTTATCCATTGGATAAAGCTTTTACCCAAGGGGTAAACTCTTGTGCAAGGGTTAATATGATAACTAAGGTAAAAGCCATAAGTGCTTGATGATACCCTTGGATTAGATGAGGGTTAAGTTAGAGAGAAAGTCTCTAACCATGAAGAGAGGGTTGAGTTAACCATTAATGGTTAGGAAGACTTTGAAGGTTAACTTGTTGAGGACATAAAGTCTTTAATGCATTTCAAAGACTTTGAGGCATTTTTGAGAAGTGACTTCTCTTAAGGAATGTGCAGATATTTAAGAGATGAATTAGGCTAATTAGGATGATTAGGAGAATCCAGAAGGCTCTAGAAGAGGTTTAGGAGGCAAGTGGGAGATGTAGGATTTTGCAAGGGGTAGGATTTAGGATTTTAATTAAAATAAAATTGCTTTATTTCAACCAAAATAGATGCAACTTGCATAAATACAAGTGGGAGAATTTTTATTAATAAATTAGATTTATTTATATGCAAGGGTTAATTTAATTAAATGTATATTTAATTAAAAGGAAAAAAAGGGGAATTAATTAAATAAAGTGATTTATTTAATTAAAGGCTAGAAAAGGTTTCGGTGAATTTAATTAAATAAATTGAATAATTTATTTAATCAAATAGATAAAAATGAAGAACTTAATTAAATAAGATTTAATTAATAAGAGGGATGGGGTTAAAAAAATATTAAATATTTTTTAAGAAAGTGGCCAGATTTATACATCTACAAGTGGTATTCTACAATTGTTGCTTCTAATATGGTTGTTCAAAATGAGTTTCTATTAATATCTTGTGTGCGCTCCTAAGAGCTTGTATTGATCTCATTTCATGCTTAGCACTCATTAAATCTAAGTGATGTTCACAAAGTTGAAGCATTAAGATATCATAGAAGGTTACCTAAACTAGTACTACCAAACCATGTAGCATTGGCCAAGATCAAGCCAACCAAGCTCCCACTTTGTTTCCCCTCGAATATTATGGGAAACTCCATAGTTAAGCACACTTGTGCCAAAATAGTTCTAGGAAAATACCATGGCAACCATCAATGTTCATGAATAGCATTCATTACATCTAAGTGATGTTCACAAGGTTGAAGCATCAAGGTATTATAGAAGGGTACCCAAACTAGTACTACCAAACCATGGAGCATTGGCCAAGATCAAGCCCACCTAGCCTCCCCCAAGATCTTAGTGGAAACTCCATAGTTAAGCGCTCTTGTACCAAAATAGTTCTAAGATGGGTGACCCCTCATGAAGACCGAATGGCTCAACCTTATGAGAATCACCTACAAGTTATTAGTGTGACATTGATCATTCATGTTCATGAGAGGCAACTTCTTGTGAACCACTAATTTAGAAATATGGGTCAATGTGTTTGATTGAGAAAAAGTGATAAAAATATTTGATAAAACATTATATATAATGACAAAGAATAAAAGAAATAAGGAAATAAAAATAGAGACAAAGAAATAGAAAGAGCGAAATATGAGGAAGAAAATTACAAAAGAAAAAGAGAGAAACATGATGTCAGACATAGATGAAAAATATAAGAAGAAAAAACATAATAGATAGTAATATAAAAGAAATATATTTAGAAAAAAAATGAATGAATGATAGAAATAAGGAAAGCTCTAGGTTCTCAAGTGTTAGGTCCAAGGACCTAGAATCTACAAGCAAAAGTTCCAAATATAGCAATTAAAATGTATGGTCTAGGGTGCAAGATCTATGTTCCAAAGGTTCACTATTCACAATGAATTATCTAGGGTCAAATCTCCAAAGTCTAGTGTATAATGTTTATGTCCAAGAAACAAGCTATTAGTTTCTTGTCCTAGAGTCCCCCGTCAACAAGTTTAGGTTGCAAGGTCTGGACTGTAAGGGTCTATGAATTTTAAATTTCAAGCATTAAGGGATACATGTTATAGGGTGTAAGGTCTAAGGTCATGGGGTCAATATCTTGAAAAGAAAAATACAATGGAAAAAAAAAACAAGATAAAGAATAATAGAGAGACGTTTTAACAAAAAAAAGACACACAGAAAGATTAAAAAAAAAAATTAAAATGGCAAAAGAATAAATACAATACATAATAAAGGGAGAGAAAAATATAGAAAAAGAAAGAATAAATAAATATAGAAACAAGGAAGATGAGAAAAACAAAGAAATTAAAAAGGATGGGAGAAAAGAAGATTCAACAAAGGAGAAAAAGAGATAAACAATAGAGATGAAAGGAATAAAACAAAGATAAAAATAAAATAAGAAATTAGGAAATAATAAAGAAAAGAACCAAATAGAATATGAAGAAAAGATGAGATAAATAGAAACAAACAGAAAGAATAAAATAAAGATGATTGCATAGAAAAGACAACAAAATATAGAAGCAAAAGGAGAGGAGAAAAACATAATTGGGAGAACAAAACAAACTTATTAAAATTCAAAGAAAATAAGAAATCAATGAAGGAAAAAAAAAAAAAAATGTAGAAATGATGAAATAAATGAAAATAGAAAATAACAGAAAAAAATAAACAATGAAAGGAAGATAAAAGATAGCAAGAATGGAAAAGAGGAGAGAAAGAGAACAAGAAATTTTAGGGAATAGAAATGGAGAATGAAATATATAATATAAATAAAGAGGGATAAATAAATAACCAAATGAATAAATTAAATAATCTAAGTAAGAGATATGATGTTTTATGAGGATTCAATTGTACAATATTTAAAGAATAGTCATTCAAAAAAACACATCTCTTATGAGCATGAATGGTCCACTTAGCACTCATTGCATCTACATGATGTTAGAGGTCACACATCCAAAAAAAATATTTTGACTCAAGCAAGCTTTACCATGTAATTTCCCCCAAAATCAAGCCCACCTAGCTCCCACTTAGCTTTCCCCAAGATCCCAAGTGAAACTCTTTGGTTAAGCACACAAAAGTCAAAGTAGTATTTAGATCCACTTCTTCTCAACAAGGGCTAATGATTCGACCCAATAGCCATCTCTTAGATACAATGAGTTTTAAAAGGAATATTCATGTCCATGAGAGACAAGTTCAATCGAACCAATATTCATAAAATACGGTTTATTAAGCTTGATTCAGATATTATATAATTGAATCCTAGTAAAACATGATGAAAATAACACCTACTTAACAAATAAAGAAACTATTAAATAAAGAAAATGAAAAAAAGAATAGAGATAAAAAAGACTATAAGAAAAAATAATTAAAAAAGAAAAATGTCAAAACTCAAACAAGAAAAGACAAACATAAAATATAAATTTGAGAGTTAGAGAGAGAAGAAAGGCATAAAAATAAAGATACATAATAATGAACAACAATAAATGTAGAGAAAAAGAAAGAGAGGAAACCAAGTTAAATAGACATAGAAAAAGGAAAGGTGGATAGATCTCGAAATAAAAAAGAGAGAAATTAAACAAGTTTCCAATGTACATTGTTGAAGATTTATACATTAATTGTTTAATTCATCTATTCTAAAACAAATTTCATTTCTCAAAATCCATTTTCTATATATTCAGTTTTTCTTTTCTAATATTTCTATATTTAATTAAATTACAATATTTGCATCTCCCATATAGTAAGCTTTTCATTTATAATTTTTTTATATTCAATTGTATTACAATATTTGCATAATCTAGAAAGTCCCAATTAAATCCAATTATACTATACAACTTCAGCATATATTGTTATTTTGGACTTCAATAAAAACCACCACCTCACCATTCTCAAGAGCCGTTTTTACCATTGTAATTATTGAAAAATAGAAACTACAAATTTATTCACCAACATGGTCCAAAACCTCTTTAGATATCGTCGAAAAAGTCAATTATATTATATAGCTTCACCATATATTATAATTTTGGACTTCAACAAAAACCACCTCACCATTCTAAAGAAGGTATTTACAATTGTAATTATTGAAAATTAGAAACTGCAAATTTATTTACGAACAAGATCCAAAACCTCTCCTCCTAGTTTCTGCATGAACTACATAATCACTTGCCTCAATCGTTGAAAGCCTTTATGACAGTACATTCCTGTCTATGAATTTGATGGAGGTCTCACAGATAACCACTCTCTAATCAGCACTAAATTCTCTCAAACAAAAAATTATTTCGTAAATATCTTAATAAGCTGAAAAATTTTACACTTTGTCTTCCGACATGTAGTGTCGTGGTTTAAACACTTCATTGGTCAAGCGGCCACCAAGATTCAAATCCATGCTGGGCCATTGTGCTCGCAAGACCTTGTGCCCAAACATAATTTTAAACAAAAAAAGAAAAACTGAGCTATATAAAATTTAAACATCTAATCGAAAAAAAATATACAACTTTAAAAGAAGGAATCCTCACTATACGAAATATCACACTTTTGGTAGAACGCCTGGAATGGTAATCCAATTAAAAGATCTCCACAATGTCTCTATTTTACAGATATAGTTTAATCTCGTATACTATTCCACATTCTCAAATAAGAATAAAATGCATAATTGTCTCTTTATACAAGTGGGAAAGATCTTTTATGCATGGCAAACTATTATTGGGTCTAATCTTTACCCTAACAAAAACCCTAAGCCTATCCCTGCAACTTTTATTGTGTTTGTATGCACATAGAAGAGTTGCCAGGAAACCTTATAATAGGAAAAAGGCATTCTAGGAGTAGTTTTTTATTTGAGACTAACTCATGACACTAGTCATCTACAAGCTCAAGCCTTAATGGAAATAATTCGTGTCAATAACGGTGTTTTTTAAAGTTTTTGGAAACATTATTAATTAATTTCCTATCCAGCATTGATTATTTTCCTGTGCAATAAATATATTTTCTGTTGTGCTTGCAATGTATATCACTCTCGTTGCATATTTTGAAGTTATCTATATAAGAAGCTCCAGTTCGTAATCTTATCGTTCACTTTAATAGTGAACTATAAGCTGTAGTCCAGAAGTAAGAGATGTTAGCTACATGAAATTAAGATCATTAATAGCTTGTTATCTTTGACTGGTGCACAGTTTTCTGTTGGCATCATTTCATCCCTGTGCCTATTTCTAAATACTGGCAGCTGTTTCATGTGCTAGGCGGCTCTTTTATTGTGTTTATCCAATGGAATTTTTTCCCGGGATGATTTATGTAAAACCTTATAGAAGTGGACTTCGCACATAGGACATATCTTTGTTATTGGCATCCCTTTAATGGATGGTACGATCGTTACAAATATGGAAAGGAACTTCTTTTCGAATAGTAATGTGTATGTGATAATGATATTTTCTATGCCTTCATAACAATATTAACAAATGTTATTGGAAATAAATTTAGTGGCAATCTAGTAACTAAGTACATATAAAATCATTTTCGAAACGTCATATCATAGAACATTGACAAAATTCTTGAAAGGTCAGAAATGAAGAGCAATCAAAATCCAAAGAATGGTACAAAGATGTTTGTTGAAGGGATTCACATATGTATTCAAGGAAAGTTATCCTTGTACCTTCTTTATGTAAACAACGAATGAAAGTATTAAGGGAGTCTTTTTTCCATTCAATTTATTATAAATTGAACTAAATATGATGGTTTTCCTCTATCTAGGAAGGTAGTATACAATTTTCTTTTTATTTTAAAAGAGAGGGAGTTACCTACCATAATAAAAAAACAATTGTAAAGAAAAGGAAATACAAAATGAGATTCAAAGAGTGAAAATATATACTAAAACATAAATATAAATAAAGATAGCAAGAACCAAAGAGAAATAAGAGAGACATAGAGGAGGAAATAATAATAGAAATAAAGAAATGTTGAAGACATAGAAACATGAATAACAAAAAAGAATCTGTAAGAGAGGGAGAGAGAGGGAGAGATAAAATAAGATGGAGAAGAAGTATATTAAAAGAAAAAAGGGTTGGGGGGCAGAAAACAATAAAAATAAACAGTAAATTCCAAGCCATTGGGTCTAAGGTTTGAGAGCAAAATGTGTTCTACTATGTCAAAGGTTTGAGGAAAAGGATCCAACATCCAAGGTTCAAGATACACAAAAATATTTCTTGCTCTAGGGTCTATGATCTATAAATCGCGGATCGAGGGCCTAGGGTCCAAGGATTCATGGTATACAAAAGGGGTTTCATAGTTTAGGTTCCATAGTCTGAGTCCAAGATCGAAGGGTCTATTGTCCTAATCCTATGAGTTCAAGCTGAAAGGTCTAATGTCTATGAGTTCAAATTTAATATCTTGGGGTCTATGATCCAATTTCTTGACCATCGACTCTAAATTATAAGATAATGTGTTTACAACAAAAGGCTTGTTTCCAAGACAGTCCAATATCAATGAAAGCTTCAAATTATAAGGTTAGGTGTTTATGCTCTAGCATAATTTTTCGTCCATACTGCACAATCCACAAGCCTAGAGAATAACTTTTTTAATATAGGGATCCACATTCCAAGATAATGGATCTAGGAATTCACTGTATAAAGTGAATGTTTCTTGGTCTAACGTCTAATACATAATTGTTCGAATCAAGATCTAAGAGTTGAGGGTGAAAGGTAAAGTTTTCTCGATTAAGGTCCATGGCCCATGAGTCCCAAGATCTATAGGTCTAAAGATTAGGTTATGGAGTCCAAGATTGACATTCTAACATTTTTGGGATCGAAGTTCTTAAGGCACATTAGAAAAGCATGTCTGAATTCTAGTATTTAATTCATATCAATTGCTCATGTTTTACATAAACTATAGGGCCCAAGTGTTAAACACACCAGAATACTAAGAGGGAGGGTAAATCAGTATTCAAGTAAAACCTAAACCCTTCGACATTTATATCAAATCAAACCCTTACTCAAAATATATCAGCAATAATGAAACAAAACATTGATCACATTTACATATGAAGACTCCATATCTACGAGCAAAATCCAACAGGTGAAAAACCTTGATGAGAAAGCTACTTGGAGCTATTGTCCAATCCAACCTCACAAATTAAAACAAAATTACATTTGGTTTTATGGGCTACAACCCAAAGCAAGCCTCAACACCCTAAAGCCTAGTTCTATGTATACAACCAACGAAAGTTCACTACTCCCTATGGTTCACAACACTTATAAAAGGTTACAACCTGAGAGAAACATGAGTTGTTGATATTGAATTGAAATGCCCAAGTGATAATAGCAAAGCGAAGAGAAAATTAAGAAGTAAAGAAGATAGAAGCAAAGTGAGAAAGAGAGAATGAAAGGGAAAAAAAATGAAACTACAAGGAACAAAGATTAAAAAGAAAAATGATAAAAATGTAATCTTCAATTTCTAGGGTATAGATTCTTAAATTTTAAGGGTAAATGCTTCTTGGTTAGGTTCAATGATCCACAATTTCAAGGACTATGGGCTTAAAGATTAAGTCATGAGGTCTAGGATTCAAGTTTTAATATCACAAGGATCTAATTTCTAAGGTCACATGGTCAAAGCATAAGGTCCAAATTCGAGCATTTAGAGTATATGATCCATATTCTAAATTTGATACCCAAGTTCTAGCACCCAATATCCTATTTCATAATTAATGAGCCTAGGTCTCAAATATCAACCGTTAAGAGTGAAGAATCCAAGCTCTAATGTTCAAAGTATAGGATTTGTGATATATGGTGTCCAAAGAGAGAAACTAAACAAATATAAAATGTAAGAGAGAAATACAGATAGTAAAGCCAATGGATTGATAATAAATACACTCAAAGTATAAGAGTGAAAAAAAAGAAATTTAAATATAGAAAAGAACATAGAAGAAAAATATAGACAATGAAAATAAGGAAAAGAGAGCAATAAAGAAAGAACATAGAAAAAGAAAACACATCTATAAAATATTATTAAAAAAAAAATAGAGAGAGAGAGGACAAAAGATAGTTATAGCAAAAAGACAAAATATTTATATAAACAAAAAAATAAAAAGAATATCAAAATGAATGAATGAAAACTGAGTAAAAGATATATTTTTTATAAGACAAAAAAAGATATATAAACATACAAAAAGACATAAATAGACACAAAAAGAATAATAACATAAAAAATATAAATTGAAAAAATGAAAAATATAAGAATTTATAAAATAAAGAAATAATGGACTTAAAAGAGAGATGAGGGTAGAGAGAAAAAAACAAAAATAATTAAAAAAAAGAGACGAGGAAAAAAGAGGGGCAAGACAAAGAAGTAAAAACAAAAAAGGAAGCAAGGAGATATAAAAAATAGAAAGAATAGAGACCAAAGGAAATTTGAAAGAATAGACAACAAAGAGGAGGGAGAGAGAGAGAGATTGATGTAAGAAAGCCAAAGTAAGAAAATCGATGATAAATTGATGGACAAAGAGATAGAAAGATAAAAGAGCAAAGAAAGAAGTATAACTAACAGATAAACTATAGAAAAAAGAAATAGAATCAACAAATATACTACACAAACAAAGAATAACAAATATGTAATCTACTCGTTAAACAAAAAGTGTATTGACGAGATTTTCTATTTTTTATAAAATCGGTTCATACACCTATATACATAATAGTCATACATAATGCTTTGATTTTAAATGCTTTTGGACATACTAACATTGAAAAATCTGGAAGTCCAAAAGATGAAATTATTATATAATATGGAATAGTTCAATTTTGTGTAGCCATGCTTCATTGCATGAACACCTACAAAATTAAGGGTAAATAGACATTCATTACACCTATCTAACATGTTTAGTAAGACTTCACAACTATTCTAACTATTAGCATAAATTAAGCATGCATTATGTCGACACGGACCAACCACAGGGCCCCTCATGCCCTTTAGAGATGCATATAGCCACATTGCGTCATTCACCATCGCTCCCCATTTAAGCATATCCACCACTCTGAATATGTGGTATTGGTTGGCTTGTCACATGGTACTTTCCATTCAACCATGCATTTAAGTTGATTGTATATCCCACAACTTTGAATCCTCTCACCTTGTTCACTATGAGATCTAGGGTATTAAAATGTGGAAGGAAAGTCTTTTTTGTTTGTTTAAATTATTTTTCTTTTTTTGTATGTCCAAGTTCTAATATTTAAAGTATACAATATGTTCTCTACATCCTACTATCTAAATTCTAGCACCAAAGATCTAGTGTCACAATTGAGGTGTCTAAGGTTCTAATATCAACTATCAAGGATGAAGGATCCAAGATCCAACGTCCAAAGCCAAGTGCTCATTATCAATAGTGTTGAGAGAGAGAGAGAGAGAGAGAGAGAGAGAGAATAAATATACTTATGAATAGAGTGAAGAAAAGAAACATTAAAGAAGGGCAAGTCCAATAAGATGAGTCCCATTTCAAGGAAATTTTGTGCGTCTGAAAAAATGCTACTAGAAATGGGTACTTGTTATGGTTAGGGGGGCCAAGGTAAAAAAATAATGGGCACCTGTTTTGAAAATAATGTGTGCCCATTTTCCTTTAGGACCCAAATCGAAACAGGCGCCTGTTTATTAAAAAATGTGTACCCATTACCTAGATGTATTTACAAGTGCTCATTTTTTAATGCAAAAACAGGGTGCCTGTTTCTAAAATCTCATTATAATTTTTAAACATAATGCATGCCCCTTATTTAAAACATGAAATCTCAAATCGAATAATTTTTTTTGGGTTTTGAATCAACCAAAGCCTGATGAACCAACCCTTCGCCTTGGACATGCAAGTACAAGGCCATGGTTTTTTCTTCAAAAAAAACTAAACTAAATTAAAACCCATTATAAATTATAACGTGTAGATTTTAAAGATGTAAATTTTTTAAGCATTTGATTAACTTTTTATTCAGAAAAAAATTAATATCCTCATCAATTTTTCATTGTATAACACACCTTTTCCCAAGAGGGTTCAAAAAAAACATTTTATTTAGGTCAAATTATGGTGGTTGCACACGTGTATGGTATGGTCCTAAAATAGGCAGTTTTAAATATTTAGTAGTTTTTAGAAATCCCTTTTAAAAATCAATTTGTATCATTTGGGTATTAAAATAAACTACATATTTAAAAACCATACTTAAAATAATACATTTAATACTAAACTTTTTTGAGATTCAATCTTTAAGTTGTTCAAGTTTTTAGATCAATTGTGACAAAATTTGAAAATCAAGAAAAACACTCCCACTTTAAGCACTTTATGTGAAAAACAAAAGCAATGAAATTAAGAAGAGAGAAAAAAAACATAGAAAAGGTAAACACAAAAAAAAAGATCATTTAACTAAAAAGAAAGAGACAAATAGAATAAAAAAAAGAATTGAGACAAAGTTAGATGCACAAAACTGATATGGAAAAAAAATGAATGAATAAAAATTTAGAGAAAAAAAAAGACATAATATTAAAAAAGCAAAAGAAAAGATAGACAAGAATAGAGAAACACACAAATAGAGAAAAAGAAAAAAAAATATAAACAAATAAACTAAAAATCAAGCAAAAATAAAAGAATCTATGAAATAAAGAAAGAATCCAGACACAAAGAGAGTAAGAGAAAGAGAAAAATTAAATAAGAGACAGAAAGAAAGAGGGGAGAGACAAAGGAGAAAGCAAAAAAAAAATTGTGAAAGAAGTAAAACTATAGATATACTACATAACTAAAACAAACAAAAAATGAAAACAAATAAAAGAGTAAAAGAAAATTGAATGAAAAAACAAAGCAAGAAAGATCTAAATAAAAGGTAAAAGAATGAAACAACATCAAAAAAGAAAGATATGACAAGAGAAAGATATACACTAAAATGAAAAAGAATAAAATGTGGAAAGAGAGAAGAAAAATATACAAAAAAATTGAAATAAATGCAAATAGATATTAATAGAAAGAGATAATGTAAAAGAATGACAAAAAAGAGAACAAATGATAGGAATTGAAAGGTCTAGATTCTAATGTGGTGGTCCAAAGCTATTTAGTCTATTGATGTAAGTACAAGGTCTAACGTGTAGCCCTCAACATCTAAATTTGAAGGGAAACAATACCAAAGAAAGGTGAAATATATATATATATATATATATATACAAAAAAAGAACAAAAAGGAATTCAAAGAAAAAGAAATGATAAATGAAATATAAAATAAAAGGAATAAACAAAATGTTTAATCAAAGAAGGAAATGTAAATGTTTTATCAAGATCCAATTGCTAGTCTTTTAGCCAGAATCATTGACCCATATTTCATAAGTAGTGATTTGCAAAAACTATGTCTAGACCAAAGGCTTCATTTTAAGTGGTTAAGACATTGAGTTCTCATTGTGGAGACCCAAGTTCAAATACAATCGGGATATCTTATATGGAATTCTATATTGTGAATCTATGTCTTCCACGGTTGTCTTCTATTGTGCAGGTGGTTTATGAATAAGTGTATACCTAAGTTGTGACTCTTGGTTTTCTACAATTGTTGTTTCTTTTGTTGTTGCTCAAAAGGATATTGTATTGGTAACATGGTTGAGCTCATAAAAGCTTGTATTGGTCTCATTTCATGCCTAGCACTCATTACATCTAAGTGATGTTCACAAGCTTGAAGCATTAAGATATCATAGAAGGTTACACAAACTATTTCTACCAAATCATGAAGCATTGGCCAAGACCAAGCCTACCAAGCTCCCACTTTACTTCCCCTCGGAGCTTATGGAAAACTAAAATAGTTAAGCACACTTGTGCCAAAATAGTTCTAGGAAAATAACAGGGGAACCATCAATGTTCATGCTTAGTACTATCAAACCATGGAGCATTGGCCAAGATCAAGCCCACCTAGCTCCATCTTAGCTTACCCCAAGATCTTAGTGGAAACTCCATAGTTAAGCACACTTGTACCAAAATAGTTCTAAAGTGGGTGACCCCTCCTAAAGTCCCAATGGCTCAAACTTATGAGCATAACCTAGATGTTATTATTGGGAAGTGGATCATTCATGCTCATGAGAGACAACTTCTTGTGAATCACTAATTTTGAAATATGGGTCAATGAGTTTGATCGAAAAAAACGCTTAAATATTTTATAAAATATTAAATATAACGACAAAGAATAAAATAAAGTAGGGAAAAAAATAGAAAGAGAGAAAACTAAGGAAGAAATTTACAAAAGAGAAATATAGATATGGAGGCAATCACAAAGGAAAAATATAGGAAAAAATAAATGCTAAAAAAAAGTCATAAAAAAAAGATAATTACAAAAAAAAATGAATTAATGATAGAAATAAGGAAAGCTCTATGTTCTAGGGTGTTAGGTCCAAGGACCTAGAGTCTATGAGCTGAAGTTCAAAATCAAGCAATTAAAATGCATGGTCTAGGGTCAAAATCTAGGTTCCAAAGCTCCAATGTTAACAATCAAGTGTCTACGGTCAAGCTCCAAAGTCTAGTGTCTATTGTTAATGTCTAAGGTACAAGCTAATTTTTTCTTGGCCTAGAGTCTCCAATCAACAAGTATAGGGTACATGGTTTAGGCTCTAAAGGTCTATGACTTAAATTTCAAGCATGAATGGATACATGTTATAGGGTATAAGGTCTAAGGGAAAGGGGTGAATATCTTGAGAGAAAGATCTACTGACCAAAAAAGAGAGAAAAAAAAAAGAATTTAAAAAAAAAGACACAAAAAGAATAAATTAAAAAAATCAAAATAATAAATACAAGACAAAAGAAAGGGAGAGAAAAATATAGAGAAAGAAAGAATAAATAAACATGGATACAAGGAAGATGAAAGAGAAACAAAGAAATTAAAAAGTATCAACTAAAGGGAGAAAAGAAGATTGAATGAATGAGAAAACGAGATAAACAATAGAGATGAAAGCAATAAAACAAATATAAAATTAAATAAGAAATTATTAAATAATAAAGAAAAGAAGGAAAGGGAAAGGACTTGAAAGAATATGAGAAAAAGAGAAAAGTAAAAATAACTAGAAAGAATAAAATAAAGATGGTGACATAGAAAAAACAAGAAAATATATACGCCAAAGGAGAGAGGAATAAATAAAATCTAGAAGAACAAAACAAAGAAATCAATTAACAAACGGAAAAAATGAATAGAAAGTACGTGAGAAAGAAAAGGAAAAATTATAGAAATTATGAAATAAACCAAATTAAAAAATAATAAATAAATTTAAAAAATCAAAATAATAAATATAAGACAAAAGAAAGGGAGAGAAAAATATAGAGAAAGAAAGAATAAAAAAACATGGAAACAAGGAAGATGAAAGAGAAACAAAGAAATTAAAAAGTATCAACTAAAGGGAGAAAAGAAGATTGAATGAATGAGAAAACGAGATAAACAATAGAGATGAAAGCAATAAAACAAATATAAAATTAAATAAGAAATTATTAAATAATAAAGAAAAGAAGGAAAGGGAAAGGACTCGAAAGAATATGAGAAAAAGAGAGAAGTAAAAATAACTAGAAAGAATAAAATAAAGATGGTGACATAGAAAAAACAAGAAAATATATACGCGAAAGGGGAGAGGAATAAATAAAATCTAGAAGAACAAAACAAAGAAATCAATTAACAGACCGAAAAAATGAATAGAAAGTAAGTGAGAAAGAAAAGGAAAAATTATAGAAATTATGAAATAAATAAAATTAAAAAATAATAAATAAATTAAAAAAATCAAAATAATAAATACAAGACAAAAGAAAGGGAGAGCAAAATATAGAGAAAGAAAGAATAAATAAACATGGAAACAAGGAAGATGAAAGAGAAACAAAGAAATTAAAAAGTATCAACTAAAGGGAGAAAAGAAGATTGAATGAATGAGAAAACGAGATAAACAATAGAGATGAAAGAAATAAAACAAATATAAAATTAAATAAAAAATTATTAAATAATAAAGAAAAGAAGGAAAGGGAAAGGACTCGAAAGAATATGAGAAAAAGAGAGAAGTAAAAATAACTAGAAAGAATAAAATAAAGATGGTGACATAGAAAAAACAAGAAAATATATACGCGAAAGGAGAGAGGAATAAATAAAATCTAGAAGAACAAAACAAACACATTGAAATTCAAATAAAAAAGAAATCAATTAACAGACAAAAAAAAATGAATAGAAAGTAAGTGAGAAAGAAAAGGAAAAAATATAGAAATGATGAAATAAATCAAATTAAAAAATAATAAAAAATAAAAAATGAAAGAAAGATAAACAAACAAACAAAAAAAAAAAAAGAAGTAAAAGAACCCATCTTTCATGAGAATGAATGGTCCACTTAGCGCTCATTGCATCTAGGTGATGTTAGAGGTCACCTATCCAAAAAATACTTTGACTCAAGCAAATTTTACCATGAAGTTTCCCCCAAAATCAAGCCCACCTAGCTCCCACTTAGCTTTCCCCAAGATCTCAAGTGAAACTCTTTGGTTAAACACACTAAAGTCAAAGTAGTATTACGATTGATGAATTCTCCATGAGGGCTAATGATTCGACCCTATAATCATCACCTAGATACAATGATTTTTGAAAGCAACATTCTTGCCCATGGGAGATGAGTTCAATTGACCCAATATTCATAAGATACAATTTAATAAGCTTAAATCAGAAATTATACAATTGAATCTCAATAAAACCTTAAATAATATAACATAATATGAAACTATCACCTACTTGACAAATAAATAAACTAAAAAATAGAAGAAAACAAATAGAAAAAACAAACAGACATAAAGAGAGTATAAGAAAAATAAATTTTTTAAAATAATTGATGGAAATAAATAAAGAGAGAAAATAAGGTAATTTAAAAAAGAATAATAAAAAGAAGTGAATTGTCCATGGGGTTATACTTCAATGGCAAGGCTATATGGTTTTGAAGATGCAAATCCATGATCAAATTCCCAAAATAACATATTATGTTGGAATTTCAAGTGGTGGCTCTTAGACTTCCCTTGTGGCTTCTTAGTTGAATAAAGTTGAATAAATGGCTTTTAGTTAAATACATTGAAGACAAGAAGGTCCCACTTGTTACCTCCACTACTATGAGACTAGTCTAAATAATCCCCTATCTGTTGATAATAAAATAAAATAAAAATAAGTAAATTAAAAAAATAAAGGTAAAAGATGGAAAAATTGAAAGATATAGAGAATTAAGAAAGAAAGATTCTTTTATAGTCCATGATGACGTGACATAGATACATTATATCCCTATCTTAGAGAGAGAGAGGGAGAGACAGAGAGTAGTAAATAATGAATAAAAATACATACATAGTAAAAAGAAATGTGTAGAAAGAATGACAAAAGCTAAATAAAAGAGGACGTAGAAAGACACAAAGATTGGAGGAGTTCAATAATTAAATAAAGGGAAACAACGAAAGAATAAAGGATAAATATGAAAAGAAAGGAAAAAATAAAGATAGAGAAAGCACAAAAAAGAAAAATACAAATTAAGATAGAGAAAGCACAAGAAAGGTAAGATAGAAATAAAGAGGAAAAGAAAAAGAAAGAAACGATTAAAAAATAATAATGAGATCAAGATTGTAACGGACAAAAATAAAATATATTGAAAGAAATAATGTACAAATAGAAAAGAGAAAATTAAAATAAATGATAGATGAATAAAGAAACAAAGAAATAAGGAAAGATAGATAAATATAATAAAATTTTACTCATTTTATTTCTAGATAAACTTAAATTTAAGAAATAATTGTAAAACAAAGGTAATTTAGATAATATATATTTAAATTTGTAAATATTAAAATTAAAAACTAATAAATTAAATGCTTAATTTTAGGTCTAATATAATTTAAATAATATATATTTAATGTTTAAAATAAATTGTATGTAAAAAATTTATAAAATATTAATATTATAAAATTAATGAATCAATATATTTAATTTTAGATGTACTATATTTAAATTATATATAAAAAATATATACTAGATATTAAAGAACAATAATAACTAAATTATATTAAAAATTGTTAAATTTTAAAAAATAAAAAAAGGTACATTTTAATATAATAACTTAAATATAACTTAACGTTCTTATAAACTAAAAATTAATTGATAAAAACAAAATAGTTAATATATCTACATCTAATAGAAATAATAATATTGCCCTTGTAGTACTTCAAATAATCTTTTGATATTCTTGCAGTCCTTTAAATAAAAAGATTGAATGGTTTCTGACGTGGAGGGTACGGAAGTTGTTTCTGCATCCAATAAATTTCCTATGTTCTCAGGAAACGGAAAATGCATTGTAATTTCCTATAGCCGCCTCGCGCCGTTATTTATCAACTGCAACCCTTCTATGTATTCACCTATAATTGGAATGTATGTGGCTGAAAGCCTTCTACGCATGAATATATCTATAAATGCAATGTATGAGGCAGTAATCCAATTCACAGCCAGTTTTTAAAGTTTTCTATAATTGGAATGTATGAGGCTGTAATCTCGGCGCTCCAATTCACAGCCATTTCTCTGTTTCTCTGTGTTTTGTATCCCTAACCTATAACCTTAAAATTCCTTAAACAAGAAGGATATCGATGTGGTTATTTTTAAAACTAAATTGGGTCTCTGAATGAACTATGTTAAAAGCCACTGCATCTCACCCATCTCTACCTCCTCCAAGGCAGTGGGTATTTTCCAAAGTTTGAAACAAGCTTTTAAATATAAAATACCACGCCTTTATTTTGCTGCAAGCTTCTGTGGCTTCGTGAATGTCTTGGAATTCAATCTTATGCAAACTCTTTCCAACTCAAGATGTATTCATCATAATCCTCGCCAAACCCTAAATTCCTTAGATACTAAGGAGGCAATAATGCATAGCAATGAAATTTATTCCACATCCTAGATACTGTAACAAAATTGTTCACAAATCAAACAGCTATGTATATTTGAATGTTTCCATGCTAGAAATAGAATTGCCAAATCGTTGAAATTTATTCCACATCCTAGATACTGTAAAAAAAATAATTCGACAAGTCAAACAACCATGTACATTCGAATATTTTCATACTAGAAAGAGAATTCTCAATCCTAAACCCTTAAAAACAGATTATAAAAAACTATTAAATAAGACTGAAAACGAACCTGTTGCCAATGACATCTTACTCGACTGTTGAATGCCGTGGACATCTGAATTTACCGGTCCGTGAGAATCTTGAGAACTTTCAGGGTTTGACATCAAAAAAATCTGTCAATGCACAAACAATTTGTTTAACAAAAATCAAAAAATCAAAACCCTGAAACGTAAAATAATGCTTAAATACTTATAGAACTTACCTTACAAGACTAGTATCTGATCATCTGATTCCAAATCATCTACTCTCAGTTTGAAAGAGAAACTTCACAGATTAGGTGATGGGATCGAATCCCAGGAGGCCTCGCCTCCATCCTAGCCCACGCTCCATTTGAACGGTAAGAATAAAACATTTGAAATCCGTTAAACAACACCTTGTAAGAATAAGACATTTGGAATCCGTTATAAAGGCACCTCGTAAAAAGAAAAACCCTCAACGAATACAATCGAAGCTTCCTGACATCCGCCGTCACGCTTTAATATTGTGAGAAAAATCATTTATCGATATGTTATTCAGAAGAAATACGGCGAGGAGGAACACTCGATTAGATAATTTTTTTATGAAAATTTGAATTTTACTAATTTTAGTAATTAATGGGATTTCATGTCATTACAATACGAAAAAGCAACGGCGGTTTCTGAAAAAAAACATAACCCTGAACGAAAGTACGTGGTGGAGCGTAAAATCCAGACAAGGGTGACGTACTTCATTGAAGGGCGTTTCGTTGATTGATTTCTCGTTGGAAATTTATATTGTCAAAAAACTTTACACTATAATACAATCTTTATTTTTATTATTTTTATTATTATTAATTTGGAAATGTATTACTTATTTAAAAGCAAGTTGTGGGCATATAAAGGTGTTCTCGAATGTAAAAACTAAAACTAGTAATTGTATTTAAGTGTAATATTATGTATGTTATATACCTAATAGTTACATTTAAAATAGTTAATTTTATAATTAATTTATATTTAGAATTATCATTGTAAGAGTTTAAGTAAATATAAATTATCATTGTAAGAGTTTAAGTAGTTGTTATAACTATTATTATTATTATGTAAATATTTATTACAAGTTTCTTTTTTTCATTTTTAAAGTACAATTAGTTTGTAATTATGTATATCTAAAGAGATGTAGATTTGATTTGATGAATATCATGGAATCTCATAATATTAATAAATATAATGTTACAATTAAAAAGAATCTTAGCATATTCATTATGTTACTTTCATTAACACAAATTAATCTTCAATTTTAACAAAGAGATTTTATTTTTCAAATAAATTTTCAATTTAACAATTAATTATTTAAATATACTTAATTTTATTAAAAAATAAATCTTTTTTAAATATTTTAATTATATTTTATAATAAAATTATTTAAATACAATCATATTACCATTTAATTAAACTTTATTAATTTGCTGCCCTTTTCCTATAATTACGTCCTCTAAACTATATTTGCATATAATATATGCTTATTTGCCAATTTAAAAAATAACTATATATTCTAATAAGTAAAATATTTATAATTTAAATATTAAAAAAAAAAAATTAAATAAGTGATTAGAACCATTTGCTGGATTAAATGGTTTTTTCTTCTCATTTTTTATATATTTGATTTTAACTTTATCTTTAAAAATGTCTCAATTCTTGTTGCCTATGTGAATTTAAAAAAGATATTGATACGTACGGCTTCCTTTATTATAGGTCCGATTTTATTTTGATGAAGTGTGGTGTTTATTTTGATGAAGTGTGGTGTTTTTAATGCATCCCTCTTACTTCCATGTTGTGTTGTCAAATTAACTTCATGGTGGGGTGAAGTGTTGCGGTAATTTTTTTGGTGATCTAGCTAGTTGTATTTGTATTACATTATCAGTGCATTTACAATAGTTTATATATATATTAATATTATATGCATAAAATATTATAGAGATATCTTTTTGAGGCATTTATTTTAATCAAATTTTATGCTCTTAATATATAATTATTCTTTGTATTATTAGACTTACAATTAAAGTTAAGGTTTACGGTTATGATTATGGTTAGTGTTAAGGTCTACATCATGGTTAGGGTTAGAGTTAGGGATACATTATGGGTTTTAGTTAGGGTTAAGGTTTAGGGTTATGACCTTAGCATTAAGTTTAGAATTAAGACATGCTTATTGTTAGGGTTAGTGTTTAGGGTTATGGTCAAGATTATGGTTATGGTTATAGTTTTGGTTTGCATCATGGTTGGGGTTATGATTAGGCTTCAAGTTTAGGGATATAGTTAAGATTATGGCAAGGGTTAGGGTTTACATGATGGTTAGGGCTAGGGTAAGGGTTAAGGATAGGGTTGAGGGTTAGGGTAAGAATTATGGTTACAATTACAATTGAGGGTATGGGTTAGGATTAAGTTTAGGGTTAGAGTTTGGTGTTATGGTTAGGGTTTACATAGCGGTTCTAAGGTTAGGTTTAAGCTTTGGATTACAATCAAGTTTGGGGTAAGAAAAATCACATCTATATAATAAATTAGAAATTATTTTAATGATATATTATTTTTGAAACATTTTTTAATGTATGTAACTTTGATTTTTTAAAATTAGAAACATTATAACTTTATGGTTAAAATTTTGAAACATAAAAAGATCTTTTTGTTGATCTTTCTCAATTGAAAACTAAAAATTATATATTATTTTTGAAATATTTGTATAGGCATGTAAATTTGATTTTTTGAATTTAGAAACATTATAATTTTACGTTTAAGATTTAGAAACACTATGATTTTGATTATTGTAACAATTCAATATATTAAATAGAGAATGGAGTACTATTTGGGCATATATTAATTAAAAATTATTACAATAGTGTTAATTACATATTTAAGTATACACTTGATATATCATTTTAAACTTGCGCACATCAAGACCTCAATTTTATAATATATCATTATTTTCATAATATTGATGTGTATTTAAATTTTCTTTCATAAATTTGAAATAAATGTACCTTTTTAATGAATCTTTTAATATTAGAAATTTGATGAAATCTTTTGTATTAAACATTTATGCATTCTAATACAAATTATAAAAAATATATATTTTATTAACAACTTTTGAATAGAACTGTTTTAAATAATAATTGTCCTAATAATCAATATCAATAATATTTATAAAATCTACATCAAATATTAAATATTGATTAAATTCTTTAATTAATAAACATACAAATAATATATTAAAAAGAAATGTGAAATATCCACTCTTACCACTTTTTCAAATTTTCTTTATCTTTTGTAATCAGCGCCTAAAATGTTATGGGTTAAAACAAAATGTTAATGAAGGGATTTTAATATCAGTTTTCAAAATTTCTTTCATTATTTTGTAATCAGTGCCACCACTCTTCCATTATCAATATTTACACTCAGCGAACAAATTAATGTTCCATTACCATATTCCATTCTTCATTCCAATCGTTTCAACTTCGGAGCATGCAGATAAAGCGATTGTAACTATTGCAGAATCTTTAGTGTGTACACGGATGCACAATCTCCACCCCCGCTGCTGTTGTAGGGACGCTTATCGAGGTAATGAAATAACAGAGTCACTAAATTTTTCACTTCCTCAAATCAATAGAAATTAAAAAAATGGCATGAATTAACCATTTAAAATATAAATTATAATATTTCTGTTGAAATATTTTGATTCTTTATATTGACTGGTTAAACTAATTAAAGCCTATCTTAGAAGGATATTCCCATGTCTATATGTTTTAGTTCCTAAATTCTCTATTAATTTTCAATAACTCATGTCTACAAATTTTTAAAAAGATTATTATAGGGCAGTGCATATTGAGAAAATCTATGAAAATGTATGTATGGAAGACAAGGATATGATAAGAATGCACATGATATAGATTCATAAGTGAAATGGTTCAGGTAAAGGTATAGTAAAGAAGTTGATATGCATAAACATCTACCTCACAATATAGATTAGAAAGTAGGTACATGTCTAGAAATGAAATTATAAAAGAATTAAAAAATGAATGTTTATTTTTTATTCCTCCAAGCTCTCTTTTTAACAAGCAACATGATGCTTAATAAGGGCATTTATAAACATCAAAATGATGTGAATAGTTGTGCTCTTTCGGTGGTTATGTTAATATGGTTATTAATTATGCCAAAGGTGTATTCTATTTGAAGTGGACCAATTAATTTTTGAAATCAATGGTGGAGATTGTTTGAAAGGCGATACAAGATGATGCAAGTTATCTTGACCATTAGATCTTCCTTGTTTTTAAATTAAGATGTACCAAAATTCGCAACCCATTATTGTGGGATTACCCATAAGAACTAGTTAGCTCACTTTCTTTCACTAGTTTATCTTCCCCCTAGCCATTTCACATACTATTGATGTTTTACTCCAAAAAGTGAAGATGGAAATGAACAACATATTGCATAAATTATCAGGTCATTACTAATCATGAATGGAGGTATGCTTTATGGGTTGATAAGGTGATATCTAAAGCAGCTAGTGGTGTGAACTTATTTGAGCTAACTTATCAAAAAAGAATTGACTTACTAACCATCTTGATGACTTTCATGCATATACTGTTGTGTTATATTGAAGCCACTAATAGGAATGTTGCAAGCCCACATGCAATAAAGACCAATCTGGTGATTCCTAAGTGTGTATTTACCTTTTCTCACCTTCTCATTGATTTAGGGGTCATATGCTCTTCATAGAGAACATGAATTATACAGTTAAAAGGAATGATGATCAGTTTAGAGGTCCCAAATTATAGTTCTAGAGGGATACGATAACAATAATACAAGATCAAAATAGGTTGTTGCTTAAATTTTATAGATAGAAATGTTTATATTTTATAGTGTGGTCTTTTCAATTTATTGAGGGAAATGGAAATATAACATTCTACCTCAAGAGCGTGACCAGGAATTTGGTTAACTTACTCTTTTTTATTCCTGGGACTGGCACTGTTTTTGTAAATGTTTGTTTTATCTTATTTCCATGGTATTTTTTTGTTGTTGCATGTGCAATCTTAACACTCATTATGGTCAACATGAAGAGTGCTCATCCCACTATTTTTCTCTCTTTTTTGTCTACCCACCTAGAGAAACATAAGATCTTGCTACACCTACAAGAAACATATTTCTTTAACCAAAGCCAATCATAGTGGCCAACCATGCATTTTTAAAAATGTGTTGATTGATTATTTCTCAATGGTTATAATTACACATTTCAATAAAACTCTTATAAACAATATAAGATACAATTGTAGGCGTAGGAAAGAGGCTTGTTAATCAAGTTTGAAAACCCAAAACACATACAACTTATCTAAGTTGATCACAAACTAGAATTGTAAGCAAAAACCTTCCTAATCTAACCAAGAGGACCATTGAGATGAAAATAAAATGAAAACACAAATGCAAACCTCAAATATTCAATGAAGCCATATTGCTCTTCCTTTCATCTCTAATAATGCTATGTTGCTTCCTTGTTTGCCAGGTGCACGAAACAAACGAAAGCAAGGATTGGTGTTCGAGAATTACTAGGAATGTGTGATTATGCAGAATTAATTTAAAAACAAAATATTAGTTCGACAAAATAATATTGATTAAGTTAGGCGATTGATACTCGGAAATTATACGATTTGATTGAAGGAGAGGTCTTAATTTATAGAAAATCGGAGACTTGACAAACGGGTAGCATCAAAAATATTTTTGATTAGGTGGACATACTAGATTGAAAGCATGTCAGAGCTGTCATTCGAGGAATGATGGAGATGAAGGAAAAAGTGATGAAAAAGCAAAAAATATATTTTTTGAGGATGCATACCTCATTTTTTAATTGAAAATTAAAAAATAATGAGATATTTTCAAAAATCAGGTTCAAAAATCAAAGGAGAATCTTGAGATAATGTTGCCATTTTAAAAAATCAGGAGGATATCTTCAATTAAAAATAAAAATAAAACAGATATTATCCTCATGTATGAGAAGATAATTACGAATTTAAATAAATAAAGATATTTAGTTAATTTCAAAGACATAATTAGATAATTGAATAATTTAAATAAATTATTCAACTATAGGTTAGAAATGAAAATTTAATTAATTAAATAAATCATGTAATATTATTTAATTAATATTAAAAGGGGAAGGGGTCTGATGAAAGATTAAAGAAGAAGAATTAGTAAAAGGGGCTTAAGTAATTAAAGAATTAATTAAACCTAAGAGGGCAAGTTAGTCAAACTAACATTCGAAGACCTTAAAGGGGTCAAATTAAGTGGATTTGGGTCAAAATAGGTGAAATTGGAAACAATGGGAAGGTTTGGATAAGAGAAAAAAAATATTTGAATGAAAATTGGGGTAAACTGAGGAAAACCGAGCGATAACGGGTAAACCGTGTCAAAGCAGGTCAACAGGCAGAGAAGGGACGAATGCACTGCCATGGGACCGAAGAAGAGGTTAAAATGCAACCCCAACACAGGGATAGATAAGAAAGGGGATCCAATTAAACTAAAATGGAAAGTAGGAAACGATAGAACCCTAAAAAGCAGGCAAAAATCCTAAAATTGTGACAGGGATTTTGGTTAAAAATGAACATCACTAAAATGAGAGGGGGGAAATCTAATGAAAGGGGGTTGAAGGAGAGGTCAAAATGCAACCTCAACACCTGAAGTGGGAAGACAAGGGGAAAATATAGATAGAAAATGTAAAAGGCAAAACAGGAAGACCAAATAAGGAGCCAAAAACCCTAATCAAGACATTATTATGTGAAACATCACTGTAAAAAGCGACAAGGGAAAGATCTGACATAAGGGGGATGAATTTAAGGGTACAATGCAACCTTAGACCTAAAATGGGAAGACTAGGGAATGATCCAGACAAAAAATGGAAAAGGGGAAACGAGGTAGGTTCACGTGAATAATGAAGATCATACATGTGATTAGGTTAAAAATGAAAAACACAAGTGATGCAAATTTTTTGTCTACATTTTTCCCCACTTTGAAACAATGTGATTTAGAATATTGTTTCAAAGAAGCTATCGCTGAAAAAGCACATTTAAACATGCCCTGGATATGATTGGGTGTAAGGGTGCCCCCTCGAGAAATTAATTGAAAATATTAAAAGAGGTTAATTTATCAACAATGATGCCATGATTCCAACAAATCGAATGAAAGTGAAATTAGAGTTAGGATGCAAAAGATACAAACTTGGGAAGGTGAAAATGATTGTGACCAGTGCGAATGGGGGTGCATGCACATCCATTTAGGCAAGGGGGAGGGGTATAAAAGGAGGTGGTGGGTGAAAAGAGCTCATTTTCACTCACTCATTTGGAAGATTTGGAGCTCTAAAGCTAGGAGGAAAGAGCGAGGATGGTGTAGATTCCAAACCAGAATCATCATGGGGAATGTGTGCAGAGCTACCGATGATTGCATGGCATAGGACTAGAGGTATGTACTTTAATACCAACTTGTCAATTTGGGATTTGTGTGCCCTTTTCTAGGTCAATTTTCTCACTTTTTGATGCATGCAGGGGGGCTAGAATTAGGTTTTGTGTAGTTGGTTGTGTCATCTACATAGTTGATCAACCTTATATGTAGTTGGTCAACCCTATTGCGCAGTTGGTCCAACTACCTATGCAGCTGGTTAGGCGGACTGCATAGGATAGGAAAAGGTGACGCTACAATGATTAGGGTTTGACTAGGGGTTTGACCTAGGTAGATTAAGGTTTGGGATAGGCTAACTATATGCTCAATTGAGTTTCCCAAATGTAGGATTATCAATTAGGGTTAGATTTGGATATATTAGGGCTAACTGGATGTTGCCCCTATCATGATGTAGGTCAACTTAACACCTTTATAGATGCGCGAGAGTCATCCTTCGTGTCTTGCATTATATCATCAACTAGAGGAATGGGAAAGTATGTGTCTGTTACGTCTAGGGTTATATCATATCACATACATGCCTGAGATAAGGGCAAATAGGGGATTGATTACAACATTAGAAAAGCGGTGGCATTAAAAGATTAACTTATTTCGTCTACCGACAGAGGAGGTGACAATTACCTTAGAGGATGTGTGGCTTGCATCCTAAGGATTCTTATTTATGGAGAGTTAGCAATGTATGGGCCAACTATAGACAGAGAGGCTTTGAGTCGACTATTTGAGGTGGACAAGGATGAGCTATACATTGTGGACTATGAGATCAAATGGGAGATAATGGTGGCTCAACATCTTAGGTTGGTGACTGTGATTAGCATGGTTATAGTAGGTTTGGTTGCACCAGACAGGAGAGGACATGGATTTTGTATTAGATGGGGGTGAATGCTAGAGCGCATGGTGTCGGAGGGGATAGTATTTGCTTGGGGACCATGCACGTTAGGTATGTTATACTTCCATCCGCATCAGATCTCGTATATAGAGAGACTTTAACACTTAATTATGTGATGATGATGCTATAGGTGTGGGCATTTGAGCACATTGTGATATGTTGGCCTATACCAGAGAAACATGTATGACTTGAGTTACCATATTACATTATATTATATATTATATAATATATTATTATATTACATTATATTATATAATATATAATATAATATATTATATTATATTATATATAATACATATTATATAATATAATAATATATTATAGAATATGGGTATATGCAGGATCATGGTGTGCCAAAACAGGCCCTTAAGTGGCAATGAAATTTCAGAAAATCAGAGTTATGCAACTTGACATGAAAATTTGAATAAGTTGTGAACATTCTTTTTAAAATATGTAAGAAGAGAATATATAGAAAATTGAATGTAGTTTCTAAGCTACTAGTTGTTTTTTGGAAGAAAAAAAATCCTATTTGATGAAAATTTCAAATTTCAATGCAATGGTACTAAAATTTCAAGAAAAAAATAAGAAGTAGACGTATGTCTGACCACCCTAATCACAATCAAATCATAATATTTTTTATAATATTTATAAGATAAGTATTAGACTCGTGTCCGGATGTGACACATTTTTTTTTTTTTTAAATTATAAAGTAAATTATTATTTATGAATTTTTTACTACAACTTTTCAGAAATTCAGAAACTCTTACGTCTGACCACCTTAACATGGTCAAAACCTTATGAATTTTTTTTAAAAAAATTTTCCCTATAGTAGACGAAGCATAGGATGTGATGCATGTTTTGGATTCAAAAAATGTTATACCGTTTGTAAGTTATGAGTGTTTTTCAATCAGTCTATCAATCAGGACTATTGTCAAAATTCAATTAGAAAATAAATAATAATTATTTATTAAAGTTGAAATAAGACAAGCCTTATGTTGTTGGAAAGATGGGAACGTCCTTAAAAAACCCTTTTCGTTTTATCAATTTTGGCTACAAAAAAAGTCGTCAGCCACTAGTGTAAAGTCTGGAAAATCAAGGAATACTGAAAAACACGTTTTTTCAGTTGACTTTCCAGGCTTGTCACTTCCAAGCCAAATACCAAAGCATTCCCGAGCCAAAATTTGAAATTTGAAAATTTGACTACAAAAATCGGATATTCGATTTTAATAAGTAAATTCTCTAACTAAATTTTCCCGTAATTAATCTAATGTTTATTAATATATTAATTTATAAATAAACTAGTATATGAGAGACAGACAGACACACACACACAAAGACACACACAGAGAGAGATGGGGAGGGGGAAGGGAGAGAGAGAGATGAAGAGAGAGGGAGGGAGGGGAGGGGAGGGAAGAGAGAGAGAGAGAGAGAGAGATTAGGAGAGACAGATAGAGAGAGAGAGAGATGGGGAGGGGGAAGGGAGAGAGAGAGATAGACCCCTTAGGACACCATAGGACCCAAAGCGACCCAATATGGTGTCATAACAGGTCGTATGGTATCCTAAGGGGTCATAAGGGTTCATGGGACACCATATGACCCCTAAGGACAACATAAGACCCCTTATGACACCATATGGTGTCGTTAGGGGTCATATGGTGTCCATAGGGGTCATATGACCCCTTAAGACACCAAATTGTGTCGTTATGGGTCATATGGTGTCCTAAGGGGTCGTAGGACACAATATGACCCAAAGCGACCCGATATGGTGTCATTAGGGGTCATATGGTGTCCTAAGGGGTCATATGATGTCTTAAAGGGGTCATATGACACAATATGACCCATAATGACCAAATATGGTGTCTTAAGGGGTCATATGGTATCCTAAGGGGTCGTAGGACACCATATGACCCCTATGGACACCATAGGACCCCTTATGACACCATATGGTGTCATTAGGGGTCATATGGTGTCCTAAGGGGTTGTAGGACATAATATGACCCCTTAGGACACCATAGGATCTAAAGCGACCCAATATGGTGTCATAACGGGTTGTATGGTGTCCTAAGGGGTCATAAGGGTTCATGGGACACCATATGACCCCTAAGGACAACATATGACCCGTTATGACACCATATGGTGTCGTTAGGGGTCATATGGTGTCCATAGGCATCATATGGTGTCCTAGGACACCATATGACCCCTTAAGACACCAAATTGTGTCGTTATGGGTCATATAGTGTCCTAAGGGATCGTAGGACACCATAGGACCCCTTATGACACCATATGGTGTCGTTAGGGTTCATATGATCTCCTAAGGGGTCATAGGACATAATATGACCCCTTAGGACACCATAGGACCCAAAGCAACCCAATATGGTGTCATAACGGGTCGTATGGTGTCCTAAGGGGTTATAAGGGTTCATGGGACACCATATGACCCCTAAGGACAACATATGACCCCTTATGACACCATATGGTGTCGTTAGGGGTCATATGTTGTCCATAGGCATCATATGGTGTCCTAAGGGGTCATATGATGTCTTAAAGGGGTCATATGACACAATATGACCCACTAGGACACAATATGACCCATAACGACCAAATATGGTGGCTTAAGGCATCATATGGTGTCCTAAGGGGTCGTAGGACACCATATGACCCCTATGGACACTATAGGACCCCTTATGACACCATATGGTGTCGTTAGGGGTCATATGGTGTCCTAAGGGGTTGTAGGACATAATATGACCCCTTAGGACACCATAGGACCCAAAGCAACCCAATATAGTATCATAATGGGTCGTATGGTGTCCTAAGGGGTCACAAGGGTTCATGGGACATCATATGACTCCTAAGGACAACATATGACCCCTTATCACACAATATGGTGTCATTAGGGGTCATATGGTGTCCTAGGACACCATATGACCCCTTAAGACACCAAATTATGTCATTATGGGTCATATGGTTTCCTAAGGGGTCGTAGGACACAATATGACCCAAAGCGACCCAATATGGTGTCATTAGGGGTCATCTGGTGTCATAAGGGTTCATGGGACACCATATGACCCCTTCGGACACCATATGGTGTCACTAGGGGTCATATGGTGTCCTAGGACACCATATGACCCCTTAAGACACCAAATTGTGTCGTTATGGGTCATATGGTGTCGTAAGGGGTCGTAGGACACCATAGGACCCCTTATCACACCATATGGTGTTGTTAGGGGCCATATGGTGTCCTAAGGGGTCGTAGGACACAATATGACCCCTTAGGACACCATATGACCCAAAGCGACCCAATATGGTGTCATTAGAGGTCATATGGTGTCCTAAGGGGTCATGTGATGTCTTAAAGGGGTCATGTGACACAATATGACCCACTAGGACACAATATGACCCATAACGACCAAACGTGGTTTCTTAAGGGGTCATATGGGTTCATGGGACACCATATGACCCCTAAGGACAACATACAACCCCTTATGACACCATGTGGTGTTGTTAGGGGTCATATGGTGTCCATAGGCGTCATATGATGTCCTAAGGGGTCGTAGGACACAATATGACCCAAATCTCTCTCTCCCTCTCCCTCTCTCTCTCTCTCTCTCCCTCTCTCTCTCTAATATGACTAATAAAATCCGATATCAGATTTAATCGGATATCCAATTTCTGCCATTGCCATTAATGTGGCAGTTTAGTAAAAAAAAGGCGGCAATGGGAACATTTTTGGGGACCACAAATTTATACATTAAAATCGGATATCCGGTTTTAATGTACATAAAAAAGAGCCTTGTGGGCCATTTTGTGGATTCCAACGGCCCATAGTCTGCATATTCTATTTTATGTCGACGATCACGGGTTTTCAGACAGGTTGACACAAATTTGTGCTTTTGGGAGATTCTTAAAGTCAAATCTTACATTGTCAATCATGTAGGAGCATCTGTGTGGAGGGAAATGGGGAGTAGTAGTCATCGGAAGTCTAAACGCAAAAGAAAACTTTCAAATGACCAAATTGAAGTGTATAGAGAAAGAGATAGAGAATGTCATAGGAGGAGAAGACAAGGTATGTTAAATATTGCTAATGTTACTTCAAGTGAAGAGGAAATTGAATTTGAAAATGTGCCACAAGTTATTGAAAATGAAAATGTAGATTTTGAAAGTGAAAATTTTGAAAATGTTGAAAATGTTGAAAGTGATAATGAAAATGGTCAAAATGTGGAAAATTTTGACATAGGAGGTGAAAATGTGGAAAAATTTGACATTGAAAGTGGAATTGCTCAACCAAGTGAACCATATGTAACACTTAATTACTATAGAAATGAAGACCCTCTCATGGATGAAAGAAAAATTCCAAATCCAAGACCTTGAAGAACCCCAAAATGGTTATTTGAAATCGATGAGAACATTATTGCGAATCTTGAAGGCAAGAGGTCAACAAGAACCGTTCGGTTGTGGGCTACACAACTTTTCAACCAAAATTTTAGCAATAAGACATTGACCGAGCAATGCCAACTCTTTGTTCAATTGCTAAAGATGATAAAGATGAGACCATTGCTAAACAAATTGAAGATTCGTATGAACAAGAAGATGGAGAGAAATTCTATTATTGCAAACAATCTATTTGACGCTCTCAATTCTATTGGAAAGAATACCAAAGAAAGAGATAAGAGAGTCGCTCGAAGAGTGATTACAACCTCCTTAGTAAGCAATCAATTGAGGAAGGCTCGACAAATGAGACAAAATTGTGTTGATTTTAACATAAACCGTAAAACTTTGGATAGAGCACTTGCACGAAGACAAAGACTTGACGATCCACTTCAACAAGATACATGGGCTTTTGGTGGGAGGCTTCCACATGTTGATAGAAAGTTGACTGACAATGTGAAGGAGGAGATTCAACAATTTTGGCACTGTAATTCTAGAGTGTCACCCAATGTAAAGGACGTTTTGAAATTAAGAATCGACAATTGAGACCGTACACCGCATCCCAAACATTTCTTGGAATCAAGCCAAACAATGTTGTACAATTTTTTCTATGAATTACATCCAACTTTGTAAATATCACAAAGGGCCTTTGAATCTTTGAAACCATTTTATTGTGTTCCTCTTAAGATTCGCAATACTCGTTGCAAGTACCATGTGGAGTTTTCAATGTACCATGAACTTTTATGTCATATTCGTTCTACGATGCATACTAATGAGATGTTGTAGGAGTGTGGTGCAATCCTATTTCCGAGATCATCAAGAGACTTGCAAGATCTATTTTTATGCCCTAGAGATGATGGCTGTTATTTCTATAGAAATGAATGTTTGAATGAGAAGTGCTCACAATGTGGTGGGTTGTCAAAGTTTGTTGCATGTTTTCATGAGGGCAGCGAACATGAGTTTGGAAAGAATTATGTTGATAAAAAAAGATATGAGACAGTGAAATATACTTTGAAGAGTGGACGTGAAGGTTCTAGATGCGAATTAGTCTCAAGAGAAGTGAGTATTGCTGATTTTATTTTGGATTTTAAGGAAAATCTTTTCTACAAGTATGCAAGGCACACCCATAGGTCTCAGTGGTTGGATCAACAGTTTAGGATGTGTAAGAACTCTTTCCCGATTGGCACTATTGTATCGGTGGTTGATTTTGCAGAGAACTATACATTGCAACCACAAAATGAGGTACAGTCTCAGTACTATAATTCAGTCCAGATTGCTATTTTTGTTCACATTACATATAGACATGCTCCTGATAGTACAGAAGAGGACAAAAACATAATCAGGGAGTATCATTTTTATATGAGTGATGATAGATCACACTCCTCCGAGTATGTGCAACATTCTTTTGAGAATTTTTTTGAGTTATTGCATGAGAAAGATATTGCAATTGACTGACATATAATATGGTCAGATAACTATACGGGTCAATTCAAGAATGCCCGTATGTTTTATTTGTTGATTAGAATGCATGTAGAGAGGCGTATACCTCATATTTTGTGTTTTTTTGAGGCAGGGCATGGGAAGGGAGAGCATGATGGAGCACATGCATGTTTGAAGAGAGCTCTAGTTAAGGAGCGACTAAGGATTTCAGGTGCAAATTTCTTTGGTGCATGTTCTATTGTTGATTGGTGTAGTTCAACATTGTCACATGGAGGTACTCTTGATTCAACAGTGACCAGATTCTTTTGGTTGGTTGAGGAGGGAACAGTGGGAGATTGATTGGATTGTCAAACAATTAAAGATTCTTCAAAGATGCATTCATTTCTTAGCTCAAATGCAAGTACATGGACCATTTGGACACAAGCGTGGCTTGTTTTTATCAGAGTTGTGTTCGGTGTGATTGGGATCAGTGTGAGTCAAGTGAGTGGGTTGATACATGGGTTCCCCATTGTCTAACTCCTTTATCTCAAACAATATCCTTGTCAATCGATGACATGGAAAGTTCACTTGAGTATGACCGTCTATTAGATCTTGGACAACCAGGACATGTTTTTGCAGTTGTCACACCGCAACGGAATAAAGAGAGATTAGAATATTGGTTGGAACTATGTGTATAGGGAAAACAAAATCTAACACAACCAGTGGCAGATGATGACGGGTTCACATATCCTACAGGTTTAGTCTTTGTTGTAGGAACTTGGTTGCAAATATACATGATTAGAAAGAATGGCATACCTGCATTTGAAGTCATGAGAGACACAAAACTATTATAATGTATTCACACCTTATTATAGCTACAAATGTCAATTTGTTGAAGCATTAAGCAAAACCAAATACCAAAGAGCTATGGACAGTGACTACTGCTGATCATGAAGCAATACTGGATACTCTTAAGCAAAGAGATGACCCTTCAGGCACACTTGAGTAGTAGGTCTTTAATGGTGCCTTATTTTTTTTTATCATGCATTTCATTTCAAACAATGATCATAAAACCTTAAGTTTCAAGTTTGTTACGTGTATATTAAGGATGTGTTCAAAATGCAGGTTTATTGGTGAATGGTTTTTTTGGCAACACAGTTTTTGCATGCACATAGTGGGTACACTTGATATAATTCGAAGGGACGTATTTTTGCAACACAACTTATTATCATGCATTTGATGAGCTTTATAATTTTTGTTATTAGACAACACTATTTGACAATTTTTGATGATATAATTATCGCAAAACCTTTATGCTCATGTAGGTCTTTTTGATGATATACAACACTATCGCATTATCATTTTTGCGTCAACATAGTGGGTTCTCTTGATATAATTCAAAGGGACGTATTTTTATGATATATAATCTCACCTTTTCATTTATTATCATGCATTTCAGTTGAAGTGGTTATCATAAAGCCTTTATGTTCATGCATGCATTAAATGTGTAGACTAAAAATTCTTAAAAATACAGGTTCATGCTAGATCATTTGCCATTCACTAGTTTACTCTTGGTGATGGTACATATTCCTTTGTGCATTAATGAGATTAAATTTTGTGCATAAACACTGTCCCTCACTTTGTCAATGTGATTAAATTTTGTAAACTTTCACACACTATGTCAAGTGAATGTATTGCCATTTAGAAATGACAATATCTACCATTGTCTTCAACCATGCAGAGAAATGCAGTGAGAAGGGCTTTAATCAACATGCGTCTTTCTTCAAAGTTATGCTTGTAGACTCTGTAGAGAAACTGGTAAGTTTCGTAATTATACAATCTTGTACGTCTTAAAAATGTTTCAAATTATCTATTTATAATTTGACAAATTAATTTTTATGAAGTGTTATAATTTGTTTCTTGTAGCACATTCATTCCGCATAAAAATGTTGCTTATTTTGGTCTTCATTTATATGCATGCATTGTTGTATGTAATATTTTCTCTTAGGACACGAGGATGTCTGATACAGAGAAAGTGGGATGTTGTATTTGTATATGAATGTGAATTGATGTAACTTTGTTATGATGATATACGACGTCCACGAACAAACTGGCTTAGTTATATTGATGATATACAATGTATCTGTACATGAGTACATTGGTGTAGTTGTATTGATAATGATGAAAAATCATGTTTGCATATTCGTTCATGGATGTCACATGAAAGTGTAATGGTAATTATGTGTATACAATACATGGAAATATTCATGATCATTATGTGTATACAGTGTAATGCTTGTTTATCTATATTTTTAGCACTTAGGGCGCTCAAGGGACGACGTCAGTAGGGTATGACCCTGAACGTTCGAACGAGTGGGGGGGGGGGGAAATAGGAGCATGCATAGAGTAATAATGCCTAACTGGACATGTCGGAGTTGACGGTTCGTCATCATGACGAGCAGAATGAGAAAACGGCCACGAGACAACATTCGAATGAATGAGACTGACGATTTTTTTTGCCCACCAAAAAATTGCTGCCCTTATAAAATCGTAGGGAAACTTGAAAAACCAAGATAGGCTTTTGTAGGGACCCCTTTTGTGGCCCCTTAGGTTCAAACAAATCATTTGCAAGTGCCACGGATTCTGAGTTAGGGCCCGTCAAAGTTTGACAATTTTTAGCACTTAGGGCGCTCAAGGGACGACGACGGTAGGGTATGACCCCGAGCGTTTGACTGAGTGGGGGGGAAAAATAGGAGCATGCATAGGGTAATAATTCCTAACTGGACATGTTGGAGCTGACGGTTCGTCATCACAATGAACAAAATGAGAAAACGGCCACGCGACAACATTCGAATGAATGAGTGACGATTTTTTTACCCACTGAAAAATTGTTGTCCTTATAAAACCGTAGGGAAAATTGAAAAACCGAGATAGGCTTTTGTAGGGACCCCTCTCGTGGCCCCATATGTTCAAATGGATCATTTGCAGGTGCCATGGATTCCGAGTTAGGGCCCGTCAAAGTTTGATAATTTTTAGCACTTAGGGCGCTCAAGGGATGACATTGGTAGGGTATGACCCCAAGCGTTCGACTGAGTGGGGGGGGGAAATAGGAGGATGCATAGGGTAATAATGCCTAACTGGACATGTTAGAGCTGACGGTTTGTCATTGCGACGTGCAGAATGAGAAATTGGCCATGCGACAACATTCGATTAAGTGAGACTGATGATTTTTTTGCGAACTGAAAAATTGCTGCCCTAATAAAACTGTATGGCAACTTGAAAAACCGAGATAGAATTTTTTAGGGACCCTTCTCATGGCCTCGTAGGTTCAAACAGATCATTCACAGGTGCCATGGATTCCGAATTAGGGCCTGTCAAAGTTTGACAATTTTTAGCACTTAGGGCGCTCAAGGGACGACACCGGTAGGGTATGACCTCAAGCGTTCGACTGAGTGGGGGGGAAAATAGTAGCATGCATAGGGTAATAATGCCTAACTAGACATGTCGGAGTTGACGGTTCATCATCGCGTCGAGTTGAACGAGAAATTGGCCACGCGACAACATTCGATTGAGTGAGACTGACCATTTTTTTGCCAACTGAAAAATTGCTGCCCTAATAAAACCATAGAGCAAATTGAAAAAACAAGATAGGCTTTTGTAGGGACCCCTCTCTTGGCCCCGTAGGTTCAAACGGATCATTTTCAGGTGCCATGGATTCCATGTTAGCGCCCGTCAAAGTTTGATAATTTTTAGCACTCAAGGGACGATGCCGGTAGGGTATGACCCCGAGCGTTCGATCAAGTTGGGGGGGAAAATAGGAGCATGCATAGGGTAATAATGCCTAATTGGACATGTCAGAGCTGACGGTTCATCATCGCGACGACCTGAACGAGAAATTGGCCACGCAACAATATTCAATTGAGTGAGACTGACGATTTTTTCGCCAACCGAAAAATTGTTGCCTTAATAAAACTGTAGGGCAACTTGAAAAACTGAGATAGGATTTTGAACTTGAAAAACCGAGATAGGATTTTGTAGGGACCCCTCTCATGGCCTTTTAAGTTCAAACGGATTGTTCGCAGGTGCCACGGATTCTGTGTTAGGGCCCGTCAAAGTTTGACAATTTTTTGCACTCAGGGCGCTCAAGGGACGACGTCGGTAGGGTATGACCCCAAGCGTTCGGTCGAGTGGGGGGCAAAAATAGGAGCATGCATAGGGTAATAATGCCTAACTGGACATGTCAGAGCTGACGGTTCGTCATCGCGATGAGGTGAATGAGAAATTGGCCACTCGACAATATTCAATTGAGTGAGACTGACAATTTTTTTGCCAACCAAAAAATTGCTGCCCAAATAAAACCGTAAGGCAACTTGAAAAACCAAGATAGGCTTTTGTAGGGACCCCTCTCATGGCCTTGTAAGTTCAAATAGATCATTCGCAGGTGCAACAGATTCTGAGTTAGGGTCCGTCAAAGTTTGACAATTTTTAGCACTCAGGGCGCTCAAGGGACGACGCCGGTGGGGTATGACCTCGAGCGTTCATAGGGTAATAATGTCTAACTGGACATGTTGGAGCTGACGGTTCGTCATCGCGATGAGCTGAATGAGAAATTGGCCATGTGACAACATTCGATTGAGTGAGACTGACGATTTTTTTGCCAACCGAAAAATTGCCGCCCTAATAAAACCCCGAGCGTTCGACCGAGGTGGGGGGAAAAATAGGACCATGCATAGGGTAATAATGAATTGTATCAAGTATTGTTCATTAAATGAATTGTATTGTATTGTTCATTAAACGAATTGTATTTTATTGTTGATTAAATAAATTGTATTATATTGTTCACTAAATGAATTATATTGTTCATTATATAAACAACACTTATGATGAAATGAAATGAATTGTATTGTTCATTAAATAACCATTATTAACCATTGTTAATTATTGGAATGAAGATTAAAGAGTTCCATGATAACACCACGCACATATGAGAAACAATTTATATGATCAAATATCAACTTTTGTATATATAAAAATATCAAATGATTACAAATGTATGTCCATACACAAATATGGCATAAACGCCAACTGAAACAAAATGTATGTCTAAATATGTGAATGTATGTCCATATACAAAATATACATGCCAACTAGACATGTAAGCATCCCAAAACTATCTATAACATCCTAAGTTGCTCATGGATCATCAAAATCGATCTTCGCCGCATTGCTCAGCTCTGAAGGATCCTGCACAAGAAAAACAAACCATGATTAATATTAGTTATATTATATAATTCACATTCGAAAAGTTAACATAAAAATGAACTATAATTGAACTATTCATGTTTACCTCATCTCCACGTTTTCTCTTCGGCTTCGCCGGACTCTTGATGTATGTCTTCGGTAGAGGAGGTATGTTTTGAATATTTTCATACACAACCTACATATGTTCAGAAACATGACATAGATACAAGTTAGCATATAATTGTCACTGACAATAACAAATTATATCTACTACTCACAAAATAAAATAAACACACATCTACTCGAGGAATCTCTTTTTCTTCTTCAGGTATACTAGGTGTAGTCATCAAGAATGTGAAGCCAAGAATTCTCTGTATATATAAACAACAAGTATATGAAACTATCAATCTATGTCTAGACGTGTATAATCACTATAAGTTATTTAAGTTATTCATTCAATCATATTTGCATTCAATTACCTTTCTCTTGTCTCCAACTGCACTACCAGATCCTAAATCACACTGCACCGCACTCGTGCTGCTTGTGCCCTACAAGAGTAAAATAAGATATACATGCAAGTTACTACATAATCTAATTAATACCAATATAAATGATGAGCATGTATGTACAATAAAATACAAACGACTAGGTGCAATAATATGTGTACCGTCAAGCTATCAATGCCAAATGAAATGGCCGACAAGGTGCCCTCCTAAATTTGTCTCAACTCCTCCTCGGTCATCAACTGTTAAATAGACCATGTAAATAAAAATTAGTACTGAATATTATCTAGATTATAAATATTCATTTAAAATATAGCATGAACTGTGAAAATACAAATCTTACCACTACATCATCAATGTATGATGACGGTGCCTCCTCGCCTCTAGCATGTGAGGACTCCCCAGGGTATCCTCCAGTCTATGTAATAATATCTGGTGCATCATGCATCTCATGCACCTCATAATTTGCACTGTCTGCAGGAGGATCAATGGGTTGTCCAATTGGACCCAAGCATACGTGCCCACACATGACACAACTATAGGGCACGCATATGTGTGGAGCCGAGGATGACATGTTAGCGCCACTGGATGCACCGCTACCATCAAAAGTAGGTTGAGCTACTGACCCAGCCTGAGGATGACATGTTAGCGCCACTGGATGCACCGCTACCATCAAAAGTAGGTTGAGCTACTGACCCATCCTGAGGATGACATGTTAGCGCCACTGGATGCACCGCTACCATCAAAAGTAGGTTGAGCTACTGACCCAGCCTGAGAAACCAAAAGGCTACTCAAAGAATGAATAGCCGATATGGTCCATGAAGCCGCCTCATAAATGATATCAGGATGCTGCACTACAGGTGGGGGATCAACAGGAGGAGGGAGGACATATGGGCCCTGAACTACTCTGACTGCCCCAGGTCTATTTTGGGGCATACCTAAACCTACACCCTGGAAAGGTTGGATGTCAAAGTAGTTAACATGTTTGCATAAAACAAACTCAGCATACAATTTTTTTATGAAATAGAAGGGGACATCAAGATTGTTGTTGGGTGGTTTGTCGAAAACCATCCACCAGCGATCCCAAAAGTTTTTCACAATACCATCATTTGTGCACCATTTAATAGAAAGTTTTATTTTTTTGGGATCTACGGGTTGACCAGTGCGGGGATTCACAAACAATGAGGCGATAACGACTTTGGATATCTCGAGATCCTTGATATCCTTATATGACAAGCCATCTGCATATTTTTCCCTCATAGAATCTCGCCACAAAAAGGGCGGAATTGTGCTCCTTAGTCATGGTTTCCATACATTTTATGATCCACGTCAGAGGATCCAACATTGGGTTTAGACGAGGGATCCTACGATATACTTCTGCAATCCCCCTCAATTCATTCAAATTTTGTGCAATCAAATCCTGAATTAAGGGGGGGTTTGGCAAAGAAGGGTTTGGTTGTTGCAGTTGTGGTTGATCAATGTTTTCATTGTTATCCCCCATTTTTAACCTAATTGAATGTAAACAATTAAATTTAGTTAAGAAATTTAAACAATTAGGTATTTGATTTAAAAAAACCTAGTTTTCATGAAAAAAACCATATTTTCAATGAAAATAAAATAAACATTAACAAAAAATACAAAAAATGAATGAAAATGATTGAAAACAATAAAATTCTTACCTTTCAATCTATTTTTTAGCAATTTTTGGCCAAAACACCGAATATCGGATTTTTTTAAAATCACGCAGCCCGTGAGTTAAAAATGACTAACGGGCCATCACTGTCGAAATATATTTGTCCTAGAAAATCGAATATCTGATTTTATCGACCGATTTTTATACTTAAATTATTTTAAAATAACATATATAATATAATAATATATTATATAATATAATACTTATATAATATAATAATATAATATAATATAATAATATAATACGTATTATATAATATTATAAAATATAATATAATAATATATTATATAATACATAATATATATAATATAATATAATATAATATTATATTATATAATATTATATATTATATTACGTATTATATAATATGTTATTATATTAAATATTATATAATATAATATAATATAATATAATATATATAATATAATAACATATTATATAATACGTATTATATATTATAATATTATATTATACGTATTGTATTATATTATAAAATATAATTATATATTATATAATATATAATATAATATAATAATATATTATATAATACGTATTATATAATACATATTGTATTATATTATAAAATATAATAATATATTATATATAATACGTATTATATAATATATTATTATATTATATAATAATATATTATATATATTATAATATAATATAATAATATATTATATAATATATTATTATATTATAATATAATATATATAATATAATATATTATTATATAATTATATAATATATTATTACATTATATATATTATATATTATATAATATGTAATATATAATATATTTTTTAATTTAAAATTACAAATAAAAATCGGATATCCGATTTGCAAAGGTAATTGCCATGCCAAGGTGTACTGACACCCAGGCCAAGCAAAAAGTCAACACGGATTTTCGTGTTTTTAGGCGAGTGAAGAAGGTTATTTTTTTCACATCGCCACTTTTTGGCCCCCCATGATCCTGCACTAACCCATATAATATAATATAATATAATATAATATTATATTATATAATATAATGTTATTTTAAAATAATTTAACTATAAAAATATCGAATATTGAATTTTATCGGATATCCAATTTTCTGAGACAATATAAGTGGACCGTGACAGCTCGTGGGTTATTTTTCACCCACGAGTTGCGTGATTTCTTTCAAATCCGATATCCGGTTGGACCCGATATTCAATTTTGTGACCCAAATTTGCAAAAACAATCCATTTAAAGGTAGGACTTTTATTGTTTTTCATCATTTTCATTCGAATTTTGCATTTTTTTAATGTTTATTTGTTTTTCATTCAAAATATGTTTTTTCATGAAAACTAGGTTTTTTTTAATCAAATACAAAATTGTTCAAATTTGTTAACTAAATTCAATTGTTTACATTCAATTAGGTTAAAAATGGGGGATAACAGTGAAAACATTGATCAACCACAACCACAACAACCAAACCCTCCTGCACAAAACCCTCCTTTGCCAAACCCCCCCCTCAATTCAGGATTTAATTGTAAAAAAATTGAACCAATTAAGGGGGATTGCAGATGTCTATCATAGGATCCCTCTCCTAAACCCAATGTTTGATCCCCTCACATCCATTATAAAGAGAATAGAAACCATCACTGAGGAGCACAATGCCACTCTTTTGTGGCGAGATTCTATGAGGGAACAATATGATGATGGCTTGTCTATAAGGAGATCAAGGATCTCGAGATATCCAAAGTCATTATCACTGCATTGTTTGTGAATCCCTGCACTAGTCAACTCGTAGACCCCAAAAAAGATAAAACTTTCTATTAAATGGTGCACGAATGATGGTATTGTGAAAAACTTTTGGGATCGTTGGTGGATGGTTTTCAATAAACCACCCAACAACAATCTCGTTGTCCCCTTCTACTTGATCAAAAAATTGTATGTTGAGTTTGTTTTAGGAAAACATGTGAACTACTTTGACATCCAACCTTTCCAATGTGTGGGTTTAGGTATGCCCCAAAATAGACCTGGGGCATTCAGAGTAATCCAGGGCCCATATGTCCCCCCTCCTCCTATTGATCCCCCACCTCTAGTGCAGCATTTAGATACCATCTGTGAGGCGGCGTCGCGAACCATATCAACTATTCACTCTTTGAGTAGCCTTTTGGTTTCTTAGGCTGGGGTAGTAGCTCAGCCTATTTTTGATGGTAGCAGTGCATCCAGTGGTGCTGACACGTCCTCCTCGGCTCCACACATTTGTGTGCCCAATATTTGTCATGTGTGGGCACCTATGCTTGGGTCCAGTTGGACAGCCTATTGATCCTCTTGCGCACAGTGCAGATTATGAGGTGCATGAGATGCATGATGCACCAGATGTTATGACAGAGACTGGATGATACCTTGGAGAGTCCTCGCATGCTAGAGGCGAGGAGGCACCTTCATCATACATTGATGATGTAGTGGTAAGATTTGTATTTTCACAGTTCATTCTATATTTTAAATGAATATTTATAATCTAGATAATATTAAGTGTATATGGTGAAAATGGATAACAATAATAACAATATTGAAAGGCTAAATGAATTCAACCACAAAACCCTAGCCTAACAATCAACAAAGATCCACCATAACATATGAAGATTACCTAAGACAATGCAAATCACATGAAATCACAAAGATTATACCATCACATGTCCAATAGGGTTTGGATCTCCATTCTTCCTATCTCCATTGATCTTGCTTGATATATTTGCTCTCAGATTTTATATGCACAAGAGCTCAACAAAGAACGGAATGTGGTTGCAAGTAGGATCGTAGTGTAGTCAATTGATCAAGTCATTAGGGTTTGATAATGAAGGAAGCATCTCCTTATATAGAAGACACAATAAGAAATGGAGGGATAAGATTGAGAGGTGTAAAAGGAGGTCGGCTATGATTATAGGGTAGGTAGAAGAAATAATAAAATAATGAAAGGGGTAGGTAGTGTATGAATTAAGAGGTGAATGACATGTGTCATAGGTAGAAAAGGCTAATGAATTAATTAAATAAATAAAGATTTATTTAATTAATAGAAGAAATGAGATCAATTAAATAAATAAATATTTATTTAATTTAGGAAAATGATAATTTAAATAAATAAATGTATTTATTTAAATGAGAAATAAGGCTAGAAGAGGATAAATGAATTAATTAAATAAATAAAGATTTATTTAATTAATAGAAGAATTAAGCTTAGGTAATTAAATAAATAAAATATTTATTTAATTAGACTGGACAATTTTAGGTGTCTACATTTTGCCCCTCTTTGAGACAATGCGGCTTGTCGCGTTGTTTCAAAGAAGATAATATGAACTGATACAAAGTTGCCCCAATATGGGAATGATATGCCCCCTCGAGAGATTGGAAGAAAATATTTGAAAAGATTGCAGACAATCTCTCGATAAGAAAGACGGGATAGAATGGACTGACCAGATAAAGTGACAAAGTCACGGGATAAAGAAGACTGACTCGGGAAACGAGGGCTAAGGCGAGGGTAGGCTATAAGATAGACCACGGGGGAAAATACATCCTCATTGTCATCTACACATCCACAAGAGCAGATTGCAGAGCGAAAATAGAGCAGCAGCAGTCAGCAGCGATGGCTTTCACTCACAGATTCGACCGCGTTCGCCGATTTCAGAGGCCAGCAGAGGCAGGAGAGCCGGTAAGTACCACCAAACCTCCTCGTACTTTGATGCATTTAATTTTGTCATTAATGCATGTCGAATAAGGTAATAAATGCGCTTAGACTAGGGTCCAAAAAAATGTCAAAAAATGTTTAGGCGCGTCTGTGCTCGCTAGGCGCGTCTGTGTTTGTGCCAGGCGCGTCTATGTCTGGACCCACGTCTGTGTCAAATGCGGCCGCGTCTGTGCTGTTTAGGCGCGTTTGTGCCAAGAAGGCACGTCTATGTCAAAAGGGCGCATCTATGCAGAGCATAGGCACGTTTGTGTCAGGAAGGCGCGTTTGTGTTTTTCAGGCGCGTCTATGCAGTCTTTGAGCGTGTTTATGTCATGTAAGCGCGTTTGCATTTGAAAAGTATGAATTTGCATCTTCTAGGTCAAATCGGCAGTTCTGTGATGAACATACGCTGTCGATTGGATAAGCTGCTGAGAGGATACACTCAAGCAGGTCCTCTAGGAAGACTAGGATAGATCAAGGCACTTTGTGATGAACAGTGAGTACCAAGATAGAGTACTTTGTGATGAACAGGGAGTACTGAAATATGAGCAGCACTTTGTGATGAACAGGGAGTGCAAATGTGAGTAACACTTTGTGATGAACAGGGAGTGTCACACATGTAGTACTTTGTGATGAACAGTGAGTACCACTAGGATAAATAGCAACACTTTGTGATGAACAGTGAGTGTCACTAGGGTAGATAGCAATATGCATTTAGATAAAAAGTAGCATTTTGTGATAAACAGTGAATGCCACTATAACTGACATGAGTGATTTGCTCGACTGCAGGAGTATTTGCCTATGTTGGAGTCACGGGAGAGATTCCCATCGACTCAAAGGTTGCGACCTGAGTTGATGCTCAAGGACAGAGCTGCCATCGAGGAGATGGGTTTGAGACATGTACTGTATGTGCCTGAGTTTCGAGCAAACATGGGTTAGCTGATTGCGCTGGCTGAGAGATGGCACTCTGAGATGTGCACGTTTCATCTGCCAATGGGTGAGATGACAGTCACCCTGGAGGATGTATATAGGATTATGCGGATACCGATTGATGGGGAGTTGATTCCGTATGATCGAGATGGAGACAGGGATGCCCTTAGATGAGTGTTTCAGGATCCAGGACTAGAGATGAGGGTGGGACATGTGGCATGGGATACCATGACATGGACAACATTAGAACTACCAACAGTGTTGGCAGGAGTTATTAGTGGGTTCCTTTGTATCAGTTTTGTACCATTTTTTATGATGATGTAGACACCTACGGGTGATTGTAGCCATATGATTTTGACATCATTGTATCATGACACTTTATATATATATATATATGAGATTATGCATCTTTGCGGCAACTATATGCATGTGTACCTATGTGATGAGATGTTCTTATGTGATGCTTATGATATGGATGCAAATATGTATATGATGCAATGCAATATTTTTTATTTATTTTTCGTTTATGTTTTATATGTGTATGCATGATGCAAATGTGAATGTAAGTAATGCAGATGAATATGATAATGCAAATGTAAATTGTGCTAACAGGTGTTGTATGCAGGATGTGATGCAGTTGTGATATCTATATGTATGTATGAAATGCTTATATGTGGTAATGCAGGTGAAACTACATGAAATGCAAATGTTTTTGGTGTGTCATTATACTCAGTCATGAGATAGCAGGCTACGCGGACTCGAGAAGGACGATGGAAGTCAATCAAGAAAGGAGGATGGAAGACAGAAGATATGAAAGTGAAAGAGCTTCTTGTGCGTTATCATCATTGAGCTTTATTATGGCAAAATAGGTTATGACAATCGAGGCATGTGTTCGACCCAGAAAGTCATTGTACCTATTTGCATGGAGATAAGACAGTCACAAACAAGGAATGCCCCAGTTCAAACTAGACTCACAGTGTCCTCATATCCTTGGACAAGTCATAGCATTACTAAGAGACAATCCACAGACAGCAAATACAAATAGGTGACGATACCCCATCCTCGCCTTTCTAGTCAAAGACATCCTAGAGATAGAATCTCTAGTCAAAGACATCCCAGAAAAGCTAAAAGAACCAAGACTCGACACCGACATCCACTGTAGTCCTCAAGTTTAGTGTCTCTTGTCACTTGTATAAGTCTTATTTGATTGTGGTCACAATGTTTACTTTCACAGAAAGGATAGATAGCACTGAACCATAATGTTGTCTGAGTCTGTTGAAAGATTTGATTTGTTGAAGCCCATTGTTGCTGCTGTCTCATTTGAAACTGATTGAATCCATGAAACTAATGCTTTATTGCAAAGAAGACAGAACTTTATTGCGGATCTGTGATGCAGATGCTGCTTTATTGCGGATTGTGTGCGGACAGACTGAAGGAAGCTGGAAGAAACTGTACTCCTCGAAACATGTGATGCTCTCAGTTCCACACCCATCACTAGACGTAGGATTTGCCTTAGCCTTGGATAGGATCTGATTTATTATGGATGGAAAGGGATGAAAAGGAATGTTTATTATGAATGGTTAACCAATCTTAGGGAGATCAATAACAAGCCATGATGGGAATGGGTAAGTTTATTATGGATGGATAGGTTGTGAGTGTGTGCAAAGTGAAGTGATGAAAGAGAATCCTGAAGGAGGGAGGAGCAATGTCTCTACACATGGCGCTGGTGACCCAGTTTTCACCATGGTACTTGCCCAGGGCGCCACCGAAGTGGTTTTCACCGTTGGACGAAATTATTTCTCTTTACTTTTTTCGATTTTTCAATGTTTTTTGTGTCACAAGGCACCTGTTTGCCAGGTTTTCACCAAGTAACGATTTTTTTGTTTTATAAATTTTTTTGTATTTTTGAAATTAGGATACTCTGAAGAGCTATGTGTAGAACCTGCGAAGGTGCATGTTGTTGATAGGATTCTCCAAAGGTTCACCTTCTGTAGTTGAAAGTTTATATGCACCAGATCCATATGTTGCTGTAATAATGTAGGGACCAAGCCAGTTTGGTTCGAACTTGCCCCTCTTCTCTCTGTCTTGTTGATTTTTAGGATTTTCTCTGAGAACTAAGTCACCTACCTCAAATGTGCGAGGCTTGACCTTGTGATTGTAGCTGCGACTCATTCGTTGTTGGTAAGCCTTGAGATGACTATAAGCAGTTTGTCTTCGTTCATCCAATAGTTCCAGCTCTTGTAAGCAAGAGACCCTGTAGTCTTCATCACTGATGATGTTTTGCAAAGAGACCCATAAAGAGGGTAGCTCGACCTCAATAGGCAAGATGGATTCAGAACCATAGACTAGTGAATAGGGTGTAGCTCCTATAGGTGTATGGACACTTGTGCGGTAGGCCCAAAGTGCAGGATTAAGTTGAATATGCCAATTACGACCAGCATCGTCGACTGTCTTCTTTAGGATTTTAAGGATTGTTTTGTTAGACGCCTCAGCTTGGCCATTACCTTGGGGGTAGTATGGTGTGGAGAAATGATGGGAGATATGGAAGCGGTCATAGAGTTCGCGAACATCCTAATTTTTGAAGGGACGCCCATTATCAGTGATAATGGAAACAGGAATACCGTATCGGCAAATGATATAATTAAGGATGAATGTAGCAATCTGTTTTCCAGTAACTTGTGTGAGAGGCACGACTTCAATCCATTTTGTAAAATACTCTGTGGCAGTGATAATGAATTTATGACCATTGGAAGAAGGAGGGTGAATCTTGCCTATGAGATCGAGTCCCCATTGACAAAAGGGCCAAGGAGACGCAAGCGGTTGAAGTTCTTGTGCTGGCGCATGTATGAGATCTCCATGAATTTGACATTGCTTACATTTCTTGACAAACTGATATGAGTCTTTCTCCATATTGGGTCAGTAATATCCAGTCCTGATGAGTTTCTTGGCCAAGGTAGGACCACTAGCATGTGGACCACATATTCCTTCATGCACTTCCCGTAACGCAATCTGAGCTTCGTCTCTTTCTAAACATCTAAGAAGAGTGCCATCTAGACCTTGTCGGTATAGGATATCAGCTAAAATGACATATCGAGAGGATTGGCGAATAAAAGTGCGACGTTGGTTATTTGATAGATCGGGAGGTAAAGTATTGTCACATAGGTATGTGAAAATGGAACCATATAACTGAGATTCGGGACCGACTACGCATAGTGTCTCAGTAGGCATGATCTCATATGAAGGGACCAAAAGGTTATCCACCAAGAACTCATAGAGGGCCTCGTTTGGAGGTAAATCAATCAATGAAGCAATTGTAGCCATGGCATCTACGGGGCGATTATGCTCTCTTGGTATCTACTCAAAGTCTATCTTTGTAAAGTGTTGTTCAGATCATCCACCATTCGTTTATAAGGCATTAACTTTTCATCTTTTGTTTGATAATCACCAGTTGTTTGGCGGATAACAAGTTGGGAGTCTCCAAAAACACGAAGTTCCTGGATCTTCCATTGAACTGCAATTCGTAATCTTGTTGTTAATGCCTCATATTCCGCTATATTGTTAGTGCAAGGAAATGATAAGCGATATGATTTTGGTATAGAATCCCCTTGAGGAGTTATAAAGAGGATGCCAGCTCCTGCCCCATGTTGTGTATATGAGCCGTCAAAGTATAGTTGCCATGGCTTTGTATGTGACATTGTCAAAATGGATTCATCTGGAAATTCTGAACTTAGAGGAACATCATCTATCATGGGAGCATCTGCTAATTGATCTGCGATGGCTTGTCCTTTTATTGCTTTTCTGTCCACATACTCGATGTCGAATTCACTCAGTATCATTACCCATTTGGCCAGTCGCCTAGTAAGTGTTGCCTTATTGAGAAGGTATTTCAGCGGATCTATCCTTGCAACTAACTTTGTCTTATGAGTAAGCATGTAATGTCGTAATTTCTGTGAAGCAAAGACCACAGCAAGACATGCGCGCTCAATTGGTGTGTAGTTTAGCTCGTATCCCACCAATGTGCGACTGATATAGTATACTGCTTTTTCCTTGCCTTCAGCGATTTGTTGCGCTAAGAGTGCCCCCAGTGTTGTTGGAGTAGCTGAAATGTATAATAACAGTGGTTGATCTGGAACTGGTGGCATTAGAACTGGCGGATTTAGAAGATAATCTTTGAGTGTCTGGAAAGCCTGTTGACAGTTGTCATCCCATTTGAATTTGATGTTTTTATGTAGCAGGTGCTGAAAAGGATTACACTTATCTACCAGTTGTGCTATGAATCTTCGGATGGACTGGAGTCTACCCTGTAAAGATCGAAGTTGATTGATATTTCTTGGTGGTTGCATTTCCAAGATAGCTTTGACTTTTGCTGGATCCGCTTCAATTCCTCTTTTGGATACAATGAATCCTAGGAGCTTCCTGGAGGTTACTCCAAAGACACATTTCTTAGGGTTTAATCTTACTTTGTATTTTTCCAACCGATCAAAGGCAACTGAAAGTATGTCCAAATGTGTATTTTTGTCTATTGATTTGACCAAGAGATCGTCAACATAATCTTCCACAGTTACATGCATGAGATCATGAAAGATAGTAGTCATGGCTCTTTGATATGTAGCACCTACATTTTTTAGCCCGAAAGGCATGACATTCCAGCAGAAAGTTCCCCACGGACAAGTAAATGTTGTTTTATGTTGATCCTCGGGTGCGATTCTTATCTGATTATAGCCAGAGAATCCATCCATTAATGATAGCATTTCATGACCTGCTGTGAGATCAACAATCAACTCAATGTTTGGTAATGGGAAGTCATCCTTTGGACAAGCTTTGTTGATGTCTCTGAAATTTGTGCAAATTCTAATGCTACGATCTGGTTTACTGACAGGTACCAAGTGAGAGATCCATTCAGGATAATCAATTGGGCGTATGAACCCGACATCGAGTAATTTCTCAAGTTCTGCTTTGACTAGTAATGCCACTTGTGGATGCATTTTTCTTAATTTCTGTTTTACTGGTTTTGCCCCCGGTTTGACCATCAGATGATGCATTACCAAATCCGGATCCAATCCAGGCATATCAGCATATGACCAGGCGAAGTTGATTTGTCGCTCTTTGAAGAAACTTATGAATTTTGACCTTTCAGACTCTGTCAGTGATTGAGCTAGGAATCTGTTGTGTGGAACCTCTTCTGTACCGATGTTTGTTTTGATAGTCTCCTCTACCAACATGGATGATTTTTCCTCATATGATGCTGGGAGAATGTCGAGCCTTCCATCTTCAGGTGCCTTAGAGAGGTTTTCACCCTCAGATACGTCCTTTCTTTTTACTTTTTTGGGGTCAGATAGCACCACAGTGTGGTTTTCGCCATAAGACCCTTGATTTGTTCTTATTTTCACATTTTGCGACTGGAAGGTCCGACACCCTCACCAAAATATGCCACGCTATTGAGTTCTATAGTGTATCCCACTTTATGGTCTCCAGGGGGAAGATCATCTCGTATGCCTAGATAGTCAATAAAAGCTTCATCGTTTTGAAATGTATCCAATTGTGCAGGTCCTTCATGATCCCAGTCAATGAGTTGGTGGTGAACAAGGGGAAGGTCGTTAATGTCTTCAAAGTTAGCGGGGCTAAGAGTGAAGATGTGGTTATATTCGGGTATGTCAAGGTAATTATCAAGGTCATCGATGGCACTCTCCTCATCAGTCTCGATCACGAGCGAATCCAATTTATCATCACTAGTAGTGCATTCCGGAACAGGTGTTCTCATCCTATGTGATTTCAACCTAGAACCTTGAGACAAGGACTGTGTAAACTCCTCATGGGTTGTTTCTTGACCAACTCTAAATTTGTTATAAAACTCCTCCTCTTCTGTGGGTTCACCTGGCTCTCTGAATGTCTCGATGAGCTCGTAGTCATTGGAAGACTTGTCGGAACCCCATTCCCATTCGTTGGAATCTGTGGAATAGCAATTCTCTTGTTGAATTTTGGCAGCTTTGATTTGTAAGGCTTCTTCTGTCCTTTGAGTGTGGATCTTGGAAGTTAAGAAACCAAGTCCTTTTGAGCGTTCCTTCTTGAGAGTCAATTCAGGTTGCAAAGGTTCAATGATGCCTTCCTTTCGTAACCCCAGAGGGCTTTTTCCATCATACCCGAATTTTTGTAGAATTTTGAAGCCTTTGCCATATTTCTCACATGGTAGATTGACGTGATCTTGTGTTTCCTCTTCATTATCTCTGAAAAGAATTTGGTATAAACCTTCCTCTTCTAGTTCACCCCATTTTTGAAAGATAGTAGGGTCCCATTTGAGCGTCATGATGGAGATTTGCTTGTTAGGATGTGGTCTTCCATATACTTTTGGGGAACTCATGACTTGTCTTAAGTACATGGTCTGATTGAAAGTATATTCCCCCATGCCTTTTTCCTGAAACTTGCCTCTAAGCTCACCTTGTTTGGATGTCGAAGGTTTTAATGACTCAGGATCAATGTATGCCGACGAAGGAACAACCTCCCGATTACTAGGAATGATGGTCTCAGTCTTTGATTTTAGGTTATTGCAATACATGAATGGATTAGGATCACCGTTAACTGTTACTTCCACTCCATTATGAGGAAATTTAATGCATTGGTGATATGTGGATGGGACTGCCCTCATTTCATGAATCCAAGGACGTCCTAGCAATATGTTATAAGTGAGATTTAAATCCAGGACTTGACAGACCACATCCTTTGTAACTGGTCCAACTCTGAGAGGTAAGATGACTGTACCCTTCGATGAACGCTCTTCATCATCATATGCCTTAATGGTGATCTTGTTTGTAGAATTCACAGCTTTATCAGAATATCCCAATTGTGTGATAGTGCTTAATGTGCAAATGTTCAGACCTGCTCCTCCATCTATCAGGACTCGTTTTATTCGATGTTTGTGTATGAAGGCTTCAATGTGTAAGGGTGCATTATGTGGCTGACTTACGGAGGCGTCATCGGCTTCAGTGAATGTAAGGGAGTGTGGAACGGAAAGGTATCCCACCATGGCTTGAAACTGGTCCACGTTCAGATCAGTAGGAATGGCAGTATCTCTCAAGATTTTGTCAAGAATGGCTTTATGAGCAGGAGATATGCGTAATAGCTCAAGGATCGAGATGAGCGTGGGTGTCTTCCCTAGTTGTTCTACAAGGTCATACCCAGGTTTGGTTGATGAAGAAGAGGTGTTTTTAGTTGGAGCACCTTGCAAAGTTATTTTACCTCGACGAGTTGTAACATGACATTCAGAGGTAGGTTCCGAAGAAGATCCAACACCTTTTAGGACAATCTTGGGTCTCTGAGTAGAATTCTCAGATGCTTTGTCCTTGATGATAATGGTAGAGACATAATTGTCCATCGAGATGTGATTTATGGTAGAATCATAGTTGTAAGATGCTCTGGTATAATTGGTTTGATCCTCTGTGGCTTTAGCTTTTCCCTTGTCATGTTTTGGGAATGGTTCCTTAAACATCTCATGTTCTTGATTAGACGAATGTCCCTCAATCTCAATGTCACCTCTATCAATGAGATCCTGTATGATGTTCTTCAGTCTATGACAATTTCCTAACTTATGACCCTTGCTCTTATGAAATTCACAATATTCATCATCATTCCACCAATTTGCTTTGACCTTTGGTTCATATGGCTGGAAATCTGGAATTGTGATCACCTTGTTTGCCACTAACTTCTTAAAAACTGACTCAAGTGGTTCTCCCAAAGGAGTGTACTTCCTTCGTGACCTGGAATTTGTTTGAGTATTCACTTGATTGTTTGTAGAACTTGATCCTGAAAAGATGACTTTGGGTCACACAGTGTTGGCATCGACAACACCATCATTGACTGTGTTCTTGTTTTTATTCCAAAATCTTGGCTTGTCTTTTCCTTTAAAGTCATCTTTGTTTTCCTTGAATATTTTAATGACTCCTTGTTCAATTAGGAACTTTTCTGTCGCTAAGCCTTTTTCAATGACGTCCTTGAAGGTGGACAAACAAGCTTTCCTTAGGTCATAACCAATCTCTTTGTTAACATTTTGTGTGAACATCTCTACCATTTGTTTTTGTGGAATTTCACAAGAGCATCTGCTGGCTAGATTTCTCCATCTTTGTAAAAATGATGCAAAAGATTCTCCCTCTTTTTGCTTGGTGTTGCAAAAAGTAGTGACTGATATGTCTGTCTCTATATTGTAAGAGAAATGTTGAATAAATGCCTCTGCTAGGTCACCCAATGACTTAATACCAGGTGGAAGTTGGGAGAACCATTCCATAGCTTGATAACCTAAGCTTTGTAGGAATAATCTCATCAAATATGTCTCTTCTGCTGCTACCTCAATGCAAGCTGTGAAAAACTGTCTTATGTGTGCCTTAGGATCCCCTTTTCCTCTATACTTATCAAATTTAGGCATCACAAAGTGTGTAGGAAAAGGAGGCATTGGAATGCTCTTGTCAAATGGATAAGGACATATGTCTCTCATTGTGTATGTTGGCTTCGGTGTATTTATGTCCTCCATTTTCTTTTGTAAGTCCCTGATTTGTTGCTCCAAATTGCTCTTAGGTGGAGATCGACTTCTTGGACCATATCCTATGTTTGAGGTACCCATTGGAGGAAGAGCATGTTGCATATATGCATGGTATTGATCATACACATGTTCATATGGAGGAGGTCTGTAATGATGCTACATATGTGGACCACTTGGTATAGATTCATGTTGAGGAACCCCATATCTATTTTGCGCATGTATACCATATTCTACAGGCATGTCATGTTCCATTGTGTTGCCCCCAAATTTGACATGAGGTCTCCTTGTGTCCAAATTTTGAGCATGCCTTTGAACATCCCATTGCTTTGGTGGTTGATCCTTAGCATTGGTATGTGATTGAGCATATTTTTCTCCATAAGACTTCCATAATGGTCTGCGAAGCTGAGTATCATATGTTTGACCATGTGTATGTGGGACCTCTGGTTTTTGAAGCAAAGCTGATGGTTATTCAGGTACCATATGTGGTCCTCTACTTCCTCCCCTATTAGGTCTCCTTTGATCCATATTGGAGTGAGGTTGTTGCAAAGGTCCATGTTCCATTATTTGAGACATGTCAAAATCATGAGGTATCTTGGCTCCACTTTGTGCCATCATTTGTAAGAAGTATTGTCTATCCCTCCTCATTATTTCCTCAACCAATCGATTGAAATGGGGATTCATAATGGATTCTTCCACATCTGTTGAATGTACTGAAAAGTTGTCCACATTGTCATTGTGTATAGCATTGTTGTTCATAGTGTCCATGTTCTCAACATTTGGATTGTTTCTATAGACATCCATGTCAGGTAATGTAGTATGATCAGAATTGAAAAAGATCTCATTGTCATACTCATAAGAACTCATGTTTGCGGACTCTTGAGCCTCTTTAGTTTCTCTCCTAGATTTTTGAAGACGGGTTTCAACCATGAACTAAGTATTGACCAAGATGTGTGAGACTAGATGAAAAATGGAAAGAGTATGGAAGACCAAGAGTTGGATGGAATGTAAATGAATCTGAAGTGTACTTGCAATGTCCAAAGTGTAAGACCAAGTATGTATGTAGTAGAGTAGGTGTGACTTCCAAAGAGAGGATAGTTTCTCTTGATGAGGTAGGTTGACCTTGACTCTAAGTAAAACAAAATGAGACCCAAAGGTAAGAAACCTTGATGAGGGACCACTTAGCAAAGTGTTGTTTTATGTAGTGTGTTGACAAAGTATAGTGAGGACAAGCAAGTGACCTTTTGACTCAAGTTTAGACAAATGTGAATGTAAAGTGAGATGTGAAGCAATGATGGACTTTGTGAGACCCAAAGACAGGTTGAATGCTAAATGAAACCTTGGAGAAATGACCTAGGAAGCTCAAGAATTCCGAAACTGACTGTGTTTGTTTGCTGGACTGTAACAGTTTTTTCAGTTCTGGACACAGACGTGCCTGTATACTTCACAGACGTGGTTTTCCGACACAGGCGCTGCTCTGTTTAACACAGACACGCTTCTGAGGTTTTTTTTTTGTTTATGTTTGCTGGACTGTAACAGTTTTTCAATTCTGGACACAGACGTGCCTGTATACTTCACAGACGCGGTTTCCCGACACAGGCGTTGCTCTGTTTAACACAGACGCGCTTCTGAGATTTTTTTGTTTGCCAAATGCAATGTTGACTGTTGGAACACAGACGCAATTCTGTCCTTAACAGATGCAGCTAGATAACATAGGTGCTATTATGCCCGACACAGACGCGTTTCTGCAAATTTTGAGCAATTTTTCCAATCTATGAAGTTGTTTTGTTGTGACCCAATCTGATTGTTTGACTGTTTTTCGTGACAAGAGGACACAGTGTTGATGAAGACCCAATGTTTGCAAGTGTTTAGACTCAAAATGACTCAAAGAAAAGTGTGTTGTTTGATGTAAAAATGTTTTGCATACACTTGAAGACACAAAAGACACAATGTTTTGCTGTTTGGTCTTGAATGTTTTGAATGTTTAACATAAGTCAAGCACAATTCTTATGGCTGGCCAAGACAATAGTTGTTGATCCCACATGGGGTTTTACCCCTGAGGCTACGCTATTCAGAGTGGATACTTTGATGCTTGACCTCACTGGCTCCACCCTCGGCACTCACTTCTCGGGTCAGCCAAGCATCAGTCCCCATGAAAACTCCCCATGGCGAACTTTGTATCTCTACTAAGAACCGTATGTGTGTGGGCTGCTACCAGAGGTCCGACCTCCTACCCCAACAACTAGAAGGATTTGGGCCTCTAAAACAAAATGGTGCTATTAAGGGCTTCCGCTCGTGTGGCCATACATGCGGCACTTTCAGCTCTGTAAATACAGAAGGCTCCCAGCCGGTAGGGGTTACGCCCTACAACTGATCAAATAAATTTGATCAAACGGGTTTATGGGGAGACATAGTGTCAGTATGAACTAATCAGCACACGTTATTCATAGTTTTCACCATGAATACATTTGATTATAGTGGTTCGGATGAGGTGGGTTTTCCTCGCTACCACTTGGGTCGTCCTCTTCTCACTAGTAGTCCTAATGACCACACGGGAAGAAAGGCCCTCTAAAGATTAAACAAAAAGAGCCTATTGCTCAAGACACAAAAGACAATGATTCAATTTTAGTGCACCAATGGAAGTGTTTGCTAGTCTATGAAAACAAGACACACAATAAAAATCCAAAAACCCTTGCCAAGGACCTGCACCAAAGATTTGTTAGTAGTTTGGGTTGTTTGAAATAATCACCCCTTCCTGCAAGCACACAATTTAGGTAAATTTTAAAACCCAAAAGACTTTGTGAAAATAGGGGCCTTCAACCAAACGATTTTGCTTCCAAGACAAGCTGCACCAATTTCATTAGCTAGATCTGAAAATGTTAATCCAAAAATAGACCAGATCTGAAACCCTAAATGCAAAATCTGAAAATTGAATCAATGAAAAATGCGAAATTTCAAAACTAGTGAACACAGACGCGATTACCATCTATGCAAACGTGCCTCTGTGACACAGATGCGGTTCTGTGAATCACAGACGCTGATAAAAAACACAGACGCACTTCCCAGACGCAGACGCGGATTAAAGTGACATAGACGCGTTTCAGTAACACAGACGCGCCTTTCAGAAACCTGCAAAATAAAATTTTGTCGAAAACACGGACGTGATCCAAGATGTCGCAGATGCGCCAGAAAGTCAAAAACGCGATCCGAAAATTCGCAGACGCGGAAATGTCGAAAATATTGCCGAAAATGCTAGATCTGCAACTTCAAACACAAAATCTACAACAAAAGGTTAAATGCAAAAGGGACAAGTGTCCCACCGGGTGTGCCAAAATGTATATGGTGAAAATGGATAACAATAATAACAATATTGAAAGGCTAAATGAATTCAACCACAAAACCCTAGCCTAACAATCAACAAAGATCCACCATAACATATGTAGATTACCTAAGACAATGCAAATCACATGAAATCACAAAGATTATACCATCACATGTCCAATAGGGTTTGGATCTCCATTCTTCCTATCTCCATTGATCTTGCTTGATATATTTGCTCTCAGATTTTATATGCACAAGAGCTCAACAAAGAACGGAATGTGGTTGCAAGTAGGATCGTAGTGTAGTCAATTGATCAAGTCATTAGGGTTTGATAATGAAGGAAGCATCTCCTTATATAGAAGACACAATAAGAAATGGAGGGATAAGATTGAGAGGTGTAAAAGGAGGTCGGCTATGATTAGAGGGTAGGTAGAAGAAATAATAAAATAATGAAAGGGGTAGGTAGTGTATGAATTAAGAGATGAATGACATGTGTCATAGGTAGAAAAGGCTAATGAATTAATTAAATAAATAAAGATTTATTTAATTAATAGAAGAAATGAGATCAATTAAATAAATAAATATTTATTTAATTTAGGAAAATGATAATTTAAATAAATAAATGTATTTAAATGAGAAATAAGGCTAGAAGAGGATAAATGAATTAATTAAATAAATAAAGATTTATTTAATTAATAGAAGAATTAAGCTTAGGTAATTAAATAAATAAAATATTTATTTAATTAGACTGGACAATTTTAGGTGTCTACATTAAGTACTAATTTTTATTTACATGGTCTATTTAACAGTTGATGACAAAGGAGGAGTTGACACAGATCCAAGAGGGCACCTTGACAGTCATTTCATTTGGCCTTGATAGCTTTATGGTACAGATATTATTGCACCTAGTCGTTTGTATTTTATTGTACATATATGCTCATCATTTATATTGGTATTAATTTCATTATGTAGTAACTTGCATGTATATCTTATTTTACTCTTGTAGGGCACAAGTAGCACAAGTGTGGGGCTATGTGATTCGGGATCTGGTAGTGCAGTTGGAGACAAGCTAAAGGTAATTGAATGCATATGTGATTGAATGAATAATTTAAATAACTTATATTGATTATACACGTCTAGACACAGATTGATAGTTTCACATACTTGTTGTGTATATGTACAGAAAATTCTTGGCTTCACATCCTTGTTGACTACACCCACTATACCTGAAGATGAAGAAGAAGAAGAAGAAGAAGAAGAAGAAGAAGAAGAAGAAGAAGAAATGCCTCTAGTACATGTGTGTTTATTTTATTTTATGTTTACTAGATATAATTCATTATTATCAGTGACAATTATATGCTAACTTGTATCAATGTCATGTTTGTGAACATATGTAGGTTGTGTATGAAAATATTGAAAACATACCTCATCTACCGAAGACATACATCAAGAGTCCTCCAAAGCTGAAGAGAAAACGTGGAGATGAGGTAAACAAGAATAGTTCAATTATAGTTCATTTTTATGTTAACTTTTCGATTGTGAGTTATATAATATAACTAATCTTAATAGTGGTTTTTTTTTTCTTGTGCAGGATCCTTCAGAGCCGAGTTGTGCAGCGAAGAGGATTAATTTCGATGATCCATCAGTAGCTTAGGATGTTATAGATAGTTTTGGGATTCTTACATGTCTATTTGGCATGTATATTTTGTATATGGACATACATTCATGTATGTAGACATACATTTTGTTTGAGTTGGCGTTTATGCCATATTTGTGTATGGACATATAGTTGTAATCATTTGACATTTTCATATATACAGAAGTTGATATTTGATCATATAAATTGTTGCTCATGTGTGCATGATGTTATCATGGAAAACTTTAATCTTCAATCCAATAATTAACAATGATTAATAATGGTTATTTAATGAAATATACAATTCATTTCATTTCATCGTAAGTGTTGTTTGTATAATGAACAATACAATTCATTTAATGAACAATACAATACAATTCATTTAATGAACAATACAATATAACTTATTTAATAAACAATACAATACAATTCATTTAATGGACAATACAATTCATTAATACCCTATGCATGCTCCTATTCCCCCCCACTCGATCGAATGCTCGAGGTCATACCCTACCGACGTCATCCCTTGAGCACCCTAAGTGCTAAAAATTGTCAAACTATGACGGGCCCTAACTCGAAATCTGTGGCACTTGTGAATGATCCATTTGAACCTATGGGGCCATGAGAGGGGTCCCTAAAAAAGCCTATCTCAATTTTTCAGGTTTCCCTACGGTTTTATTAGGGCATCATTTTTTTAGTTGGCGAAAAAATCATCAGTCTCATTCAATCGAATGTTGTCACATGTCCAATTTCTCATTTTTCTTGTCATGATCACAAACTGTTAGTTCTGACATGTCTAGTTAGGCATTATTACCCTATGCATGCTCCTATTCCCCCCCCCCCAACTCAGTCGAACGCTCAGGGTCATACTCTATCGGCGTCATCCCTTGAGCACCCTAAGTGCTAAAAATGGTCAAGCTTTGACAGGCCCTAACTCGAAATCTGTGGCACCTGCGAATGATCTGTTTGAACCTACAGGGCTACAAGAGGGGTCCCTACAAAAGCCTATCTCAAATTTTCAATTTTCCCCACGGTTTTATTAGGGTAGCATTTTTTCAGTTGGCGAAAAAATGTCAGTCTCATTCAATCGAATGTTGTCGTGTGGCCAATTTCTCGTCTGCTCTTCGTGATCATGAACCGGAGGTTCTGACATGTCTAGTTAGGCATTATTACCCTATGCATGTTCCTATTCACCCCCCCCCCCCCAACTCGGTTGAACGCTCGGGGTCATACCCTACCGACATCCGCCCTTGAGCACCCTAAGTGCTAAAAATTGTCAAACTTTGATGGGTCGTAATTTGGACTCTATGGTACCTGCAAATGATCTATTTGAACCTATGGGGTGATGAGAGGGTTCCCTACAAAATTCTATCTTGATTTTTCAATTTTCCCCACGGTTTTATTCGGGTAGCATTTTTCAGTTGGCGAAAAAATTGTCAGTCTCATTCAATCAAATGTTGTCGTGTGGTCAATTTATCGTTCTGCTCTTCGTGATCATGAACCGTTGGTTCTAACATGTCCGGTTAGGCATTATTACCCTATGCATGCTCCTATTCCCCCCTCCACTCGATCGAATGCTCGGGGTCATACCCTATCGACGTCGTCTCTTGAGCACCCTAAGTGCTAAAAAATATCAAAATTTGACGGGCCCTAACTCAAAATTCATGGCATCTACAAATAATCGATTTGAACCTATGGAGCCATGAGAGGGGTCTCTACAAAATCCTATCTCGGTTTTTCAATTTCCACCACGGTTTTATTAGGGCAACATTTTTTCAATTGGCAAAAAAATCGTCAGTCTCATTCAATCGAATGTTGTTGCGTCGCCACTTTCTCATTCTGCTCTTCATGATCACAAACCGTCGGTTCCGACATGTCCAGTTAGGAATTATTACCCTATGCATGCTCCTATTTTTCCCCCCTCGACTTGGTCGAATGCTCGAGTTCATACCCTACCGATGTCGTCCCTTAAGCACCCTAAGTGCTAAAAATTGTCAAACTTTGACAGAACCTAACTTGGAATCCATGGCACTTGCGAATGATCTGTTTGAACCTATGGGGCCATGAGAGGGGTGCCTACAAAAGCCTATCTTTTCTTTTCAATTTTCCCCACGGTTTTATTAGGGCAGCATTTTTTCAGTTGGCAAAAAAATCGTTAGTCTCATTCAATCGAATGTTGTCTCGTGGCCAATTTATCGTTCTGATCTTCGTGATCACAAACTGTAGGTTCTGACATGTCTAGTTAGGCATTATTACCCTATGCATGCTCAGATTCCCCCCCCCCCCCCCACTCGGTCGAATGCTCAGGGTCATACCCTACCAGATCGTCCCTTGAGCACCCTAAGTGCTAAAAATTGTCAAATTTTGACCGGCCCTAACTCAGAATCTGTGGCACCTGTGAATGATTCATATAAACCTACAAGGCCATGAGAGGGGTCCCTACAAAATCCTATCTCGATTTTTTAATTTTCCCTACGGTTTTATTGGGGCAACATTTTTTCAGTTGGCGAAAAAATCATCAGTCTCCTTCAATGAAAAAATATAGATAAACAAGCATTACACTATAGACACATAATGATCATCAATATTTCCATGTATTGTATACACATAATTACCATTACACTTTCATGTGACATCCATGAATGAATACGCAAACATGATTTTTCATCATTATCAATACAACTACACCAATGTACAACAACACTCACTTCTCTTGAGACTAATTCACATCTAGAACCTTCACCTCCACTCTTCAAAGTATATTTCACTGTCTCGTATCTTTTTTTCTCATTATAATTCTTTCCAAACTCATGTTCGCTGCCCTCATGAAAACATGAAACAAACTTTGACAACCCACCACATTGTGAGCACTTCTCATTCAAACAATCATTTCTATAGAAATAGCAGCCATCATCTCTAGGGCATAAAATAGATCTTGCAAGTCTCTTGATGATCTCAAAAATAGCATTGCACCACACTCCTGCAACATCTCATTAGTATGCATCATAGAACGAATATGGCATAAAAGTTCATGGTACATTGAAAACTCCATGTGGTACTTGCAATAATAAGTATTACGAATGTTAAGAGGTACACAATAAAATGGCTTCAAAGATTCTAAGTCCCTTTGTGATATTTGCAAAGTTGGATGTACTTCACAAATAAAATTGTACAACATTGTTTGGCTTGATTCCAAGAAATGTTTGGGATGAGGTGCGCGGTCTCGGTTGTCGATTCTTAATTTCAAAACATCCTTTACATTGGGTGATACTCTAGAATTAGAGTGCCAAAATGGTTGAATCTCCTCCTTCACATTGTCAGTCAACTTTCTATCAACACGTGGAAGCCTCCCACCAAATGCTCATGTATCATGTTGAAGTGGATCGTCAAGTCTTTTTCTTCGTGTAAGTGCTCTATCCAAAGTTTTATGATTTATGTTCAAATCAACACAAGTTTGTCTCATTTGATGAGACTTACTCAATTGATGGCTTACTAAGGAGGTTGTAATCACTCTTTGAGCGACTCTCTTATCTCTTTCCTTGGTATTGTTTCTAATAGAATTGAGAGCATCAAATAGATTTTTGGCAATAATAGAATTTCTCTCCATCTTCTTGTTCATACGAATCTTCAATTTGTTTAGTAATGGTCTCATCTTTATCATCTTTAGCAATTGAACAAAAAGTTGGCATTGCTCGTTCAATGTCTTATTGCTAAAATTTTGGGCGAAAATTTGTGTAGCCCACAACCGAACGGTTCTTGTTGACCTCTTGCCTTAAAGATTCGCAATAATGTTCTCATCAATTTCAAGTAACCATTTTGGGGTTCTTGAAGATCTTGGATTTTGAATTTGTCTTTCAACCATGAGAGGGCCTTCATTTCGAAAGTAATTAGGTGTTACATATTGTTCACTTGGTTGAGCAAGTCCACCTTCAATGTCAAAGTTTTCCATATTTTCACCTCTAGTGTCAAAATTTTCCACATGTTCACCTCTTATGTCAAAATTTTCTACATTTTCACCTCCAATGTCAAAAAATTTCATATTTACACCAAATTATGGACACCTTCATTGTCAACTCCCAAATTTTAACTTTCCATTATCACGTCATGTTGAGCATTTTCATTATTACTTTCAACATTTTCAACATGTTCAACATTTTCACTTTCAAAATCTACATTTTCATTTTCAATAACTAGTTCAACATTTTCAAAATTCAATTTCCTCTTCACTTGAAGTAGCATTAGCAATATTTAACATACCTTGTCTTCTCCTCCTATGACCTTCTCTATCTCTTTCTCTATACACTTCAATTTGGTCATTTGAAAGCTTTCTTTTGCGTTTAGACTTCCGATGGCTACTACTCCCCGTTTACCTCCACAAATATGCTCCTAAATAATTGACAATGTAAGATTTGACTTTAAGAATCTCTCAAAAGCACAAATTTGTCTCAACCTGTTTGAAAACTCGTGATTGTCGACAGAAAATAGAATATGAAGAATGTCATAGATTGTTAGAATCCACAAAATGGCCCACAATGCTCCTTTTTATTTACAAAAATTAGATATCCGATACAATCAGATATCAAATTATATAGGATATCTGATTTTAATGCATAAATTTGTGGTCCCAAAAATAATTCTCATTGCCACCTTTTTTAACTGTTGCCACATTAATGGCAGTGGCAGAAATCGGATATTCGATGAAATTAGATATTTGATTTTAGTACTCATATTTTAGAGAGAGAGAGATTAGGGGAGGGGGAGAGAGAGAGATTAGGGGAGGGAGAGAGAGAGAAATTGGGGGGGAAAGACAGAGAGAGAGATTGGGGGAGAGAAATATTAGGGGAGAGGGAGAGAAAGATTAGGGGAAAGGGGAGAGAGAGAAAGCTTATGGGAGAGGGAGAGAGAGAGAGAATGGGGGAGAGGGGGAGAGAGATTAGGGGGGAGAGAGAGAGAGACTAGGGGAGAGAGAGAGGTAGGGGAGAGAGAGATTAGGGGACAAAGAGAGAGATTAGGGAGAGGGAGACAAAGATTAGGAGAAAGGGGGGAGAGAGAGAGATTAGGGGAGAGGGGTCATATGACCCCTTAGGACCCATAACAACCCAATATGGTGTCATATTGTGTCCTAAGGGGTCATATGACACAATATGACCCCTTATGACACAATATGACCCCTTAGGACATAATATGAACCATAACGACATAATTTAGTGTCGTAAGGGGCCATATAATGTTCTAAGGGGTTATAGGACACAACATGACCCCTCAAGACACCATAAGACCTATAATGATCCGATATGGTATCATAAGGGGTCATATTGTGTCCTAAGGGGTCATATGGTGTCTTAAAGGGGTCATATGACACAATATGACCCCTTAGGACATAATATGACCCATAACAATACAATATCATGTTGTAAGGGGTCATATGGTGTTCTGAGAGGTTGTAGGACACAATATGACCCCTTAGGACACCATAGGACCCATAACGACCCAATATGGTGTCATATTGTGTCTTAAGGGGTCATATGACATAATATGACCCCTTAGAACACAATATAACCTTTTATGACTCTATACAGTGTTGTTATGGGTCATATGACACAATATGAACCCTTAGGACATAATATGACCCATAATGATCCAATTTGGTGTTGTAAGGGGTCATATGGTGTCCTAAGGGGTCGTAGGACACAATATGACCACTTAGGACTCCATAAGACCCATAACTACCCAATATGGTGTCATAAGGGGTCATATGTTGTCCTTAGGGGTCATATGGTATCCAATGACCCCTTAGGACACCATATGACCCCTAACAACACCATATGAAGTCATAAGGGGTCATATGACCCATAAGGACATCGTATAAAGTCGTAAAGGGTCATATTGTGTCCTAAGGGGTTATATGGTCTCTTAAAGGGGTCATATGACATAGTATGACCCCTTAGGACACAATATGATCCATATCAACACAATTTGGTGTCATAAGGGGTCACATGGTGTCCTAAGGGGTCATAGGACACAATATGACCCCTTAGGATACCACAGGACCCATAATGACCCAATATGGTGTCATAAGGGGTCATATGTTGTCCTTAGGGATCATATTGTATCCCATAACCCCTTAAGACATCATACGGCCCCTAATGACACCATATGGTGTCATAAGGGGTCATAAGAGGTCATATGACCCATAATGACATCGTATAGAGTCGTAAAGGGTCATATTGTGTCCTAAGGGGTCATATGGTGTCTTAAGGGGTTGTAGGACATAATATGACCCCTTAGGACACCATAGGACCCATAACTATCCAATATGGTGTCATAAGGGGTCATATGTTCTCCTTAGGAGTCATATGGTATCCCATGACCCCTAAGGACACCATACAACCCCTAATGACACCATATGGTGTCATAAGGGGTCATATGACCCATAACGACACCGTATAGAGTCATAAAGGGTCATATTGTGCCCTAAGGGGTCATATGATGTCTTAAAAGGGGTCATATGACACAATATGACCCATAACAATACAATTTGGTGTTGTAAGGGGTCATATGGTGTCCTAAGGGGTTGTAGGACATAATATGACCCCTTAGGACACCATAGGACCCATAATGACCCAATATGGTGTCATAAGGGTCATAAGTTGTCCTTAGGGATCATATGGTATCCCATGACCCCTTAGGACACCATATGACCTCTAATGACACCATATGGTGTCATAAGGGGTCATATGTTGTCCTTAGGGGTCATATGGTATCCCATGACCCCTTAGGACACCATATGACCTCTAACGACACCATATGGTGTCATAAGAGGTCATAGTGTGTCATAAGGTGGCAAGATGAACCATTATTACAATATAAAAAGAAGTACCAATATTGCTTACAAAAATTTGACACCTAAAGGGTCATTTGGTGTCTTAAGGGGTCATAGGACACAATATGACCCTTTCCCCCTCCCTCTCTCTATCTCTCTCTATCCCTTCCCCCTCCCCCTCTCTCTCCCCCTCCCCCCCTCTCTCTCTCTCTATCTATCTCTCTCTCTCTCTCCCTAATATCATATACCAATTTATTTATAAATTAATATATTGTATATTAATATATTATATATTAATAAACAATAGAATTATATATTATATATTAATTATGTGCAAATTTAGTAAATGAATTTACTTATTAAAATCAGATATCTGATTGTATCGAATATCTGATTCTATTGGATATCCAATTTTTGTTGTACAAATTTGAAATTTTGGCTCGGGTTTGCTTTGGGATTTGGCTTGGAACTGACAAGCCTAGAAAGTCAACTGAAAAAACGTGTTTTTCAGTATTCCTTGATTTTCCAGACTTTACCCTAGTGGCTGACGACTTTTTTTATAGCCAAAAATGATAAACCAAAAGGGTTTTTTAAGGACGTTCTCATCTTTCCAACAATACAAGGCTTGTCTTATTTCGAATTTAATAAATAATTAATAATTATTTTCAAATTGAATTCTAACAAAAGTCCTAATTGATAGACTCATTGAAAAACACTCATAACTTTCAAAAAGTATAACATGTTTTGAATCTGAAACATGCATCACATTCTATGCTTTGTCTACTATAGGGAAAAAATTAAAAAAATTGAATTTCATAAGGTTTTGACCAAGTTAAGGTGGTTAGACGTAGGCGTTTCTGAATTTCTGAAACGTTGTAGTAAAAAATTCATAAATAATTATTTACTTTATTAAAAATTATCATAAAATATGAGTCACATCCGGATGTGAGTCTAATACTTATATTATAAATATTATAAAAAAATATTATGATTTGATTGTTATTAGGGTGGTCATACATATGCCTACTTCTTATCTTTTTCCTGAAATTTTAGTATCACTGCATTGAAATTTGAAATTTTCATCAAATAGGATTTTTTTTCTCCAAAAAATAACTAGTAGCTCAGAAACTACATTCAATTTTCTATAGATTCTCTTTTTACATATTTTAAAAATAATGTTCACAACTTATTCAAATTTTCATGTCAAGTTGCATAGCTTCGGTTTTCTGAAATTTCATTGCCACTTAAGGGCCTGTTTTGGCACACCATGGTCCTGCACATACCCACATGTTTAGTGGTTTAGGTTGGTTGGTGTTTTTGGGCTATTAATGTATTGAGTCCTTTGGAGGATTGAATTTGTGAAGCATGGCATGGGATGTGTGGATGCATTCTTGGACACATGGGAACACGTTGGAGGGCTTGATGGTTCGAAGGTATTCATTGTAACTCTATGTTTCTTTATGGTTGATTTATATAATGGAGTATGGATTCTTTTGGAGGCCAAGTTTTTCCCTTGTGAGGGTTTTCCTAGGATATATCTTGTGGCTTGTCTATTTGATTGTTGCATTATTGTGATTCTATAAGCTTGTATGCATGCTTTTGTCTCATGGGTTATGTAAGAAATGAATTGTTTGCATGTGGGCTTAAAGCATTATTTCTAAATAGGGGCCTTATCACGACGACCGATAGTATTTACTTTATTTTGGAGACATTATGTAGACTACTTGACAGATTTTACTTGCAGACCATATAGGGATTGCGAGGGTTGGTCAAACGATGATGAGCATCTTCCTTATTACCAAAGGGAGAGTTACTTGATAGGGTGAGTGACAATGAGACACTGGGTCTTTGTGTTGTAGCTACTAGACAGGGTACAATCCAAAAGAGAGATAGAAGATTGGTGGTCGACTATCTTGTTGCATGTAGCCTATTCTGAGTTTTAGTAGTTATAGCCTAGGAAGTGGGGTGCAGGTGTGGATGTAGAGCATAGACCTATTCCTTTGACAAATCCAAAGATTTCTATTCCAAGGGTTCTAGTCTGAAGTCATCATCAGAGGAGACGGGAGCCGACATAGAGGCAGGAGATGAGCCAAGAGATGATGATGATGATGATGATGATGAGGATTATGAGGAGGATGAGGAGACAAATAAGGAGATGAATGAGGAGATAGATGAGGATGAGCTAGATCAGTAGTATGATGATATGCAGACAATACCGAATGAGCCAATGCAGGATGTAGCAATTGGGGATGATATTGAGCATATCTCGAATGATGGGGCTATGTGAGGAGAGTTTAGATATTAGCGAGAGAACATTGCAAGTTTAGAGAGACATATAGCCTCTTTTCAATAGGATAGGGTAGCCTGGCATGCTGATAGGATATCTATGACAACAGATATGGGGAGTCACAATGGAGAAGGATTAGTTGAGTGTCAAGAGAGTGACACTTTTGGCAGAGCAAGATGTGCTCAAGGAAAAGAGGGATCGGTTAGCAATAGAGAGAGCTTCATTGATAGCTTCTTCAGGCATAACAGTGGCTAGGGCACATACATTAGATGAGCGAGATCAAGAATTTGTTGATGGGGTACAAGACATGACTATGTGTGAGACTTTTGATAGGATGAGGGATTACCATGAAGAGATTTGTTATTGGAGGTTTCTATATGAGGGAGTGGAACCATTGGATCAGAGAGTACTGTCCTTTGCACCTTTTCAAACCCAAGGGAGATCATGAAGCAGGACACATTCTCAAAGGACACAAAAAAATGAAGGAGTGGTAGGGCTAGCTAGACAGACAAGCCAAGGTGCGAGAAGAGTTTCATCCCCAGGACAGGGACGGGACCAAGAGGATCGAGGGAGCACCCTATGAGATTTTTCGTTTGACACTTAATGTTCTTGTTGTAGACACTTTTTGATGTTACACCAAGCCTACGAGGTCTATTTTAGATAGACATTGGGATTATGGGCTCTAATAAATTTTGATGATATATATGATGTTAGAAGCTTGGAGAGATTGTTCGAAGAATGCTACAAATATGTGCTTCAGAGGTATTTGAGAGATTTGTTGTCATTGATGTCAACATATTTCTTTGTCTGTGACAATGATGCAGTGAAGTTCAGTGAGTTGGTTTTTTTAATATATTAGAGATCAGATTTTGCAAATTAAATGGTTTGTAGATGGTTGTCTATAGTTGATTCATTTCAATTTTTAGAGGTCTGCATGGAGATTTAATTGAGTTATGAGTATCTATGTTTTGGTTGGTTGTTCAGTTGTTCAGTGATGATAGCTCTCAGTATTTTGCTCCACATTGTAATATTTTATTATGCAGATTTGGAAGTAAGTTTGGGACATTGGTGTGTATCCTCAATTGAAGTGGTTCATGGTTTGGAGGTTTGGAAGTAATTTTTCAAGTTTTGCAGTCATTACAGTTAGTGTTCTTAAGGTTCGATATGATAATGTTGATGATTCTAGTAATTTATGTTGATGTGTATGTTGCTATGATAATTCATGATGCTTGTGGATGTCTCTAGATTGTGGGCCTTTTGTGTTGGTGGTTCACATTGATCGTTGAGCTTGTAATTGATGATTTTCCTTCGTATGTTGGTCTTCTTCATGTTCTTCGTCGATTGGGTGCTTGTAGCCTGTTGTAGATGTTCAAGGCATAATTCTTTGAGGTGTTTCATGTTCGAAGTGTTGATTTAGATCCATGCTATACCTTAGTTGACATTGTCTTGGTCCACATGAGATAATTTGTATCTGATCAATAGCTATATCATTGTAATTATTTCATGTGTGTTGAGTCGACCTTGTTGATATTTTCAAGGTTGATGTCATGTATAAATAAATGTAATAATCTTGTGTGAGGCATGTAGTGTGAGTGAATAATTTGTTGATCTTTCGGAAGCAAATAAAAAGTGTGAAGAAGAAGATGAAAGTTGTTATATGCTTAACCAAAACTGTAACTAGGCATTGAGGATGCTATTTCTCAATTCATGATTTCTGGAAGTAATATGTGATTGTATGTAAGGCAGTGAGTCTTCCTTGGATTGTAGCCCTTGTTATTATTGAGCAGTGAGCTCTAGGCAGTGTGCTTGAATGCATGTGCATTCCCATTCTAATACTTCTAACAGAGTATATCTTTTGTGGGTTCACTCCCACCATGGTTTTTCCTCTAACAAGATTTCCACATCAAAAATCTTGGTGTTATGTGTGTTTATGATGTGTTGTTGATTTATGCTTTCATGTCTAATTATTAGATCTGAGAATAAGTTCAAGTTGTGTATTTTTTTGGTGACAACTGATTCACATCCCTCATCTTAGTTGTCTGCCCTATTTCATCAATTGGTATCAGAGTAGGTTCCTCTGAAGCAGCCTGAGTGCTTGAGGTGATCTAGGATGGGAACCTACAAAAAGGATAATTTGAGATTTGATGGCACTAACTACTCTCATTTAAAAAATCGAATGGAGTGTCACTTTAGATACATTGGTGAATCCTACTGGACAATTACCAAAGACAAGTATACTATTCCTGCAAATGGTCCTTCAACTCCGAATGAGATAAAGGAAGTTGAATACAATACTAGGGCTAAGGAAGCATTGTTGAGTGCTCTGACTATTTCTGAGATGATAAATGTTATGGAATTGAAGACTGCTCATGAGATCTAGAAGAAGTTATAAAATTTGTATGAAGGTGACAACTATGTCAAGTTTGTCAAGTTGTAGAGCCTTAAGGGTAAATATGAGATGTTGAAGATGAGTGAAGATGAGAATATCACTTCCTTCATGCAAAAAGTGAATGAACTTGTGTGTAATATCAGATGTGTTGGTGGAACATTGGAAGAATCAGAGATTGTTTAGATCCGTACCTGCATCATACAAACACAAAGTTGCTTCTATTGAGGAGATCCAGACTGTGACTAATGTGACTAGGGACATGTTGATTGGTAAGATTTTAGCCTTTGAACTGAGTGAGTTTGGTGACTCTCTTCCTAAGACAAAATTTGCATTCAAGGCCAATGTTTTTGAAAAGGATAAGAAAAGATATGATCCGGGAGAAATTTCATCAATGAGGATATCCAGATATGAGAAGGATATGAAAGAAATTGAAGAAGAATAGTGAGAGCTTGAGGAGCTTGAAGCCCTTATTGCCAAGAGATTACCCAAAGGACCCAGTAAGTATGAAGGAAAATTGTCTCTTAAATTTTTTTCTTGCAATAAGATGAGTCATTTTTCCTCAAGGTGTCCGTAAAGAGTTCCTTAGAAAACCTTACAAGCTTAAATTTCAAAATAGATGTTATTATGTTGCTAATCAAGGTGTGACAGATGATGAATTTGATAAAGGAGGTTCAAGTGATATTGAATGGGTGTTTATTGCTATTAAGGAAGATGATCCTAAGCCTACTGATTCTACTAGCTGCCTAAATATGGAAAGTGCCTTAGTTGCACAAGTTGAATAAAATCATGAATGAGTGATTAACAATAGATGTTCTCACCATATGAAAGGTGATAAGAATAAGTTTGTGAGATTGGAAAGGTATGAAAGTGGCACTGTAAGTTATGGTATTGATAAAGCTGGTATAATTTATGGTAGAGGTTCCATTTCTCTTGATGGTAAGAACAATATTGATGGTGTGTTGTATGTAGAAGATCTAAAGAATAATATTTTGAGTGTTGGACAGATGGTTGACAAGGGATATCATATTAAATTCAAAAATGGCAAGTGTAGAATCTTGGCTAGTTCCGGAATAGAGATTGCATCAGGTACAAAGAGAAAGTTAATTTTTTCACTTAAATGTTGCTGGTAAAAGTTGTTTGATTGATAAGATTGATGAGAGTTGGTTGTGGCATAGAAGGATGTGTTATATGGATTTTAATAACATTATCAAGATAAATTCTATGCAGGCAATGAGAGATCTTCCTAAATTGATGAAACCCACTGACCCTATATGTAATAAATTTCAATTAGGGAAACAAAACAAAATTATATTCTAGAGTAAGAAGCATTGTTCAAATGGATTGTTGGATCTTGCGCATGCTTATTTACGTGGTCCTTATAGAGTTAGAAGCTTGCAGGGAGATAGATATTGCATGTAGTTGTTAGATGATTATTCTAGGATGATGTGGGTTACTTTCTTGAGGAAGAAATCTGAAGTTGTAGATAATTTCAAGATTTTCAAAGCTATGGTTGAGATAGAAAAAGGTTTGAAGTTGAAGTGTCTGAGATCTGATAGAGGTGGTGAATTTACTTTCATTGATTTTAATGCATTTTGTGAAGAGCATGGGGTAGAGAGACCTTTGTCTACTCTTAGAACTCCTTAGTAGAATGGAATTTTGGAGAGGAAGAACATAACTGTAATGTCATAAAATTGTGACCTTGCAATTTTCGACCACATTTGGGTCTTCATATTGGTGTAGCGAATCCCTAAGCCTGATTGGAGACCTAAGACATGCTCACACCTTCTGAAACATGCATTTCATTGCACCCCGTACTTCCTGTTCCTTCTTTTTTCCTAAATTAGGGCAAGACAAGGGCGTGGTGCCCTTGTCCTTGCCCTATTTTGGGCCCCCTCCACTCAAATCCTGCATTGGTCTTGTCAATGTGAAGCGGGAAAAGGTTTTTAATGTTGGCCTAATACGAAAAATTAGTTACAAAGCCTAATTGTTAAGTATATAAGATATTTCCCCCCTCCTATTTGCATAAGTTCAATAAGTGAAAGTAAGGTGAACAAGCATTATCGTCATTCAAGCATTCAAGTATTCCTTTCAAGAATTGAGTATCTCAAGTCTCCTTTCAAGGCTAGGTGTTGAATTCAAGTCAAGGATTCAACCATTGAAGAGAAGATCCCTATCAACATTCAAATCATTCAACTTCACATATCCTTTCAAACAACTCTATCAACATTTCAATTGCATCCTCTCTTGAGGTGAATTCTACTTCAGTAATTTACTTTCATTTACTTGCAAGTACTTTTCATCATATGGTTAATTCCACAACTGGGGTTTGACCTAAAGGCAAACCCCCAATCCCAACAACATTTCCTCTCTTTTATGTGTGTAGGTTGCAGGTGCGCAACTATATTTGCAGGTTTAAGCTTCATTTTCAGAGACAAAAAAACCCTTTTCGGCGTGCGGATGTTTTGGAGGACCAAGTATACTTTCAACACGGTCCTGACAACTTCCATTCAAATTTACATTGGAGCTTTGTCTCAGCATTTTACTGCTAATTCTAGGTGCACAGCTTCATCCCGCATTTCTATCTCAAGTTATAATCATTTCTTTGCTATATTTACACTTAGTCTTAATTCACTCAATTCATCCTATCCATTTTAAAAGAGGGGTTACTTTTACTTTCCAAATTCATTGTCAATTCACTTAGCATTCAATCTCTTTCCATTGATATTGGATCTAGTGAATTCAACTCCCCTCTTTTAAATGCAATGCATTGAAGAGGTTGAAGAGGATCTCCTATGAAACTTTCACTCCTTTCTTGAGGAGGGTAAAGCTTTTCAATTGATCTCCTCATCAACCCCCTTTTTTCACCATTACAATAACCAATTCAAGAAGTTGCTAGAACCATGATGTTGGAGGGAAATGTTCCACATGTCTACTGAAGAGAAGTTGTGAGTATTTTTGTTTACACTCTTAACCACGTGCATATCAAAGGTGATACTGGTAAGACTCCTTATGAACTATGGTTTGGTCATGCTCCTACTATTATATATTTCTAAATTTTTGGAAGTAAATGTTATATCAAGAGGTATGAAGATCTAGGAAAGTTTGAAGCTAGATGTGATGAAGGAATATTTATTAGTTATTCTACTAAAAGAAAGGCATACCAGTGCTATAATAGGAGATTGAGAAAGATAGTTGAGAGTGAAAATGTTAAGGTTGATGAAGGCAAGGAAAGACAATCCAGATCCTCTGCATGTGATTTAGATGATCAGAATGATATCTCAAATAAAGGGAAGAAACCCCAAACTCATAACCAAGTGTAGATCATTCCGGTGAATCCAGTGAATCAACAAGAAGGAACAAGTGTAGTTGTTGAAGAAAGACACAAGAAACTGAAGTTCGAGAAAATCCTAAAACTCCTAGCTATGTAAGATTGAATCATCTTGAAAATCAAATCATAGGAGATAGAAATAAAGGTGTTCAAACAAGAAGACGAGTTGTTAAAGATCAAGTTGAGTATTGTATGATTTCAAAGATTGAACCTAAGGATGTGAATGAAGCATGTAAAGATGAAAATTGGGTGAAAGCAATGAAAGAAGAATTGAAGTAGATTGAAAGGAATAATACATGGGATCTTGTTCCCAAACCTATGAACAAAAATGTAATTGGAACCAAATAGGTCTTTTAGAACAAATTGAATGAACAAGGTGAAGTTAGAAACAAAGCCAAACTTGTTTGTAAAGGATATTTACAAATGGAAGGAATTTATTTTGAAGATACTTTTGCTCCTGCGACAAGAATCGAAGTTGTAAGATTTTTTCTTGCTTATGCTACTTACAAGAATTTCAAATTCTATCAGATGGATGTGAAGTTAGCATTCCTAAATGGTAAATTGGAAAAAGAGGTGTACATTGAGCAACCAGATCATTTTCAATTGACTGATCAAGGTGATATGGTTTTCCTGTTGAAGAAAACATTGTACAGACTCAAGCAAGCCCCAAGAGCATGGTATGTCAAATTGGACAAGTATCTACTAAAGCTAGGATTTAACAAAGGTACTACTGATAGTAATTTGTACTTCAATATTGAGCATGATAATATTTTGATTGTTGAAGTTTTTGTTGATGATATTATTTTTGGTGGAAATGAAAGACTATGTAAAAAGTTTGCTGATGAGATGAAAAATGAGTTTTAAATGTCTATGATTGGAGAGATGAAATTCTTTTTGGGTTTGGAAATTACTCAGTTAGACAAAGGCATTTTTCGTATCTTAATCTAAGTATATGAAAGAGTTGTTGAAAAAGTTTGGCTTGGGAGATTCAAAGCTAGTTGGTACTCCTATGGTGATCGGATGTAAGTTGACTAAAGATGATGATTCTCCTAAGGAAAATCAGACTAGATATAGATCTATGATCGGTGGATTGCTGTATTTGACTTAGACTAGACCTGATATCATGAATGGCATTTGTCTTGTTGCTAGATTTCAAGCTTGTCCTAAGGAATCTCATGTTGTAGCTATCAAAAGAATTTTTAGATATTTGAAAGGAATAGTTGATTTTGGTCTATGGTATCTTTAAGATGATGGTTTTACTTTAAATGCTTTTACAGATGTTGATTGGACAGGAGATGTTGATGACAAGAAGAGTACTAGTGGTGGTGAATTTTTCTTGGGGAAGAGATTGGTTTCTTGGTTGAGCAAAAAGAAGAATTCTATTTTTCTATCTACTGCAGAGGCATAATATATTGTTATTGCAAACAATTGTACTCGGGTAATGTGGATGAAGAAAATGTTGAAGGATATCAGAGTTGAGTATGATGAGCCTATTGCTAACTACTATGACAATTCAAGTGCAATTAACATTTCTACGAATCTGGTGTTGCATTCAAAGGCTAAGCATATATCCATCAAGTTTCACTTTTTGAGAGATAAGGTGAATGAGAAAGAAGTCATATTGGAGTATGTGTTTTCTAAGGAACATATTGCAGACATTTTCATGAAGCCTTTGCCTAAGGATACTTTTGACTATCTCAGAAGCAAGTTAGGAGTTATTGAACCTCCTGGTTAGAATTAAGATGCATCGATTTGCATCAGTCTGGTGCATTTCACAATCATATCTTGTGATCTGAATTGATGATTGGTGGTTGCTACTCAGAGGGAGTAGTTAGTTTTGTAAGACATGCGTTCAGATTCAGTTTTGTCAGTTAATTTAATGGTTTGATTGTAAATATGTAAATTTAAAATTCATGTCAAAGGGGGAGAGAGAGTCATGCGATAAACCTTAAAGAGGAGAGAGAGTCATAAGAGATTTGGGAGAGAGAGATTTTCTTTTTCTTTGACATTGATTGTTTTTCACATCGTATGTTACCATCAATGCCAAAGGGGGAGATTGTTGGAAGCTTGGAGAGATTATTGGAAGAATGCTACAAATATGTGTTTTAGAGGTATTTGAGAGATGTGTTGTCATTGATGTCAACATATTTCTTTGTCACTGACAAAGATGTTGTGAAGTTCAATGAGTTAGTTTTTTCAATATATTGGAGATCAGAGTTTGTGGATTAAAGGGTTTGTAGATGGTTGTCTATAGTTCATTTCATTCAATTTTTAGAGGTCCACATGAAGATTGGATTGAGTTATGAGTATCTGTGTTCTGGCTAGTTTTTCAGTTGTTCAGTGATGACATCGCTCAGTACTTTGCTCCACATTGTAATATTTTGTTCTACAGATTTGGAGGTATGTATCTGACATTGGTGTCTATCCTCAATACAATTGGTTAGTGGTTTGGAGGAAAACAAGTAATTTTTCAAGGTTGATAGTCATTACAATTAGTGTTCTTAAGGTTCGGTATGATGATGTTGATGATTCTTGTATTTTTTTTTGATGCAAATGTTGCTATGATAACTCATGATGCTTGTGGATGTTTCTAGATTGTGTGCCTTTTGTGTTGGTGGTCCAAATTGATTGTTGAGCTTATAATTGATGATTTTCCTCTATATGTTGGTGTTCTTCATGTTCTTGGGCGACTAGATGCTTGTAGCATGTTGCGAATGTTTGAGGCATAATTCTTGGAGGTGTTTCATGTTCAAGGTGTTGATTTAGTTGTGGATGTTCAAGGCACAATTCTTGGAGTTGTTTCATGTTCGAGGTGTTGATTTAGGTCCATGCTATGTCTTAGCCAACATTGTTTTGGTCCACATGAGATACTTTGTATCTGATCAATAGCTATATCAGTGTAATTATTTCATGTGTGTTGAACTGACCTTGTTGATCTTTCCAAGGTTGATGTCATGTATAAATAAATGTAATAATCTTGCGTAAGGCATGTAGAGTGAGTGAATAATGTATTGATATGTTGAAAGTAGAGAACAAGTGTGAAGAAGACGATGAAATTTGTTATGTGCTTAACCAAAACTATAACTAGGCATTGAGGATGTCATTTTCAGAAGTATTCCATGATTGTCTGTAGGGTAGTGAGCCTTCCCTAAATTGTAGCCCTTGTTATTTTTGAGCACTGAGCTCTAGGTAGTGTACCTAAATGCATATGCATTCCCATTGTTATACTTCTAACAGAATATATCTTTTATGGGTTCACTCCCACCATGGTTTTTCCCCTAACAGGGTTTCCATGTCATAAATCTCGGTGTTATGTGTGTTTATGATGTGTTGTTGACTTATGCTTTCATGTCTAATTATCAGATCCGAGAATAAGTTCAAATTTTGTAGGTTTTTGGTGACAACTGATTCACACCCCCGCCCCCCGCCCCCCCACCTCTCATTTGTCTACCCTATTTCATATGACATATGTGGATTCTATATGTAGTGTGATTGTTATGATGGTTGGATGCGCTATAATTTTTTATGGGAAAATTACTATCATATGTATGCAAAATGATGAGTAATTTATGACATGCATGTGTACTAACATGTTATAGATGCAAGATGCATATGTATGTGCATGTTTTGGGTAGCAGAGTACAAGATTGAGAGACTGGTTGGACTGATGGATAGAGATTAGACAAAGAAAAATGTTATGAAAAATTATAAGGGAACCTTTGCTTTCTTTCTTGCACCTTCAACAATAGAGAGCTTTTATTTTAATATGGCAAAAACAGATACATCGAGTTGTGAATATGGTCAGAGGCAATAATGCTGTCCTTTTTAAAATGGGACAAATATTCATTGTAGACAAGGAATGTGTCCATGGCGTGTTATGAAAATTTGGTTTTTATGCAAAGAGTTGAGGTATATGCAATAGTGAAAAAGTGACAAAACCAACACAAACACCCAAGACATACATGTTTTAGAACATCATGAACAACATCCCACAAACACAAGATAAAAAGAAAAAGGGTCATGGAGCATCCTAGCCACTCTCATCACTGATTGATATCCTCAAGTAGCGTAGGGACATAACCAAAAATAAAATCAAGGAAAGATAAGACTCACTAGACCAAGTGAGTCAACAACCATTCTGATCTTGTTGTCAAAGTCAATAGTTTGTGTTTGTGTTTGATAGGACGATCATGATGTCTGGTTTCAGCAAATAAATACCTTGTATAAGATGGACACAATTTATTTTCGATTATACTACACTTTGTACAAGACAAATGATAGTTGAACCAAGGACAAGTTGATAGTTCGATTGATCGATATATGTGACAAGATGATCTATCTGACATGTTGATTCAATTGATAGTTTGTCTATTGATATGCAACTTGATAAGTGCAATGTTATGAGTTTTCTATTTGTTTCTCCTCAAATATTTGTCTGTTACAAAGGACAAGTTTATTGATGAAATGAAAATGAAAATGATGATTTTGTATTTTTTTGTATGTTTTGAATTTTTTAGGGTTTTTTATTGTTTTCAATGTTTTCGAAGTGTTTATTCAAGATCATTTTCTGAATGTTTTTGGGAAATATTTTTTCATGACATTATAAGAATGTTTTTGGTATTTTTTTAGGATATTTTGCAACTTTTAGGACTTTTTCAGGACATAAAAATGTTTAGGTTTTTTCAGAACATTTTTCAATTTTTAGTTTTTAAGGAATTTATAGGAATGTTTAGTATTATTTCAAGACATTATAGCTATGTAAATGTGTCATTCTCCATTCCAAATAACATTAAAGACTCCATCTATTGATCATGATAAAGAACATGCCACCAATCTGTGAGAAACTATATACAATAGCCAAAATGGGGAATATATACAATAATGTTTTATTTTGGTTAAGTTTATGTAACTGATATAATGATCTGTAAAAGTTTTTGCATTACCCTCCTCTCAAGGTTAGTGTAGGAAATTGTTTCGCTACTTAACTTCCTTACAATAACAACTAAGAGAAGAATGTGAATCCTAATCACTTCTATTGCCATCTAAAGTGGAGGAAGAAAAATTCTCATCAAAAGTAGGGGGATTAATATCCCCTAAAGAATTATCATTGTGATGTAATGGCTCCAATGCACGATCGTTGATTGAGTAGTATGAGAGGAATTCAAACAACTCTCCACAAAATGAACACTCCTCTTAATGAACAACTTATAAGTTGAGGACAAAGAATTATATACCCTTTGACATCATTTGTATATCCAACAAATAGGCAAGGCTTACTCTGCGAAATTATAGCCTTGCATTTATTTATTACAATGTGGGCCCATGCAAGAGAACCAAACACTCTAAAGTTTTGAAGTATGCAATTTTTACTAGTCCATGCTTGAAAAAGAGTTACCCCCTTCACAGCTTTGTGAGGAACTTTGTTCTAGATGTAACATGCATAGTTGATGGCCTTTGTGTAGTACTGAGGTATAAAAAGACTTGGAGTGATTCATACAATTTGTTGTCTCCTTCAAGGACCTGTTATTGTGTTCTACGACACCATTTTTATGTGTTGCATCTTGATACCTTTTGAAGCATAAAATTGTTCAAATCGAATGTTAACATATTCACCCCACGAGGGCTTCACTATCTAGACAATATTATATCACATGCATTCATATTGGGAGATTTAATATCCCAAAGAATGAGCTCAATATATTGCCTATCTGGTGAAAATAGGGGGTTTTTTAATTTGAGCTATGAAAAAATGCAATATCTAGTGAAAATAGGGGGGTTGAATTTGGGTAGTGTATTGGGAGAGGGTGACAAAAAGGATTTTAGGGAAATATTTTTATAAAATAGGAGGATTCTTTACTATGCCATGAATGCATGTTCTATAACCTAAGTTCACTAAGTGAAGCCCCTATGATTCACCCCCATTATCTATACGTAGAATCTTGATGAACCTCCTAGATTGTTTCTCTACAAAAGATTTGAAATCTATAAAATTCTCAAAGACCTAAAACTTTTTTCTGAAAAATTAATCCCATGTATATCTACAAAATTCATCGATAAATATCAAGACATATCTATCCCTATGGAAAATGTTGGTTATGGGAATGGTCCTGCCAAGTCACTGCCTACCAACTCCAATAGTTGTGTAGCTTTCCATGATTTTCATTTATCCTACTACTTCTTGGGATGCTTACCAAGAATGCATCCTTAACAAAATCCATCAGGAAATCGAATAGAAGGCAACCCTAAAACCATGTCTTGTTGACTGAGTTGTTATAAGTAACCATCATTCAAGTGGCCAAACCGTTGATACCACAAACAACTCACCTCATATGCATGAGTGAGTAAGACTGTCAAGGCAAAGTCAAGGACAAAATGAGAAAACTAATATAATCTAGAGTGATATCTTCTTTTCCCACAACAATAGTAGACCCACTATGCACTTCATTGATTACCATTGTATCTGGTGTGAACTCAACTCACTTGCCAAAATAAATGTGAATGATTTGATAAACAAATAGGATATTAGTTGATAAATATGGAACACAGAGGAAATACTCAAATTTTCATTTTCCCACATCAGTAGACCCTCTCCCATGGACTTCAAGAGGAGTGTAATCACATGTTAGTATGCTAGACATAAAACATGGCTTTAAAGAGGTGAAATCATCTTCTAAAGAAGACATGTGGTGCAAAGAATATGAGTCAATGATCTAATTTGGTTGTGAAGCAACAACAACTAGGGACTTACCCTTTTCTCCCCCCTTACTCTTATTTGTGTCCTTAGAAGATCCTTTTGATGAACTTTGTTTGACTAAATTAGACACCTTGACATTATACTTTTCTAGAAAATATGAAAAGTGATCAATTTTTTTTTTTAAACACTTATGTTCATCACGGTGAGGCCTCTTACAGTAATAACACTTGAAATTCTTCTTCTTAGGTTGTTTACATTTTCATGAAGAGGTCTAATTATCTACTTTTGAAGTAGTAGATTTCTAATCTTTCTTCTTCTCTCTTGCTACTTTTGTTTCTTATCTTTCTTACTAGACCCTTTCTGTTATTTTGTGCTTTGATTTATATCTAAGGCATATGACTTTTGCAGGTTTGATTGTACCCATTTGAACCAATAATCTACTACAAATTCATCTAGAGAAGGCATTTTGAATGTGGTACCTAAGGCACATTTTGTAGCATAGAATGTAGAAACAAACACCAAATAGTTAGGACCAAGCTGAAAAATAATACTCAAGGTCAATTTCTTATCATCCTTCTTGACTCCATATTATTCCAACAGTAATCTTACATATTTGAGTTTTATGAAGAAGTCTTGTATAATGTCAAAATTGGTTGGACTCAATCATATGAGTTCATTCTCCAACTAATGACCTCTTTACTCATCATGCTAACTAAAGAGGTTTTCCAAAGTGGTCCGCACTCCATTTGGTCTAGTGGTAGATTCAATGTGAAAAAGAAGGTCAAGAGAGATTGGCATGCATAGAGTACCAAAGGCTTCATTACACTTGTTAAGTCATTTTATCTTTTCTACATCATCCTGAGATTTAGTTTAAATTCGCATAGTAACAATGATGATATCCATGTATTTTCAAATATATTATCATCTTAGATTTTTATTTAAAATAATTATATGGTGTTAAATTGTAGATGCATCCATGATAGTAGAAAAAAGGATTGCAAAGAATTAAAAAAAGTGGAAGAAATAAGACACACAAGACACCCTCGTTTTCTACTAGTCTCAAAAAACACCCACCTCTCCACCACCTACTGCCCCACCAATATTGGAAGATTGACACTTTATAATTAGTGCATTTACAAGGCCTTTTACCAAATTAAAATTCTTTCTAGGGCTCCAAGGGCCAAAATAAAAAAAATGATACAAATAAATCTGATACAAAATATGAAAAATTAGCCTTATAACAGTGTAATACTCTTCAATACCTTTGCAATACCTATTCATTTTTTAAAAACAAGATTTCAAGGAAAAGATATGGCCTGTTGAAGAGAAAAAATTCAGCTAATTCAACCTATAATATATGATGGAAAATGATAAAACTTTCTAATAAAAATCATGTGGCTAGAAAGTTCTAGTTGTCAGCTTTTCGTCAAGTACCCATTTACAAAAAATTGACACTCGAGGTGAAAGTTATGCAGTTTTTAAAAGAAGTTGCTAAATTTGTCAACCAAAACGGCTCACACCTAATTCAAACTCAATTTCTACAAAATGTGTTGAATTTATGCAAAAAATAAGAGATACTCAGATGGTTGCTTTTATGTTGGGGAAGTAAACCCAAAAATCATTTTTTTTGCAAAAGAGTAGAAGCTCGATTTTTTAAGCCAAAATGGAAACAAGTCCACAAAAATTTTGAATTTTTTACTTTCATTTTTGATGTGCCCTCAAAACTCTAATTTTGATGAAATAAAAGTCACTTTAAATTTATTAATCCTTCTAGACACTCTAGAAATGTTGAAGAAGCCTCCAATACTACCAAAAAGCTACAATCACTCACATATCACATGAACACACACACACACAAACTAGATTAACTAGAAGCTTATTTTTCTTTAAACTGTTTTGGTTCCCCAGATCACACAAAAATGCAGGAGAAGAGCATACTTGGTTAAGGAAAATATTAGTTATCTAATAGTCTCAAATCTTTATAAAAAAATTAGAACAATAATGAGCTATAACAAACAACGTGGCTCTGATACCATGTTAGATTCTTCAAGAAGTGAGAACCGAGCCATGATCTAATGTTAGACATAGATCATATGAAATTTCAAGCAATAATTGATCGAAGATGAAAATAGTTGAATGAAGAGAAATCTAAAATTTGAGAAAAATAGAGACAACAAATTTTTTTTTTGAGCTCCTAATAATCTCACCAAGCTATCAATGAACTAGTGAAAGTAAGAGTAGAGTGTTAATTATCTAGAAAAAAAATAGCATATACATCCAAGGTGTGTATTAACTCCTACTCCCCATAAAAGTGGGAGGTTTTACCTACTTAATAAAATGTCAAAACTTGTGGCATAACCTTCTTACATGAAGATAGCAATGAAGTTGAAAAAGTTGGCACATAAAGCCAAAAGAGAGTGAGAAACCCAACTACCCCATAACCCACTTAGGAAATGACAAAATAGTAATTATAAGAGATGGCACAAAAAGCCAAAAGAGGGTTTGTAACTCAACTATCCATGTTTGTGTGTGTGTGTGTGTGTGTGTGTGTGTGTGTGTGTGTGTGAGAGAGAGAGAGAGAGAGAGAGAGAGAGAGAGAGAGAGAGTTTCACATGCAGCTAAAGTATTTTTCCATGTGTCTATTGGTGGATTTTTGTTCCTACCTCATGTCCTAAGGAGAAATCAAACTCCTAGGCTATGAGATTGAAAACCTGGAGTATACAACATGCAATATCAATAGACTAAAGATAAGAAAACACAACACAACAAGGCTTTCATAGCCTTCTTCACTTTGAGATCCATTATACTCAGGAGGGTATTCCTAGTTTCAGGTCTGCATTGATAATAAATTCATAACAACAACAACCTACATGCCTATGGAAGATGGATCGTTCTCATATACATAAGAGCACTTCATGCACTACTTTAAATTTGAGCCTAATCTCACTTTCTTTGTCTTTGAGAACATCTGAGAACAAATAATTTATGTGTCTCATATCATATACATAAAGGGATAATAGATCAAACAATTTCCTTCCAACTCAACCTTTACATCATTAAAAAACCCAAAGAGACATAGCTGAAATAACTTTAAAAAAAAGAAAGAGCAAGGAAAGGAAAGATAATTTTGACTTGGTGTGTTTTTGAAACAAATCTTGGACAATTTCAACAGACCGGTGTCTATTCCCAGGGCATTGAATCAATTCCTAGCTTATGAATGCAAAACCCAACACTAGATCACTTCAAATTAGTGTCCTTTAAACATTAATGTCTTACACTAATGCAACTAATTTTGCTATTGCATAAACCATTCTTATAGATTCATACTATATTCCCACAATCATTGCAATTTGCATATAGATTTTAGTTCCTTCCTTGAAGGAAACCCATACACACAATTACATATTGACAAAAAAATTATCAAGACAAATTAAAACATACAATTTAACAATTTGTTCATGAAGTAATTCAAACCACTGAGAAATCTATGCATTTATTCACTACAAAATTATCCAAGCACTGGACCATACACAACTCTATCCTATTTGCCCAGAAATTGAGAAAATTCAGAACTTGTACAAAAGAGGAAAAAAGAGAATAAATAGAAAGAGAAGAAACTTCTAAAATTGTTTGATTTCTGCCACATGACTTCTCCAAATCTGAATTGCATCTTCCATTTGTCTCTCTCCTTTTTCATCTCTCTGCACATGAAAAATATTATTCTCCTTTCAACACCTTGGTCTACACTTTCCGTTTTTTTCTAACTAGAAATATTCCCCCTTTTTTTTTCCCATGAAAGCATTCTTCATTTGATAAGAAACGTTATGCCCAATGCAACACTTTTAATTTCATTTACCTTACACATGCTTAGTGATAAGTAAAATCTTGCATGCTCTTCATCTTCATTGAAAGTTAAAGTTTACCCAATGAAATATTCTGGATTGTTTCCAAATAAAAATAAAATCCCACTACTTCATCATTTTTATACCAAAGTGAAAACATTTTCCCTCTCTTTACGCTTACTCCTTTTGTCAAATATTCTCCCACTAGTGAAAATGAAACATTTCAATTATTTCTTTCCTTTATAACATGAGGATTATACTTCTTAATTAAAAGACCCATTGCATATATTTGTTGTTTGCATTTTTCCCCTTGCTGGCAAAATACTCCCATACAATTATCACTGCATGTGAAAATTCTCAATCATGGTAAAAACCCACTGAGTAAAAAGAATTACCAAGCTAATTAAATCACAAGTTGAACATGCAGATTCATAGCTTTGATGAATACTAAGAGGGGGGGGGGTGAATTAGTATACCCAAAAACATAAACAAATTCTTAAGCAGTTTAACTGCAGACTGGTGTAGCAGATTAAACAATAAATCGATTAAAACATAAACAAGCCAAATAGCAAATAAAGCATTCACCCACATAAGTGCAATCACCATAACACAAGATGTTTTGACGTGGAAACCCAAATGGGAAAAACCACGGTGAGTAAAACTCACAAGTCAACTATCTACAGAATAGTAACTAGACCGGTTAAGGTCAGACTGATTAAGGCCTTACAATGTTCTTCACCATAATAGATCCTGTTAGGAATCCAGATCTCTGTTCGGAGATAAGTCCTGTTAAAGACTACCCTGTTACAAGATTTCAGATCCACAACTATGAACCACCTTGTTAGAGGATTTACAATGGGCTTGGTTGGGCCTACCCGGTTAAGGGTTTTGGACTTGTCGAAGATATTAGTAATCAACAAGTGAATGATCTAGACAGTAGCACAGAATGCTTGATTAGATCCTTGACAACTCCTTTTTAATGCATTCAAGCATTACTTCAGTCTTCTATGTTTTGCACTCTCAATCTCTGTCGAGAGATACCTTTTCTCGCTCAAACCTGATCTTCTCTTAAAACACTTGCACACATCAACTATATTCTATATTTAAAACCCTAGACATGATGTCCTTATAGAGGAACTTGATTTCATGTCCGTCCAATAAGATTAGACTACAATTTCCTAGGTACAGTGCATCTAGACACATTTGGTAACACGACACAAAAACACCGCCAAAGTGTCAGTGGATGATAACTCATCACATATTACAATTATACTGGTTAACAAAGTATACCGATTACTGGTTAATAAGTGAAGACTAGAAAACTGGAACATAGTGTTCCGATCAAAAGGTTGACTGCTGCTCAGGGTCTTCGTTTAGCTTGAGATCTTCATACCGCTTGGGGTCTTTGGTCATATTTTGACTGGTAAGCTTTTTTTGCACAACACCGATAGTCTTCAACAAACAAAGACTATACATTTAATGACATATAATACCGGTTGGAACAACTACCGATTGAGAATAATTCATACATCAAATAAGTGTGTGTCCATCAATGACAATCACAACTAAACATCATCAAAATACCAACAATCTCTCCCTTTGGCATTGATGGCAACACTTAGGAAAATTTTGACATCTAAGTGCTTTTACAAAACAAAACAAAAATGATGTCATAATCAAAATTACTCCCCCTAAGCATATACACTACTCCCTTTGCAAAAATTACAAGTACAAAGTAATGCAAAAAAAATTAATATGCACTACTCCCCCTTTGCCAACAATGACAAGGTAATGCAAAATATTCCCTTTTTTTGCATAATATAAAAAGAGAGTATATTTATTTAATTAATAGAAGAAGTAGGATAATTAAATAAATAAGAATATTTATTTAATTTAGGAAAATGATAATTTAAATAAATAAATGTATTTATTTAAATGAGAAATAAGGCTAGAAGAGGATAAATGAATTAATTAAATAAATAAAGATTTATTTAATTAATAGAAGAATTAGGCTTAGATAATTAAATAAATAAAATATTTATTTAATTAGACATGACAATTTTAGGTTTGTTGCAGATTTTGTGTTTGAAGTTGCAGATCTGGCATTTCCAACAACATTTTCGACATTTTCGCGTCTGCATACTTTCGGATCGCGTTTTTAATTTTCTGGCGCGTCTGCGACATCTGGAATTGCGTTTTTGATTTTCTGGCGCGTCTGAGACATCTGGAATCGCGTCCGTGTTTTCGACAAAAATTTATTTTGCAGGTTTCCGAAAGGCGCGTCTGTGTTACGGAAACGCGTCTGTGTCATTTTTATCTGCGTCTGTGTCTGGGAAGCGCGTCTGTAGTTTTTATCCGCGTCTGTGTCTCATAGAACCGCGTTTGTGTCGCAGAGTCACATCTGTATCGAGGGTAATCGCGTCTGTGTATCACCTATTTCAAAATTTTGAAGTTCTATTGATTCAGTTTTCGGATTTTGCATTTAAGGTTTCAGATTTGGTTTATTTTTGGACTAACATTTTCAGATCTAGCTAACAAAATTGGTGCAGCTTGTCTTGGAAGCAAAATCGTTTGGTTGAAGGCCCCTATTCTCACAAAGTATTTTGGGTTTTAAAATTTACCTAACTTGTGTGCTTGCAGGAAGGGGTGATCATTTGAAACAATCCAAACTACTAATAAATCTTTGTTGCAAGTCCTTGGCAAGGGTTTTTTGGATTTTTATTGTGTGCCTTGTTTTCATAGACTAGCAAACACTTCCATTGGTGCACTAAAATTGAATCATTGTCTTTTGTGTCTTGAGCAATAGGCTCTTTTTGTTTAATCTTTAGAGGGCCTATCTTCCCGTGTGGTCATTAGGACTACTAGTGAGAACAGAACGACCCAAGTGGTAGCGAGGAAAACCCACCTCATCCGAACCACTATAATCAAATGTATTCATGGTGAAAACTATGAATAACATGTGCTGATTAGTTCATACCGACACTATGTCTCCCCATAAACCCGTTTGATCAAATTTATTTGATCAGTTGTAGGGTGTAACCCCTACCGGCTGGGAGCCTTCTATATTTACAGAGCTGAAAGTGCCGCATGTATGGCCACACGAGTGGATGCCCTTACTAGCACCATTTTGTTTTAGAGGCCCAAATCTTTCTAGTTGTTGGGGCAGGAGGTCGGACCTTTGGTAGCGACCCACACACATACGGTTCTTAGTAGAGATACAAAGTTTGCCATGGGGAGTTTTCATGGGGACTGATGCTTGGCTGACCCGAGAAGTGAGTGCCGAGGGTGGAGCCAGTGAGGTCAAGCATCTAAGTATCCACTCTGAATAGCGTAGCCTCGGGGGTAAAACCCCATGTGGGATCAACAACTATTGTCTTGGCCAGCCATAAGAATTGTGCTTGACTTATGTTAAACATTCAAAACATTCAAGACCAAACAACAAAACATTGTGTCTTTTGTGTCTTCAAGTGTATGCAAAACATTTTCACATCAAACAACACACTTTTCTTGGAGTCATTTTGAGTCTAGACACTTGCAAACATTGGGTCTTCATCAACACTGTGTCCTCTTGTCACGAAAATCAGTCAAACAGTCAGATTTGGTCACAACAAAACAACTTCACAGATTGGAAAAAATGCACAAAATTTGCAGAAACGCGTCTGTGTCGGGCATAATAGCGTCTGTGTTGTCTAGCCGCATCTGTGAAGGATAGAATTGCGTCTGTGTTCCAACAGTCAACATTGCATTTGGCAAACATAAACAAAAAAATCTCAGAAGCGCATATGTGTTAAACAGAGCCACGTCTGTGTCGGGAAACAGCGTCTGTGAAGTATACAGGCGCGTCTGTGTCCAGAATTGAAAAACTGTTACAGTCCAGCAAACATAAACAAAAAAATCTCAGAAGCGCATCTGTGTTAAACAGAGCAGCACCTGTGTCGGGAAATAGCGTCTCTGAAGTATATAGGCGCGTCTGTGTCCAGAATTGAAAAACTATTACAGTCCAGCAAACATAAACAAAAAAATCTAAGAAGCGCGTCTGTGTTAAACAGAGCAGCGCCTGTGTCGGGAAACAGTGTCTGTGAAGTATACAGGCGCGTTTGTGTTCAGAATTGAAAAACTGTTACAGTCTAGCAAACAAACACAGTCAGTTTCGGAATTCTTGAGCTTCCTAGGTTATTTCTCCAGGTTTTCATCTAGAATTCAACCTGTCCTTGGGTCTCACAAAGTCAATCATTGCTTTACATCTCTCATTACATTCACAATTGTCTAAACTTGAGTCAAAATGTCACTTGCTTGTCCTCATCATACTTTGTCAACACACTACATACAACAACACTTTGCTAAGTGGTCCCTCATCAAGGTTTCTTACCTTTGGGTCTCATTTGGTTTTACTTAGAGTCAAGGTCAACTTACCTCATCAGGAGAAACTATCCTCTCTTTGGAAGTCACACCTACTCTACTACATACATACTTGGTCTTACACTTTGGACATTGCGAGTACACTTCAGACTCATTTACATTCCATTCAACTCTTGATCTTCCATACTCTTTCCATTTTTCATCTAGTCTCTCACATCTTGGTCAATACTTAGTTCATGGTTGAAACCCGTCTTCAAAAATCTAGGAGAGAAACTAAAGAGGCTCAAGAGTCCGCAAACATGAGTTCTTATGAGTATGACAATGATATCTTTTTCAATTCTTATCATACTACATTACCTGACATGGATGTCTATAGAAACATTCCAAATGTTGAGAACATGGACACTATAAACAAAAATGCTACACACAATGACAATGTGGACAACTTTTCAGTACATTTAGCAGATGTGGAAGAATCCATTATGAATCCCCATTTCAATCGATTGGTTGAGGAAATAATGAGGAGGGATGGACAATACTTCTTACAAATGATGGCACAAAGTGGAGCCAAGATACCTCATGATTTTGACATGTCTCAAATAATCGAACATAGACCTTTGCAACAACCTCACTCCAATATGGATCAAAGGAGACCTAATAGTGGAGGAAATAGAGGACCACATATGGTACCTGAATCACCATCAGCTTTGCTTCAAAAACCAGAGGTCCCACATACACATGGTCAAACATATGATACTCACCTTCGCAGACCATTCTGGAAATCTTATGGAGAAAAATATGCTCAATCACATATCAATGCTAAAGATCAACCACCAAAGCAATGGGATATGCAAAGGCATGCTCAAAATTTGGACACAAGGAAACCCCGCATCAAATTTGGGGGCAACATAATGGAACATGACATGCCTGTAGAATATGGTATACATGCACAAAATAGATATGGTGTTCCTCAACATGAATCTATACCAAGTGGTCCATATACGCAGCATCATTATAGACCTCCTCCATATGAACATGTGTATGATCGATATCATCCATATATGCAACATGCACCTCCTCCAATGGGTACCTCAAACATAGGATATGGTCCAAGAAGTTGATCTCCACCTAAGAGCAATTTGGAGCAACAAATCAGGGACTTACAAAAGAAAATGGAGGACATAAATACATCGAAGCCAACATACACAATGAGAGACATATGTCCTTATCCATTTGACAAGAGCATTCCAATGCCTCCTTTTCCTACACACTTTGTGACGCCTAAATTTGATAAGTATAGAGGAAAAGGGGATCCTAAGGCACACATAAGACAATTTTTCACAGCTTGCATTGAGGTAGCAGTAGAAGAGACATATTTGATGAGATTATTCCCACAAAGCTTAGGTGATCAAGCTATGGAATGGTTCTCCCAACTTCCACCTGGAATTAAGTCATGGGGTGACTTAGCAGAGGCATTTATTCAACATTTCTCCTACAACATAGAGACAGACATATCAGTCACTACTTTGTGCAACACCAAGCAAAAAGAGGGAGAATCTTTTGCATCATTTTTACAAAGATGGAGAAATCTAGCCAGCAGATGCTCTTGTGAAATTCCCCAAAAACAAATGGTAGAAATGTTCACACAAAATGTTAACAAAGACATTGGCTATGATCTAAGGAAAGCTTGTTTGTCCACTTTTAAGGACGTCATTGAAAAAGGCTTAGCAACAGAAAAGGTCCTAATTGAACAAGGAGTCATCAAGATATTCAAGGAAAACAAAGATGACTTTAAAGGAAAAGACAAGCCAAGATTTTGGAATAAAAACAAGAACACAGTCAATGATGGTGTTGTTGATGCCAACACAGTGCGACCCAAAGTCATCTTTTCGGGATCAAGTTCTACAAACAATCAAGTGAATACTCAAACAACTTCTAGATCAGGAAGGAAGTACACTCCATTGGGAGAACCACTTGAGTCAGTTTTTAAGAAGCTTGTGGCAAACAAGGTGATCACAATTCCAGATTTCCCGCCATATGAACCAAAGGTTAAACCAAATTGGTGGAACGATGATGAGTATTGTGAATTTCATAAGAGCAAGGGTCATAAGACAGGAAATTGTCATCGAGTGAAGAACATCATACAGGATCTCATTGATAGAGGTGACATTGAGATTGAGGGACATTCATCTAATCAAGAACATGAGATGTTCAAGGAACCATTCCCAAAACATGACAAGGGAAAAGCTAAAGTCACAGAGGACCAAACCAACTATACCAGAGCATCCTATAATTATGATTCAACTATTAATCACATTTCAATGGACAATTGTGTCTCTACCATTATCATCAAGGACAAAGTGTCTGAGAATTCTACTCAGAGACCCAGGATTGTCCTAAAAGGTGTTGGATCTTCTTTCGAACCTACCTCTGAATGTCATGCAAAATCACTTTGCAAGGTGCTCCAACTAAAAACACAGTTTCTTCATCAACCAAACTTGAGTATGACCTTGTAGAATAGCTAGGGAAGACACCCGCACTCATCTCCATTCTTGAACTATTACACATATCTCCCGCACATTAAGCCATTCTTGACAAAATCTTGAGAGATACTGCTGTTCCTACTGATCTAAACGTGGACCAGTTTCAAGCCATGGTGAGATACCTTTCCATTCCACATTCACTTACTTTCACGGAAGCTGATGACGCCTCTATAAGTCAGCTGCATAATGCACCATTACACATTGAAGCCTTCATACACAAACATCGAATAAAAAGAGTCTTGATAGATGGAGGAGCAAGTCTAAACATTTGTACATTAAGCACTATCACACAATTGGGATATTCTGATAAAGCTGTGAATCCTACAAACAAGATCACCATCAAGGCATATGATGATGAAGAGCGTTCATCCAAGGGTACAATCATCTTACCTCTCAGAGTTGGGCCAGTTACAAAGGATGTGGTCTGTCAAGTCCTGGATTTAAATCTCACTTATAACATATTGTTAGGACGCCCTTGGATCCATGAAATGAGGGCAGTCCCATCCACATATCACCAATGCATTAAGTTTCCTCATAATGGAGTGGAAGTAATAGTTAACTGTGATCATAATCCATTCATATATTGCAATAACCTGAAATCAAAGACTGAGACCATCATTCCTAGTAATCGGGAGGTTGTTCCTTCGTCGGCATACATTGATCCTGAGTCATTAAAACCTTCGACATCAAAACAAGGTGAGCTTAAAGGCAAGTTTCAGGACAAAGGCATGGGGGAATATACTTTCAATCAAGCCATGTACTTAAGACAAGTCATGAGTTCCCCAAAAGAATATGGAAGACCACATCCTAACAAGCAAATCTCCATCATGACGCTCAAATGGGACCCTACTACCTTTCAAAGATGGGGTGAACTAGAAGAGGAAGATTTATACCAAATTCTTTTCAGAGAAAATGAAGAGGAAACACAAGACCACATCAATCTACCATGTGAGAAATATGGCAAAGGCTTCAAAATTCTACAAAAATTCGGGTATGATGGAAAAAGCCCTCTGGGGTTACGAAAGGAAGGCATCATTGAACCTTTGCAACCCGAATTGACTTTCAAGAAAGAACGCTCGAAAGGACTTGGTTTCTTAACTTCCAAGGTCCACACCCAAAGGACAGAAGAAGCCTTACAAATCAAAGCTGCCAAAATTCAACAAGAGAATCGCTATTCCACAGATTCCAATGAATGGGAATGGGGTTCCGACAAGTCTTCCAGTGACTATGAGCTCACCGAGACATTCAGAGAGCCAGGTGAACCCACAGAAGAAGAGGAGTTTTATAACAAATTCAGAGTTGGTCAAGAAACAACCCATGAGGAGCCTACACAGTCCTTGTCTCAAGGTTCTAGGCTGAAATCACATAGTATGAGAACACCTGTTCCGGAATGCGCTACTAGTGATGATAATTTGGATTCACTCGTGATCGAGACTGATGAGGAGAGTTCCATCGATGACCTCGATAATTACCTTGACATACCCGAATATAACCACATCTTGACTCTTAGCCCTACTAACTTCGAAGACATTAACGACCTTCCCCTTGTTCACCACCAACTCATTGACTGGGATCATGAAGGACCTACACAGTTGGATACATTCCAAAACGATGAAGCTTTTATTGACTATCTAGGCATACGAGATGATCTTCCCCCTGGAGATCATAAAGCAGGATACACCATAGAACTCAATAGCGTGGCATATTTTGGTGAGGGTGTCGGACCTTCCAGTCGCAAAAATGTGAAAATAAGAACAAATCAAGGGTCTTATGGAGAAAACGACACTGTGGCGTTGTCTGACCCCAAAAAAGTAAAAAGAAAGGACGTATCTGAGGGCGAAAACCTCTCTGAGGCACCCGAAGATGGAAGGCTCGACATTCTCCCAGCATCATATGAGGAAAAATCATCCATGTTGGTAGAGGAGACTATCAAAACAAACATCGGTACAGAAGAGGTTCCACACAACATATTCCTAGCTCAATCACTGACAGAGTCTGAAAGGTCAAAATTCATAAGTTTCTTCAAAGAGCGACAAATCAACTTCGCCTGGTCATATGCTGATATGCCTGGATTGGATCCGGATTTGGTAATGCATCATCTGATGGTCAAACCGGGGGCAAAACCAGTAAAACAGAAATTAAGAAAAATGCATCCACAAGTGGCATTACTAGTCAAAGCAGAACTTGAGAAATTACTCGATGTCGGGTTCATACGCCCAATTGATTATCCTGAATGGATCTCTCACTTGGTACCTGTCAGTAAACCAGATCGTAGCATCAGAATTTGCACAAATTTCAGAGACATCAACAAAGCTTGTCCAAAGGATGACTTCCCATTACCAAACATTGAGTTGATTGTTGATCTCACAGCAGGTCATGAAATGCTATCATTAATGGATGGATTCTCTGGCTATAATCAGATAAGAATCGCACCCGAGGATCAACATAAAACAACATTTACTTGTCCGTGGGGAACTTTCTGCTGGAATGTCATGCCTTTCGGGCTAAAAAATGTAGGTGCTACATATCAAAGAGCCATGACTACTATCTTTCATGATCTCATGCATGTAACTGTGGAAGATTATGTTGACGATCTCTTGGTCAAATCAATAGACAAAAATACACATTTGGACATACTTTCAGTTGCCTTTGATCGGTTGGAAAAATACAAAGTAAGATTAAACCCTAAGAAATGTGTCTTTGGAGTAACCTCCAGGAAGCTCCTAGGATTCATTGTATCCAAAAGAGGAATTGAAGCGGATCCAGCAAAAGTCAAAGCTATCTTGGAAATGCAACCACCAAGAAATATCAATCAACTTCGATCTTTACAGGGTAGACTCCAGTCCATCCGAAGATTCATAGCACAACTGGTAGATAAGTGTAATCCTTTTCAGCACCTGCTACATAAAAACATCAAATTCAAATGGGATGACAACTGTCAACAGGCTTTCCAGACACTCAAAGATTATCTTCTAAATCCGCCAGTTCTAATGCCACCAGTTCCAGATCAACCACTGTTATTATACATTTCAGCTACTCCAACAACACTGGGGGCACTCTTAGCGCAACAAATCGCTGAAGGCAAGGAAAAAGCAGTATACTATATCAGTCGCACATTGGTGGGATACGAGCTAAACTACACACCAATTGAGCGCGCATGTCTTGCTGTGGTCTTTGCTTCACAGAAATTACGACATTACATGCTTACTCATAAGACAAAGTTAGTTGCAAGGATAGATCCGCTGAAATACCTTCTCAATAAGGCAACACTTACTAGGCGACTGGCCAAATGGGTAATGATACTGAGTGAATTCGACATCGAGTATGTGGACAGAAAAGCAATAAAAGGACAAGCCATCGTAGATCAATTAGCAGATGCTCCCATGATAGATGATGTTCCTCTAAGTTCAGAATTTCCAGATGAATCCATTTTGACAATGTCACATACAAAGCCATGGCAACTATACTTTGACGGCTCATATACACAACATGGGGCAGGAGCTGGCATCCTCTTTATAACTCCTCAAGGGGATTCTATACCAAAATCATATCGCTTATCATTTCCTTGCACTAACAATATAGCGGAATATGAGGCATTAACAACAAGATTACGAATTGCAGTTCAATGGAAGATCCAGGAACTTCGTGTTTTTGGAGACTCCCAACTTGTTATCCGCCAAACAACTGGTGATTATCAAACAAAAGATGAAAAGTTAATGCCTTATAAACGAATGGTGGATGATCTGAACAACACTTTACAAAGATAGACTTTGAGTAGATACCAAGAGAGCATAATCGCCCCGTAGATGCCATGGCTACAATTGCTTCATTGATTGATTTACCTCCAAACGAGGCCCTCTATGAGTTCTTGGTGGATAACCTTTTGGTCCCTTCATATGAGATCATGCCTACTGAGACACTATGCGTGGTCGGTCCCGAATCCCAGTTATATGGTTCCATTTTCACATACCTATGTGACAATACTTTACCTCCCGATCTATCAAATAACCAACGTCGCACTTTTATTCACCAATCCTCTCGATATGTCATTTTAGCTGATATCCTATACCGACAAGGTCTAGATGGCACTCTTCTTAGATGTTTAGAAAGAGACGAAGCTCAGATTGCGTTACGGGAAGTGCATGAAGGAATATGTGGTCCACATGCTAGTGGTCCTACCTTGGCCAAGAAACTCATCAGGACTGGATATTACTGGCCCAATATGGAGAAAGACTCATATCAGTTTGTCAAGAAATGTAAGCAATGTCAAATTCATGGAGATCTCATACATGCGCCAGCACAAGAACTTCAACCACTTGCGTCTCCTTGGCCCTTTTGTCAGTGGGGACTTGATCTCATAGGCAAGATTCACCCTCCTTCTTCCAATGGTCATAAATTCATTATCACTGCCACAGAGTATTTTACAAAATGGATTGAAGCCATGCCTCTCACACAAGTTACTGGAAAACAGATTGCTACATTCATCCTCAACTATATCATTTGCCGATACGGTATTCCTGTTTCCATTATCACTGATAACGGGCATCCCTTCAAAAATCAGGATGTTCGTGAACTCTGTGACCACTTCCATATCTCCCATCTTTTCTCCACACCATACTACCCCCAAGGTAATGGCCAAGCTGAGGCGTCTAACAAAACAATCCTTAAAATCCTAAAGAAGACAGTCGATGATGCTGGTCGTAATTGGCATATTCAACTTAATCCTGCACTTTGGGCCTACCGCACAAGTGTCCGTACACCTACAGGAGCTACACCCTATTCACTAGTCTATGGTTCTGAAGCCATCTTTCCTATCGAGGTCGAGCTACCCTCTTTATGGGTCTCTTTGCAAAACATCATCAGTGATGAAGACTATAGGGTCTCTCGCTTACAAGAGCTAGAACTACTGGATGAACGAAGACAAACTGCTTTTAGTCATCTCAAGGCTTACCAACAACGAATGAGTCGCAGCTACAATCACAAGGTCAAGCCTCGCACATTTGAGGTAGGTGACTTAGTTCTCAGAGAAAATCCTAAAAATCAACAAGACAGAGAGAAGAAGGGCAAGTTTGAACCAAATTGGCTTGGTCCTTACATCATTAGAACAGCATATGGATCTGGTGCATATCAGCTTTCAACTACAGAAGGTGAACCTTTGGAGGATCCTATCAACAGCATGCACCTTCGCAGGTTTTACACATAGCTCTTCAGAATATCCTAATTCAAAAATACAAAAAAATCAAAAATTTCAAAAATACAAAAAAATTCAAAAATTTCAAAAATACAAAAAAAAATTATAAAATAAAAAAATCGTTACTTGGTGAAAACCTGGCAAACAGGCGCCTTGTGACACAAAAAAAAACATTGAAAAATCGAAAAAAGTAAAGAGAAAAACATTTCGTCCAACGGTGAAAACCACTTCGGTGGTGCCCTGGGCAAGTACCATGGTGAAAACTAGGTCACCAGTGCCATGCATAGAGACATTGCTCCTCCCTCCTTCAGGATTCTCTTTCATCATTTCACTTTGCACACACTCACAACCAATTCATCCATAATAAACTTATCCATTTCCATCATGGCTTGTTATTGATCTACCCAAGATTGGTTCGTCATTCATAATAAACATCCCTTTTCACCTCCCTTTCCATCCATAATAAATCAGATCCTATCTGTGGCTAAGGCAAATCCTACGTCTAGTGATGGGTGTGGAACCGAGAACATCACATGTTTCGAGGAGTACAGTTTCTTCCAGCTTTCTTCAATCTATCTGCGCACAATCCGCAATAAAGCAATATTTGCATCACAGATCCGCAACAAAGTTTCGTCTTCTCCGCAATAAAGTATCAGTTTCATAGATTCAGTCAGTTTCAGATGAGACACAGCAGCAACAATGAGCTTCAACAAATCAAATCTTTCAACAGACTCAGACAACATATGGTTCAGTGCTATCTATCCTTTTTGTGAAAGTAAACATTGTGACCACAATCAAATAAAACTTATACATGTGACAAGAGACACTAAACTTGAGGACTACAATGGATGTTGGTGTCGAGTCTTGGTTTTCTTTTGATTTTATCTTTTGGTGACATGTCTTTTAGCTTTTTCGGGATGTCTTTGACTAGAGATTCTATCTCCAGGATGTCTTTGACTAGAAAGGCGAGGATGGGGTATCGTCACCTATTTGTATTTGCTGTCTGTGGATTGTCTCTTAGTAATGCTATGACTTGTCCAAGGATATGAGGACACTGTGAGTCTAGTGTGAACTGGGGCATTCCTTGTTTGTGACTGTCTTATCTCCATGCAAACAGGTACAATGACTTTCTGGGTCGAACATATGCCTCGATTGTCATAACTTATCTTGCCATAATAAAGCTCAATGATGATAATGCACAAGAAGCTCTTTCACTTTCATATCTTCTGTCTTTCATCCCCCCTTTCTTGATTGACTTCCATCATATTTCTCGAGTCCGCGTAGCCTGCTATCACATGACTGAGTATAATGACACACCAAAAATATTTGCATTTCATGTAGTTGCACCTGCATTATCACATATAAGCATTTCATACATACATATAGATATCACAACTGCATCACATCCTGCACACAACACCTGTTAGCACAATAATCATTTCCATTATCATATTCATCTGCATTATATACATTTACATTTGCATCATGCATAACATTTTAAAAACATAAAAGAACAAAAATATTGCATTACATCATATACATATATGCATCCATAGCATAAAAACAAACATCAAATAAGAACATCTCATCACATAGGTACACATGCATATAGCTGCTGCAAAGATGAATCATCTCATATATATAATCAAAAGTGTCATGATACAATGATGTCAAAATTATATGGCTACAAAAGCACCCGCAGGTGTCTACAATACAAAAATGGTACAAAACTGATACATAGGGAGCCCTCTAAGGCTATGATGAACTCCCTCCCTCGGAGCCATCTGGCCTCGATGGAATTTGAGCCCCTGAAGGACCCGCCCTGGGATCATCCCGCCTGTCCCCTCCATCTGGTGGTGGTGGAGGACCCATAACCCCACCACTCGATGCCTGTCTCCTTCGGCTCCCTCCCGTAGCTGTCGCTGTACGCGATGGTCTATGGAAGCTCCTCGCCCGCTGATCTGCTGGCACTGCACCGTAGTAGAGGTCTCTCCAGTAGGCTATCTCCTCTCCTGCCCGCACGACATAAGCGTATCCTGCCCCTGTGTCCTCAGCTGCCTGTCTCCCTGCCTTCAGTGCTGTCTCAGCCTTTGTGTAGCGCTGGATAGCCTAATCCCGCTCTCGCTCAGTATCCCTGAGCCTCATCCTGAGCTGATCCCTCTCCCTCTCTAGCTCCTGGATCTCATCTGCCTGGCTCTGACAGATCTCCCTCAGATCTAGCAGCTCGGCCTCCACTGGGTCAACCCCCTCTGCCTCTGCCTGTGGCTCCCCCTGTACGGGTGTCTGCCCCTATGCCTGTACCTATACCTGTACTGGTACCTGTCTCTGTCCCTGTCCCTGTGCCTATACCTATCCAGAACCCTGTGCTGCTGGTACCTGTAGCGGCAATCCACCACAACCCCTCACCACCCGAGCCTGCCTCTCCTCACCACCCTCCCTCTGAGCTGCCACCCTCCTCTCTCCAACTACTCCCCTCCTCCTCCGTCAGCCTCTTCCCCCATCACCTCCACCATCCTCATCATCTCCCCCCCATCTCCCTCTAGTGCCTCTCCTGGATCTGTCAACCGTGGGAACGGATGCTCTGCCCAATAAGCTATATACTCGGCATCCATGCCGGCGTCCTCGATCTCTGGCCACATGTCCCAGGGTAGAGGTATCATCTCCACCAAATGTGTCACTTCCTGATCATACGACAACAACGGCCCAAACTGTGCCTGATCTCTAACTATGCGGGCATACATGCCTGAGCCCTGGGGCATCCTCTGAATCCGGCCAAACTTTCGGCCAATCCTGTCTACCAGCTGCCTCTCCAGCACATAGGGCGTCCGCCCAATCAACTACCTGCTCCGGAAGGTGTAGGGAAGCTCAACTGCATCATCCTCCCACTGCTCGCAGCCCAGATATGGTCACCATATGACCTCATCAATGTCATCAATCACCCACCGCCAATACTCTAGCCTGCCAATCCGTGGCTGCGATGTGATCATATCATACAAATGCACAAAGCTGCGTCCATAACCTCTGCCCCTGAAGTGTATCGGTCGGGTAACCGGCAGATGCTCGTAAGCCCATACCTGCAGCAATGTAACTCCGCAGCCCAATCCCACTGATCCATGATAAACAAACTGATGAAGCTCATAGTACAAATGGGCCAGCACACATGGTCCCCAGGCATATCTGGTGTGCTGCGTCACCAAAGTCTCCAGTGCTCCTCCCCAGCCCACGGCAAACCCCATGTCGCCCTGTCCGGACACAGGAAACCACTGATAGCTCCTCCAATCACTGCCGACAATGCTAACCTGGTGGCTGTCATGGTGTCCCATGCCACGTATCCTGCCCTCATCTCTAGTCGAGGGTCCTGGAATACTCATCTCAGGGCCTCTCTGTCACCATCTCGATCGTATGGGATCAGCTCCCCATCGATCGGTATCCTCATAATCCTGTACACATCCTCCAGGGTGACTGTCATCTCACCCATCGGCAGATGAAACGTGCACGTCTCAGAGTGCCATCTCTCAGCTAATGCAGTCAGCAGTCCCATGTTCGCCCGTAACTCAGGCACATACAATACATGTCTCAAACCCATCTCCTCGATAGCGGCTCTGTCCTCGGCTGTCAACTCAAGTCGCAACCTCTGAGTAGACGGGAATCTCTTCCGTGACTCTAGCATCGGCAAGTACTCCTGCAGTCAAGAAAATCACTCATGTCAGTCATAGTGGCATTCACTGTTCATCACAAAATGATACTTTTTATCTAAATGCATATTGCTATCTATTCTAGTGACACTCACTGTCCATCACAAAGTTTTGCTATTTATCCTAGTGGTACTCCCTATTCATCACAAAGTACTACGTGTGTGACACTCCCTGTTCATCACAAAGTGTTACTCACATTTGCACTCCCTGTTCATCACAAAGTGCTGCTCATATTTCAGTACTCCCTGTTCATCACAAAGTACTCTATCTTGGTACTCACTGTTCATCACAAAGTGCCTTGATCTATCCTAGTCTTCCTAGAGGACCTGCTTGAGTGTATCCTCTCAGCAGCTTATCCAATCGACAGTGTATGTTCATCACAGAATTTCCGATTTGACCTAGAAGATGCAAATTCATACTTTTCAAACGCAAACGCGCTTACATGACATAAACGCACTCAAAGACTGCATAGACGCGCTTGAAAAACATAGACGCGCCTTCTTGATGCAGACGTGCCTATGCTCTGCATAGACGCGCCTAGTTGACATAGACGTGCCTTCTTAGCACAAACACGCCTGAACAGCACAGATGCGGCCGCAATTGATGCAGACGCGGGTCCAGACATAGACGCGCCTGGCACAAACACAGACGCGCCTAGCGAACACAGATGCGCCTGGCACCAACGCAGACGCGCCTAAACATTTTTTGACACTTTTTGGACCCTAGTCTAAGCGCATTTATTACCCTATTCGACATGCATTAATGACAAAATTAAATGCGTCAAACTACGAGGAGGTTTGGTGTTACTTACTGGCTCTCCTGCCTCTGCTGGCCTCTGGAATCGGCGAACGCGGTCGAATCTGTGAGTGAAAGCCATCGCTGATGACTGCTCCTGCTCTATTCTTGCTCTGCAATATGCTCTCGTGGATGTGTAGATGACAATGAGGATGTATTTTCCCCCGTGGTCTATCTTATAGACTACCCCTAGCCTTCATTTCCCGAGTCAGTCTTCTTTATCCTGTGACTTTGTCACTTTATCCGGTCAGTTCATTCTAGCCTTTCTTTCTTATCGAGAGATTGTCTGGGATCTTTCTAGACATTTTCATCCAATCTCTCGAGGGGGCATATCATTCCCATCTTGGGGCAACTCTGTATCAGTTCATCTTATCTTCTTTGAAACAACGCGACAAGCCGCATTGTCTCAAAGAGGGGCAAAATGTAGACACCTAAAATTGTCATGTCTAATTAAATAAATATTTTATTTATTTAATTATCTAAGCTTAATTCTTCTATTAATTAAATAAATCTTTATTTATTTAATTAATTCATTTATCCTCTTCTAGCCTTATTTCTCATTTAAATAAATACATTTATTTATTTAAATTATCATTTTCCTAAATTAAATAAATATTCTTATTTATTTAATTATCCCACTTCTTCTATTAATTAAATAAATATTTATTTATTTAATTAATTCATTACCCTTTTCTACCTATGACACATGTCATTCATCTCTTAATTCATACACTACCTACCCCTTTCATTATTTTATTATTTCTTTTACCTACCCTCTAATCATAGCCGACCTCCTTTTACACCTCTCAATCTTATCCCTCCATTTCATATAGTGTCTTCTATATAAGGAGATACTTCCCTCATTATCAAACCCTAATGACTTGATCAATTGACTACACTACAATCCTACTTGCAACCACATTCCGTTCTTTGTTGAGCTCTTGTGCATATAAAATCTGAGAGCAAATATATCAAGCAAGATCAATGGAGATAGGAAGAATGGAGATAAAAACCCTATTGGACATGTGATGGTATAATCTTTGTGATTTCATGTGATTTGCATTGTCTTAGGTAATCTTCATATGTTATGGTGGATCTTTGTTGATTGTTAGGCTAGGGTTTTGTGGTTGAATTCATTTAGCCTTTCAATATTGTTATTATTGTTATCCATTTTCACCATATACAATGACAATAAAGAGTAAAACTTGTCAAAAAGAGATTTAAAGTTTTGCATAAAATTCTTCATGTCTAAAGACCACGACTCAAGAAGTGAGACAATAATTTCACTCTCGGTCTTCATCTAGAAGGCTAATTCTTCAATTCCATCGATGGTGCTCATCTCATGTGTCACAGTAATAGCCTCGAAGTTCAGGAAGCACTTTTGAAGAACCTGCAATTTTGGCAATAGAAGCAACGGAAGTTTCTGCAGATCTCAAGTCCGATTGTAGACCTCTGAGTCAAGCTTTGCAATCTGATGCTGGTAAATATGAACAGTTTGTCCATAGGCTATGAACAGATCATAGGGAAGTTTGAAGTTGTTGATATACTTTTGTAACTTCGATTGTAATTGAGTCTTCTATTTCAGAGCATCTTCACAAAATAGGTGAGGTTGACAAATTTTATTCAAGAGTAAGTTACCTTCACCCATAGCTGAACTTATATCACCTTTTTGCTTAAGCAATTTTGCTCGGTCTTCATCCATTTGATTTACTAAGGCAACTGTGAGTGCCTTTTCATGACTTTTCTTTACAGTGGCCTGGGAAACATCTTCCAAACATTGTACTTGGTCATCCATTACTGTGGAAAGAAGTTTGAGCTTAGCCAGCAAGGAATCGATACTGGGGAGGTTAGTACCGGAGATGAGATTGGAAAGGGTGTCAACAACAAACTGAATGACATCATGCTCTTTCTTTTTCCTCACTTCTTCCAATCTCTCCTGTTCTATTTGAATGCTCCGCAGTAGCTCAGTCTCATCAACCGATTGAGTCAGATAGGCAAGAGTCAAATCGGTGGGACCGGTGGAATCAACCTGCTTGGCTTGATCTCCGGTTGCCTTAGGAATCTGTCCTCTTTCTTTTGCCTTGATATCTGCTTGTCTTTTCTTCTCCTCTTCTTCTTTTTCTTGGGCTATCTTGGCGGCTTTTACTTTCTCCTCTTCTTTCTTCCACTCTCCTTCTCTCTTTTTCTCCTCTTCCTTTTTCTTCTTTGCTTCCTCCTTCTTCTCTTCTTCCTTCCTCTTCTTTTCTTCTTCCTTCTTCTTCTTCTCCTCTTCTTCTTTCTTATTCTTTTCTTCTTCCTCCTTCTTCTTCTTTTCTTCTTCCTTCTTTTCTGCTTGCTCTTTTTCTTGTTTCTCTTGTTCCACTTTCTCCTTTTTCCGTTTCTCTTCCTTTTCTTTCTCTACTCTTTCCTTTTCGGCTTTCTCCTTATCTAGAGTGGTATTCTCAATATCTAGTGCATCAACATCAATGGGGTCATTTTATTCTGCTATTATTTCACCCATATGGTCAAAGACTACATCTGGTTTGGTTGTGGATAAGTCAGACTCTTACTTAGCCACCCGATTAGCTTCAAATACTTGTTGCATTTTGACAATAGATTTAACCTGCAAATGGGTGTCTTTTTCCACTTCAGAAGATTTGCCTCTGAGTAGCTGAAGTCTTCTTCTTCACATGAAGAAAATGCCTTTGTTCTTGTCAATAATTTCAAACAATTCTGAATTAGAGGCATTTGGAAAATATTGAGCAAAAACTTTCTCCCTGATGTCTTGCTCTTTTTCAATGGAAATGCGCCATTTGATGTCCAAAGAATCATACAAAGATTTAGAAGTGACTGATTTAATTTCAGAAGGTGACCGATCATTAATACATAGATATTTAATAAGTTCTTGTTCAACATCCTCCTTTTCACTATCATTGAAATCATCAAAATAGTCTTTTAAATTATCAAGAACTTTTCTTCTAATATTCTTTATGGTGCTTTGACAATGTGTCATAGATTTGTAAGAAGAAATATCTATATTTACTGGTGCAGAGGTTGCTGGTACATTACCGGTTGACTTCGTCTTCTTGCTTGGTTGCCTTGTCTTCTTCATTTCTACCTCCTGTTCAGTGTCTTCTGAATCCGGTGAGTTATTCCTGGTTTTCCTCTTTCTTTTGAATACCTTTTCCAGAATAGCCTTCGGTTTCTTTTTGGCTGGTGACCTCTTGGTCACTTTAGGACTAGCAGCAAATGTAACCGGTGTTGATGTTGATGGCAGTGCTTTATTTTTTTCTGCTTCAGTACTGTAGCGTCGTAAATTGTATGCACTTGCTAGGGTGGTACAATTTCACACCTAGTTTGGCACCCGCCTTGGCGCATTTTGCATTTTCCCTTTAGCACTTAATTAATTAAATTAATTAGGTCTAAGGTTCTATTTTATCATCTCCCATATCATAAAGTTGGGCCCTTTTCATTAAAGTGTGCCCCTTTCATTTTATTCCTCTAATACATCATTTAATCAAAAACCCTAATTAGGTCCTATTTTGAACTTGGGGGCTTGATTTCGGGGGTCAAAACATCTCGAAATCACCTGTAACTTCGGGATTCGCTCTAAAATCATCATATCCGACGACCCTGAAAATTTGGTGAAAAGTTGTCGGGACCATGGTGCCCGGCGTACACACGGTCCCGGACATTTTTCTCGAAATTTCAGGAGCGCAATCCAATCATAAAATAAAGCTTAACCCCAAGAAATTGGCGGGAGATTCAATCTCTAGGTCGGCCAAAAGTTGAAATTAAGACCTAGGGTTTCCTATATAAGAGCTCTCTTTCTTCATTTGAAAGGATCAGAATTTTGGTTTCAAGGGACCTTCTATGCAGCGAAAGAGCAGATCTTTGAAGACTTCAACAACATTCAACATCCATTTATCAAGCATTCATTAATTTCATTCATCCATTTAGGGCTTTGAAGGCATTGAAGAACAATAAGGGATCACCGACTGAAGATTGGCTTGTACCCCTCCCTTGGGGTTGGGTATGATTTCATGTTGTTTTCATGTCTTTGCATAAGCTTCATCATATCATTTGTATTCATGCTTTAGATCACTTTGCATCTTGATTTGGAGAACTTACATTATCATTTACAAGCAATTAGGGTTTACTTTCTAGGTTGCTCTAGTTTGCTTACTTGCATTTTAGGATCTTGCACACACACAAGGTCTGCACACACACTACTTTTACAATACAACTTGGCTATTCGTGGAGGTGGAAATCACCAAAGCGGGGGTTTGACTAAGGCAAAACCCTATATAGCCGCCCACCATACCTTTTCAGATATAAGTGTAGGTTTTGGGATTCGGACGACACCGCAAGTTGCAGATCCGACGGAAGCGGACCGAGACAGAACAACACACCAAATTTCAGAGCAAAAGACCAGGACAGGGGCGTGGGGCACCCTGGTCCTGCCAGGACAGGGGCATTGGGTACCCTGGTCCCTGGGACAGGGGCGCTGGGCGCCCTGGTCCTTCTGTCAGACAGCAAGTTTCAGACAGCTTTTCAGGTTGCAGAACAACAGTTTTAGGAGCAGTTTCAAGGGCAGTATCAGGACAGTGGCGCCTGTGCCCCCGTCCCGAACATCTTCACTCAGATTTTAACTCTGGGTACGCATTTGCATTCTTGTCTTGTCCTTGTGTTTATAGCTTTCCATTGTTTAATCTTAATTCTGCAATCTTGTTATTAGTTCATACTTGCACTTTGGGATTAGGAATTGAACTTGTATCATTTTATCTTTCAATTACAACAAAGGAATAGAAATCCTAATAGGTAGCCCGTGGCTCTCTCTTCCACAAAAAGAAGTAGCCAATTGTGTGATACCTCTAGGCTCTTTCGTATTCCACAATGTGTGTCAAAAGGTAGGATTAGGACATGTTAGCCTAGTCTCGCTTTTTCCCCTACACATTTTGGTGAACCCGACGTGAATCTTATTATTTCTTTCTCTTGCATTACATTTGTTAGATCTAAATCTAGATTTAGCGTGTTTCATTTAAGTTTCATTTTCAAAAAAAAAAAAGAAAAAAAAAAGAAGGAAAAGAAAGAGTGTGTTTTGTTGCATTGTGTGCAATTTTTATTTCAAAATGTCAGATTTTTATTTGCAAGATGTTCATATTTGTGATGATTATGAGTTAGATGAAGCTTTAGATGAGTTTTTGAAACCTAAAGATACCAAACCTTCATTTTACCAAAAACTCATAAACATTGTTACTATGCCATTTCGTTGTGATGAGAAAGATAAGTCGAATGATTCCTCTCAAGGGTACATTCCTATCAACTCTTCCACTAAATCTAGTAACATGGTTCTTTTCAATGATCCCCTCTATGAAGAGATATCTCCTTTTGAATCAAAAGATAAACCTTTTAATAGATATGATCATGCTTTGTTGGATGATGCCCTTGATGACTTTGTGGCTCCTAAAAAATGCTCCCTTCATGAGGATCCTTTTGTGCAATCCTTTTGCGCAATCCAATCATAAAATAAAGCTTAACCCCAAGAAATTGGTGGGAGATTCAATCTCTAGGTTGGCCAAAAGTTGAAATTAAGACCTAGGGTTTCCTATATAAGAGCTCTCTTTCTTCATTTGAAAGGATCAGAATTTTGGTTTCAAGGGACCTTCTATGCAGCGAAAGAGCGGATCTTTGAAGACTTCAACAACATTCAACATCCATTTATCAAGCATTCATTAATTTCATTCATCCATTTAGGGCTTTGAAGGCATTGAAGAACAATAAGGGATCACCGACTGAAGATTGGCTTGTACCCCTCCCTTGGGGTTGGGTATGATTTCATGTTGTTTTCATGTCTTTGCATAAGCTTCATCATATCATTTGTATTCATGCTTTAGATCACTTTGCATCTTGATTTGGAGCACTTACATTATCATTTACAAGCAATTAGGGTTTACTTTCTAGGTTGCTCTAGTTTGCTTACTTGCATTTTAGGATCTTGCACACACACAAGGTCTGCACACACACTACTTTTACCATACAACTTGGCTATTTGTGGAGGTGGAAATCACCAAAGCGGGGGTTTGACTAAGGCAAAACCCTATATAGCCACCCACCATACCTTTTCAGATATAAGTGCAGGTTTTGGGATTCAGACGATGCCACAAGTTGCAGATCCGACGGAAGCGGACCGAGACAGAACAACACACCAAATTTCAGAGCAAAAGACCAGGACAGGGGCGTGGGGCGCCCTGGTCCTGCCAGGACAGGGGCGCTGGGCGCCCTGGTCCTTCTGTCAGACAACAAGTTTCAGATAGCTTTTCAGGTTGCAGAACAACAGTTTTAGCAGCAGTTTCAGGGGCAGTATCAGGACAGTGGCGCCTGCGCCCCCGTCCCGAACATCTTCACTCAGATTTTAACTCTGGGTACGCATTTGCATTCTTGTCTTGTCCTTGTGTTTATAGCTTTCCATTGTTTAATCTTAATTCTGCAATCTTGTTATTAGTTCATACTTGCACTTTGGGATTAGGAATTGAACTTGTATCATTTTATCTTTCAATTACAACAAAGGAATAGAAATCCTAATAGGTAGCTCGTGGCTCTCTCTTCCACAAAAAGAAGTAGCCAATTGTGTGATACCGCTAGGCTCTTTCGTATTCCATAATGTGTGTCAAAAGGTAGGATTAGGACATGTTAGCCTAGTCTCGCTTTTTCCCCTACACAGCTACCTCAGTAGATTTGATCCTTTCTAGGTAAGTATCGGTCCTCTTCTTCTTGGGATATGGTGGTGAAGCAAGTAGGGTAGAGGCATACCCTGTCAATATATCATTTACCACTTCATAGCCCATAGGCTCAACTACATCTTTTCTGGGTTCTACCACTTCCATTATGCAATGATCTATTTTGATTGTAAAACAAATGTCATTTTCATATTTCTTAACTAGATCACCAGATATTCTCATTCTCTGATTCATCTTTAGTTTGAACTCATCAAAATATCTGTTCAGATTCTCTGGATATGTGGTTCCCACTACTTGTAGACTCTCCTTTATTTGTCTGGAAACCGGTAGGTCATTTGACCATTGAACATCACCGACTCCAGGAAAATATCCTTGAAATTAGAAAAATAAACCAACAAGTAATTGACCAAACTTAAACCTCTGGGTTTTGTCCGATTTGATCGACTTCAAATTATCTATGAGTTGTCTGCTAGCATAGAATATTCTATACCCGATTACCATACATACATATTTCACCAAATCATCTCTAATGGTGTTGACCGTCATTACCCATTGGTCACTCACAGAACCGGTGAGCTCTGTCATTTTGGTTTTGGTGATCTTTCAAAGAATGGGGACTTCCCTAACATTACAAAATCTGGTCACGACGTGAATTTCCTCCGATGTTATATCACGGGTTTGCTCAAGGTACATCTTATCACCATGAACCCTACTAAGGATAATCCTGATGTGTTCTTATGTAAATTCTTTGAGAAAGTATATTGCATTATGTAATTTCTTCTTCTCTATTATGTTGTATTCATGTTTAATCTTCTTATCATCTCCACATAACATACCTAGCTGGGAGTGAATCACTAAGGACCCTAGGTCTTCTAGTTTACAATCAATATATCCTGAAACATCGCCTTCAACAATGACTCCGATAGGAATTTGAGATAGGGCATTATATTTTATCTTCCTTTTAAGAAACTCAGGTGCATCCTCGGGTTCAGTAGAATTAGACAGGATTTTAGATGTAGATGCCATATCTAAAAGATTCCAAATGATAAGAATTTCCAACGAGAAATACCTTTACTCTTTGAACTTAGGGATTGCCGATGTCGAGCACACCACACTTCTTCAGATGTTTGTTTACTGCTTTGTCTTCCACACTGATAGCTTGAAGTGACTGCAAAATCCTGTGCAAGATTCCTTTATGAATTCTTTCGAATGCAAGAAGAATCGCTCTAGTTGTGCTGCTCAGGCTAGAAGAATTCTTCTCTGAAAATAGGTAAGTAAAAATGATGACAAAAGTCACTTTTAAACATGCTCCCACCTACCATAATAAATGCATCGCTATTAGGGTCCAAACCCTAATTCTTCTTTTACCGCTTCATTTCTTCTATTGGTTGACTGGTAACAAATAGCGATATACTCCGGGGGTTCGAAACATTTTTACCAATATTTTCCCCCTAAGCTTTTCAAAGCTCAGTTTGATGGTTTAGAGATTTCCACACTAGGTGCGAAAACTGGTACATCTTATGTCTTCCCTTCATATTTATTTTTCTATGTTTTATCCATATTTTCCTGAATGGTTTGAACATCAATCTTCCCTTTTGGGTTGACCGATATGTCTCCCGATGGATTCTTTCTCAGTCTACATGCTTTGGCAGTGTGTCCTGGTTTGTTTCAATGATAGCATACCATTCTAGGTGTTCTCCATGGTCCGGTGTTCACATTTCCATTCTTCCTTCTGCATGTTGCAACAATGTGACCGCTACCACGATAGATCAGATAGGTTGCTCTCCAACTAGTTGCCACTCCATAATCATTTGACTGATGGTCAAAATTTCTGTATCGGTTTGTGTTTCGGTTCACAAGAAGTTCTGGGACAACTTCTTTAGATCTCGATGGACAACTTCCAAAATTGTTCATAACCGACCTACACTCAAAAGCTCTATGCCCAAACTTGTTGCATGCATAACAGTGACTATTAAATCTATCAGGTCTAGCCATATTGTTTTGAAAGTAAGGAAATTTATTGTAAGCCTTGCTCCTACATACATTGGCAGTATGTCCTTCCTTAAGACAGTTAAAGCAAATAGGTTTAAACTTTTGCTTACCTTTACTTCCACTGTTGTTCTTAGGTGCTTATTGCTTCTTCAGTGCATCACGCTTGGTTCCAGAGGTCTCACCTTCCTTGTATCCAGAGAAACCAAGTTCAACGGTATCCTTAGATGGCTTTACTGATTCCAACTTTTGTTCTAACTTAGCAGCACTCCAGTTGAACTTAGCAAGTATCTCCTTTGTCTCAGCAAGTTCCTTGGAAAGAGCATCATTAGTCTCCATCAAGGTTTCATTTTGACAAATAGCTGCATTCAGTTGATCTTGTATTTATTCTTTCTCTTCTTTACCCTCTTGTAGATAGGCGGTAATGGTACCGATTTCTTGCTTCAATTTAGAGATCTCATGTTCCTTGTCCTTTACCAAATCTTTAACTTTTCTTCTATTCTCTAGCTTCTGACTCATCCTGATAGTCAGTCCTTCCAACTCCCTCCTTAGGTTAGTTTAAGATTCATTTAGTTTCTCCACTTCTCCAACTAGGGCATCCATGTCTACTTCATCAGAAGGACATTTTTTTCAGTAAATTCCATCAACTGCTCAACAAGCTCTCTTCTCTTGGCTAAAGAGGCTTTAAAATTAATCTTGAGTTCATCATAGGCTCTCTTAGATTCAGCCAAATGGTGAGTGAGTTCCCTCATGTTGTATTTGCCCATATCTCCTTCCAAGTGGTTAGACTTATAGAAAGGTTGGCTCTGATACCAATTGATGAATAATAAGAGGGTGGGAGGGGTGAATTAGTATACCCAAAAACTTAAACAAAATCTTAAGCAGTTTAACTGCAGACCAGTGTAGCAGATTAAACAATAAACTGATTAAAACATAAACAAGCCAAATAAAAAATAAAGCATTCACCCACAGAAGAGCAATCACCATAACACAAGATGTTTTGACGTTGAAACCCAAATGGGAAAAACCACGGTGAGTAAAACTCACAAGTCAACTATCTGCATAATAGTAACCAAACCAGTTAAGGCCTTACAATGTTCTTCACCAGAACAGATCCTGTTAGGAATCCAGATCTCTGTTAGGAGATAAGTCATGTTAAAGACTACCCTGTTAAAGGATTTTAGATCCACAACTATGAACCACCTTGTTAGAGGATTTACAATAGGCTTGGTTGGGCCTACCCAGTTAAGGGTTTCAGACTTGTCAAAGATATTAGTAATCAACAAGTGAATGATCTAGACAGTAGCACAAAATGCTTGATTAGATCCTCGATAGCTCCTTGTTAAAGCATTCAAGCATTACTTTAGTCTTCTATGTTTTGCATTCTCAATCTCTGTCGAGAGATACCTTTTCTCGCTCAGACCTGATCTTCTCTTAAAACACTTGCACACATCAACTATATTCTATATTTAAAACCCTAGACATGATGTCCTTATAGAGGAACTTGATTTCATGTCGGTCCAATAAGATTAGACTACAATTTCCTAGGTACAGTGCATCTAGACACATTTGGTAACACGACACAAAAACGCTGCCAAAGTGTCAGTGGATGATAACTCGTCACATATTACAATTATACCGGTTAACAAAGTATACCGATTACCAGTTAATAAGTGAAGACTGGAAAACTGGAACATAGTGTTCTGATCAAAAGGTTAACTACCGCTCAGGGTCTTTGTTCCACTTGAGATCTTCATACCACTTAGGGTCTTTGGTCATATTTTGACCGGTAAGCTTTTTATGCACAACACCTATAGTCTTCAACAGACAAAGACTATACATTTAATGACATACAATACTGGTTGAGAATAATTCATACATCAAATAAGTGTGTGTCCATCGATGACAATCACAACTAAACATCATCAAAATACCAACAAGCTCATCATCTGCTTAATCACAAGTTGAACATGCAAATAAAGATAGATGATATATTGATAGATCGACATATGTGGGATCTATTGATAAGAATGTCAGACCTATAGATTTTACTTTAACTACTCAATATGATGTTATGGACCATAAATCCAAGGGTCTAATCAGATTATGCGTGATAGACTATTTTAAATAAAGTCCATGAAGAGTCCTTTGCAAAGAATCTATATAAGAAACTTGATGAGTTGTATCAAGCCAAATATTTAGTGAACAATATTTTCTTGAGGAATAAATTGTATTCCTTGAGAATAGAAGAGGGTGATTAAATTTCAAAACACTTAGAAACATTCAATATGCGTGTGGCTCAATTGGCATCTATTGGTATCAAAATGGATGATGAGAAGAAATGATAGATCTTGCATTGTTCTTTAATTGATTTGCGAGTTTCTCTTCTAATGGCTATTGGTAGTACTTCTATTATTTTGAAGACTAAAGATGTGGTGGGTTCGTTTCTTTCTAAAAGGATGAAGAGTAAGGTATACAACAATGCTAAGGAGGTCTTAAATGTTCATTGAAGACCTTTAAAAAGTCAAGAAGAATGAGAAGCATGACAAATACAAGTCCAAGAGGAGATCCAAATCTCCTAGAAAGTCCAACGTTAATTGCTCAAATTGTGGTAAGCCTGGACACTTCCTTAAATAGTGCAAAGAGGAAAAGAAGAAGAAAAAGAAGAAATTTGATTATGATTCAAAGTGCAAGAAGGGACATGGTGATGCATTTATTGTAGTTTTGGCCACTTAGGTAGGTAATGATGCATGGTTAATTGGCTTAGATGCATCTTTCCATTGAGCTCTAGTAGAGATGAGTTTTCTAAATATGAAGAATTTGATGGAGGTAAGGTGTACTTAGGTGATGATTCTCATTTAAATTTTTTAGTCATGGTATAGTTAGAATCAAGTTTCTTGATGCCAGAATAAAAAGGATTAATGGTGTGTTGCATATTCTTGGACTAGCACAAAATTTGTTGTATGCGAGCAAACTAATAAATGCGGGTGTGCATGTATTCTTTTCTGATCAAATATGTAAGATGGTTAGAGGTGCTATCATAATTGCTAGAGATATCATATTTAGCACATCGTATAAGCTAGATGTATACACTGCTAAGTCTAATAGTACTTCTATGAAAATCAAATCTATGACAACTTTGTTGGAAGAGTTGAGGATTTCACCTTTAGTAGATGGCTATGTTTTTTGGATACCCACTTGGTTTCTATTTCTTTTGAATCAAATTTACCAGCAAAGAAGACTATGTTATGGCACTAGAGAGGTTTTAAGGACATTGAAAATTAAAAAACCTTGTTGAAGGTTTAACAGATTGTAATATTGAATTTGAATTCTATAAGCATTGTATTTATGGGAAAAAAACCATATTTAGTTTTACTTAAGTTCTCATAAATCTTTTGGTGTGTAAGATATTATTCATTCTGATATGTTTGGCCTTATAGATGTTCCTTCCATTGGAAAATCCATATATTATGTTTCATTTAATGATAATTATAGTAGAAGGACTTGGTTATATTATTTAAAGAGTAAATCGGAAGTTTTTTAGATGATTTAAATAATTTTAAGTAATATTATAGTTGCAGAATAGAAAGGAAATAAAATGATTGAGGACTAATAATGGTAGCAAACTTTTCTCAAAATATTTTGATAAATTTTGTAAAGATTGTGGCATTCATAGATACAAGACAACTTCATATTATATACAATAAAATGGAGTTGTAAAATAATGAACATGACATTGATGGAGAAGGATAGGAGTATGATAAGTGTTATTGGTGTAGAACAAAAATTTTGGGTTGAAATTGTTACCACTACTTGCTATTTGATTAACAAGTCTCCTAAATCATCTCTTGTTGATAAAATGCCTATGGAGGTGTGATCGGGTTATAAACCTTCATTGAGACATCTTAATATTTTCAATTGTGAGACATGCACATGTGTCAAAGGAGAAGCAAACAAAGTTGGAGAATAAGGTTATGAAATGTATCTTCTTTTATTACAGTTATGGTGTGAAAGGATACAAGCTTTGGGATCATGTTGCACAAAAATTAATATATAATAGAAGTGTTATTTTTAGAGAAACTAAGCCTCCTAGCAACAACAAACTAAATAGGAAGATGTGATTCAATTTCCTTCTATAGTTGAGAAAGTTTAATCAAGACCCCTAGATAGACAAAAAGTTGAGAGCTTATCTAGCTTTGAATCTTTAAAAGAAAAGAAATAACCTCCAACTCAACTTGCTTTAAGATCTACAAGGAAAAAAATACCATATGAAAAGTATTCACTTGATGATTAGAGATGTATTTTTTGTTTGAATACTAATGTAGATGAACCTAGATCTATAGAAGAGGCATTAGGTTTGAATGATGTAGAATCATAGAAAATTGAAATGGATGAAAAACCGGTAGCTTTAAAAAAGAATGATATATGGGACCTTGTACCATTTCCTGAACGAGGAAAACCTATTGGTTGAAATTGGGTGCTCAAGAAAAAAATTGCTTCAGATGGAGGTATTGAGAAGTATAAAATAAGGTTGGTTGATTGAGGGTGTTGATAATGAAGGACACTCTCCTTACAAATCCAAACACACAAAAACAACAAAGAAATAAACGGGTAAGTGCACCAAGATGGTGTTCAAAAAAGTGAACACACCCTCAAAAAAAATTGAAAAAACATATAACATGCACGGGCTATTTCAAATTTAAAAAAACCCGTACACTTTTAGGCTCATCTTATCGAGCCTAAATGAAGTGAAACCATGTACGGGGTTTATGGTATACTAAACGCATACGTGGTTTAGTTTTAAAAACCTCGTATGTGTTAGACTGTCAATAAAAAAAAATTGATTGTGGCTGCCTAGGTCATTTTCACCTGCGGCCGCACAAAAGCATTTTGGAGGGTTTTAAAACAAGTGGTACACAAATAGGGTTTTCAAGAGAAAACACATCCACAATGGAAGGGCAACCAAGAGGTATGAGATTAAGTTTTTTTCATCTATTTTATCCATTTGATAAATTATATTCAGATTTTGAATGTAAATTCATTGTTTTTTATCATTGTTTTTATTTTTTGTTATGAATACATGTCAAATTCTAAAAATATTGCCCCCCTTCAAGATACACCTCCTGATAACTTAGGGAAAAACCCACAGGAGAACCTGTAGCCAGACCCTCAGGCTACAAACCCTCAAGCTCCTCCAATAGACTATTCACAAGCTACACAAGAGGATTTGATAAACCAATTAACACAAAACACTGCCAAAATAACTAGATTGGTGAATAGACTGAAGGCATCCAAGCATGAGCATCACACATCCCTTGCCACAACCCTAGAATCATTGGCTAGTAGTGCTAATGAAGTTTCCAAACAAGTTACAAAATGGGGAAGCTATAGGGATTAATGTCGTGCTTTTTATACTAGTGGGTCGTTCTATAATGAAGTGAAAAAAAAAACATAAGTAAAGAACAAATATGTGCTCTTTTTATTGATCTCAAAACCATTGAGACCTTACCTCTTAATTCAAAGAGGTTTCATATGCATTGGTATAACCATTTGCTGATGAAAAATGCTTTGTGGAATAGGTGGTGGATGGTCTTTGACCAACCACCTTGTAATAATTTTGAGGTTCCATTATATTTTTTTGAGGAAACTATATTGTGAGTTTATCCTCAATGAGCGGCCAAACTATTTTGATATGAGAGAGTTCCAAAGTAGAGGTGGAGGCTCATCAAAGATAGATTTGGAGCATGGAGGTACTAAACCCCGAAAGTCACATCCCCCTAGCACCAAAACCTGTGGTCGTTGTCACGGTCCCAGTAGCCCTAAAAGATTCGATGGAGTTACAGACTCTTAAGGTGGACACTACATTGACTGATGTCATCATTCAGCGTGGCACATAGTTATCACACCCTCTTGGCTTGGATGATGATGCAGTAGCTGAACCATTTGGCCTTGGTGAGCCCATTCAACATGTGTGTCCCAGTTGTTCAGGTATATGCTCTGGGATGGATGTCGAGGCCAGTGCAGATGGTTCCACATCCCATCTATGTACATGTTATGGGGGCAGACATCAAACTAGCACAATGGAGTATATGACACCGATTGATGATTTGATGGATATGGTGTTTGGTGGTCAGATGCAAACAGAGGTGTGTCGATTTGAATTGATAACATTTTGTTTATCAATCAATTAAAACTTGTAAATGTAAATAAATTTTATTTATAGACCGATTTAAATTGATACAAAAAATATGCATTTTAGTATGCAACAATGGTTGTTAATACACCATCTCATATTCCTCCCACAGTTGTTGCAGTTGCACCTTCAACGCCTAAGGTATAAATTTTTTAACATGCTAAAATAGAATAGTAACTTGAATTCAAAAAAAAATTATAATATATACTAACTCTCTTTAATGTATATTTATTTTGTGTTTTATAGGCGTTGCCAGGGGATGAAATGTCCAGATTGATAATGTCACACTCCCAGTCATCGATTTTGGCGTAGAAAGCTATGTGGCATCATATTTTGAACACCTCTTATTTATGTATTCTTTTGATTGAATATGAAAGTCATTTCAATTTATATTTGTTAAATTACATTTAATATTATCTACCGATATCTCTTTTGTTAATTTTGTTTTTTTATGGTACCCCATGCGTGTCTAGGACATTTCCTGGGAAAAAGAAATCCTCGAGGACGCCTAACTGTCAAAAGGTAATTGAGAATATTTATAATTGACACAATTGTTTTAAAAGATTGAAATTGGAACTTGTAGATTGATTAGTCTTTTTTGTCTCTTTTCTATATGTCGGGAATTGGACTTTGTAGAATTGATTAATGCACCTGATATGCCAAAGGATCAAGAGAGGGAAGAGGTATGTATCTCTACTTTATTTTCTTGATTTGATGATTATATGCATATGTACATGTGAACTTTAAATAAATTATAATCTTATCATTTTTCATATAGGAAATAACCATAGTTGCTTCACCAATGGCGAGCCCTCCTAAGTCAACAGGAGAAGCATCTCAGCCTCTGGTACACTTTTGTTCTATATATTGTAGATTTTTAGTGTTTTATATATAGATATGTTATTACCTTGTATTAATTGTATTTAACCTACAATAGGCCCCTTCGCGGTTTGGCCATAACATGGATCCTCTCAAGTTCCATTTTTAGAGGACTACTATGTGTGACAAGGCAACGAGAGAAAAGATGGTGGATCCCAAATTGATAGATGAGCTAATATACAATTCAATTGCAAAGAAATTATAGTTGAATGTATAGTTATGTTAATAACTGTGAACTATTTTCTACAAAATGATTCTAACTTGGGTTTTGAATTGTAGTTGTGCAACCATTTACAAAGCCATGTACTGCATCAAAGAGGCTTGATTTTGATGATCCACCACAACTATAAGATCATATAGTGTTAGTTGTGGTCATAAAAGGACCATTACATCTATATTATTCTACATTTTTATTGTATATCGATTTGGATATGGTATATGCCACATTTTTGTAAAAAATTTATTGACTTGGCATATATGTCATTTTTGTATACATACATAATTATTGTGCATTTTGATATATATAAATGCTGATATTCGATCCAATAAATGTGCATTGTGTTCATTATTGTGCATTTTGTTGATATTTATATTGATATTCAATACATACACAATTTGTTCATTGTGTTCATTATTGTGCATTTTGATATATATAAATATTGATTTATAATTGATATAGTTAATTTTTGCTCAAACAAAGACATACAATTCATTATGTGAGCAATATATCCAAAGTTCTCAATGAAATAAGTTTGAATGACAACAAACAAGCTTACAAAAATTATAATAAAAGAGCTTCCAACACAGAATCATTAAAATTTGTCTGTACCTAAAATAGCAGTTGCAAGCTAGGTATTGCCAAAACCAATGGCTTGCTAATCAATTACTTGAACTAAACAAATGTCTTTTGTTGAATTATACCCCATATAAAAGACTTAATAATTTCCATCAAGGAATATGAAGCATTTTAAATGTTGAATATGATTTTATAAGATTTCTTAGATATCAAACTACCCCTAGAAAACTCCATGAAAGTCTTGGATCACTTCAAAATAGCTTCCACTTTTACTAAATTCCTAGCAATAGTTGGATCTTTGTTTGATAAAGTTTGATCTCATCTACTCCATAGACTTGGCTAATATTTGATCTCAGACTTAGACAACTATTTGATGTATTTGGTGGCTGCCCTTTTATAAAGTTAAATGAATATTTACCTATGTAATCAACAATACGAATATAAACAACAAAAAACTATTTTCTACAATCATGGGTTAAACTCTATTTTATTTGCTACAACTTGAGAAGGGGACGTGTTCGACGACCCAACCAATAGTATCTGATGCTCTGCAAAAAGGGATGGTTAGGATATTGTCAAGACAAACACAAAACAACAAGCAACAAACAAGTGTTAGTGTTAGAAATCACAAATCAAACACTATCCTAAGAAAGCATATCAAGAGAGACAAAAAACATAAAATGGAAAGCTTGATAAATCTAAGAAATGCAATAAGGCATCTCAAAATGCCCTCCACCATGCTTGTAGCTACTCCTCCCTTGTTCCTCTCCTCTCCAAGTTCCCAAATGAGTGTAGCTCTTAGTAGCTTTTTGCACTATTCTAGATGTCTTATGGAGGTTCAAGATTGTAAAATGGATGATTATGAGAATGCAAATGTGAACAAGCTAAAACAAGATATTATCTAATTGTCTAGTGTTAATTTTAGCTCAAAAAGATAAATGTAGATGATTATGCTAAATGCTCTCTAAATTTCACTATAAATTAGATGCATACAAGATTTTAGGATCTGGATTATGAAGAAATGAGCTCTATTTATAGGTAAAATGGAGCAATGGAGGGTTGAGATTGAGTAATCTCATCAAGGGTCAGGATTGAGGGGTTTATGATCTATGTGAGGGCTTTCAACCCAATCCTAGGATGACAAATGTCAACAAGAGATGGGTTGAGAGGAGAGGGAATAAGCATTAAATGCTTGACATGACTTGAGGGTTAAATTCAGAGGTAAGGTTAATGTTGATTTGAAAGAATAAAGCCATTATCCAATAAATAATGTCTTTATCCAATGGATAAACTCTTGTGCAAGAGTTAGTGAGGATAACCATGGTCAGAGCAATAAATACTTGAAGAGACCCATGGGTCAAATGAGAGTTGAGTTAGAGGTAAAGTCTCTAACAATGGGGGCAAGTGGATTTAACCATAAATGGTCATGTAAGAGTCATTAATAGTCATGTAAGAGCCATTAGTGGTTAGGAAGACTTTAGAGGTTAGCTTGTTGAACACATAAAGCATTAAATGCTTTGAGAAGACTTTGAAGGCTTTGAGAAGTGACTCCAAGTTGTTTAGGAATGTGACAATATTTAGGGGATGGATTAGGCTAATTAGGATGGTTTAGAAGAGTCTAGAAGGGGATTTAGGATTGCAAGTGGGTTTGGTGGGTGAGAGAAATTAGGATTTAAATTAAAATATAATTAATTTATTTCAATTGTGGTTGCAACTTGCATTTGTAGGAGAATGCAAGTGGGGGAGAGTTTAATGATTTAAATAAATGTTTTAATTATTTATTTAAAAGAGGAAAGGGAATTAAATTAAATAAATAGGGTTTTATTCGTTTAATTGATTGTGAATTTGGTTTAATGAATTGATTGAAATAAATTGAATAATTTATTTAATTAATAAGAGAATGTTTGAAGATGAATTAATTAAATGTTAATTTAATTAACTATTGGCTAGTGGGTTTATTAATCAAATAAATAGTAAATATTTATTTAATTAAATGGACAGATTTATGTGACTACATTTGCCCCTCCTTGAGACGGTGCGATTTATTGCATCGTTTCAAAAAAAGAAAAATAGGCGTGAAGAAATATGCCGCATAAATGTTAATTTAATGGGTGTTATGCCCCCTCGAGAGAAGGGTCGAAAAATTTCAAAAAATCAGGCGATCTCTCGGAAAAGAACAAGAATTGGCGGGGAGGTAGAAGAGAAGAAAATAGCAATAATGGTGAAATAATGGAAGAAATCGGGAGTAAAAAGGAGAAATGAGAGGCACTAGAAGTTCACAGGGACCACAACAGTGAGTGGGGTAAAGTTAGGGTTAGGGCTTAGGGTATATATGGCGGAGAAGGGGTAAAAACAGGGTCATTTGCATCCATCTCCATAACGATTCAGAGCTCTGATAGTGACTTTTGTGAAATAGCGAGTAGCAGTTAGCATGTCGGTATCGATAGCAGATCATCGGCTAGAGTGGGTCTGTCTATTCCAGCGGCCAGATGACTACGAACCAGTGGTACGCAAATTTGAATTTTTGTTTTTCATGCATTTTTGATAGTTTTTGCAAGTGTCCAAGTCTAGCTATGACAATAGTGCTAAAATTGTGTTTTAGCATGGTTGTCAGCTAAAATAGCACTTTTGTGCCGCTATAGTGCTATTGTATAATGGTTTTAGCACTATCGGCTTGTGTTAGCATAGTTGTATAATAGTATTAGCGTGAATGTTGTTGTAACGTGATTGAGTCAATGTTGTAGCGCTATCGCCATGTTATGGCACTTTTGTATAGGTCATTTAGCGCGTTTGTTGTTTTAGCGCGATTGTTAGCAGAATAGTGCTATTGTTCGAAAAAATAGATGCCCCAATGTTAGGAAAAAGATCTCCTGATGTCGATGTTGGGTGGATGGATGGATAAATTGTTTTGAATCATAGCAGCCCCATTGAGACTAGGTCATTATGATAAATGTATGTTGTAGTCTAGGTTGGCCATGATTGCTTACCTATTGAGACCCGAAGATACTTGATCAAAGTATCTATTGATAGTCTAGGTTTAAACTTAAGAAAGTTTAAAACAAAACAACTGATGATGATGTTGATGTGTGTGCGTAGGAGGATCTTCCTGTGCTTTAGATCCGGAGCGACATTTGACCATGCAGCAACTGCGAGATCAGCTGATTGAGGCAGAGTTGATTGTGTTGCGGCGACTAGACTATATGACATGATGTACATGCCTTTGATTCAGATGAATAGCGAACTAGTGACTGCATTAGCGAATCGGTGTCACAGTGAGACCTGCACATTCCATTTATCGATGGGAGAGATGACCATTACGCTGGAGGATGTGTGGTGGATTTTGCACAATCCTATCTAAGGGGATTTGGTGATGTATGACTGAGGATTGGGTACAACAGCAGTACAACGGATATTTGATGAGGATGTCTACATTTAGGATGGCTCGATCGCGTGGGAGGAGATAGCGACGTTATATGAGCCATTACCAGCTGTTTTATTAGGCATTGTCGGGGGTTTGTTGTGCCCCGATTGATGATCACATGGGTTGGTCGTGGGTTGGGGCCAGGTGATTGAGCACATGGTGACAGATGGGACCCACTATGCATTGGGGTCATGTGTGCTATCACATCTATACAGGGAGCTTCATGAGGTGGTTTACCGGGAGACGAGCTCTCTGGGAGTTGGCATTACTTTATTACATATCTGGGAATGGGAGAACCTGCCAGTTACATGACCGATATGTCTGAGATTTAGGGCGGTAGATCAGCCCTACATGTACATGTATGGAGGTATGATGAGTCATCCCCACTTGGGGAAGTTGGAGTGGTGGTGGCGGGCATTGGATGATTTGGATGAGTGATATGGAGGCCATACATTGAGTGTGAGCCTTGGGAGGATGATGTAGAGGCTTTGCCTTATATATTTATGACACGATATTTTATTGGTAGGACATCCTACAATGTAGAGAGATAGGTACCAGGTAGAGTGATGAGGTAGTTCAGTCGGAGGCAGGGATTGCCGAGTGGATCAGGGGAGTATGCACGAGCGGTATGGGAGAGATTCTAGTGGGGGCCAGTGTTACCCTATGATCAGGCCTTAGCCGAGTTCTGGACCTTACAGGAAAGACCATGGCATATGAGGCTGGGGATTGTGGATGCAGGAGTGACAAAGGAGTACACACAGTATTATACCGCGCATCCAATTCCACACATTTCGGATCTAGCTGAGTCGGTACCATCATTTGAGGATGATAGGAGATAGTGACACAGGAGAGCAGGCAAAGGAGTAGGAGGAGGAGGTAGAGGTGATGGAGGAGGAGGTGGTGGGGGAGGTGGTGGAGGTCGTGGTGGAGGTTTTGGAGGAGGAGGTGGAGGGGGTGGGGGTGGTGGATTTAGAGGTAGGGGTGGATTTGGAGGTGGAGGTGGTGGAGGAGGATGGTTACAACAGAGAGAGAGAGAGAGAGAGAGAGAGAGAGAGAGAGGTGGGCAATCCTTGCGACTGTCACAGGGTCCTTTTATTCAAGGAGAAGTCATATTAGGTGGCAGGGATATTGGGGAGGGAGAGGCACCTATGGATATGGGAGAGGGAGATACTGGTTGATGAGAGGGAGCTACAGGTGCAGGAGAGGATCCTATGGGGATGGGAGGAGTAGATCTGTGGGAGCATATGCTAGTATATATGTAGACTCGACTTACAACAGCCGAAGCACAAGTGGAGGATTTCGAGGCAGAGATTACAGCTAGAGATGTTCAGTTGTTTGCACGGGTGTCAAAGTTGTCAGTAGTGAGGCAAGAGCAGGATGATGTTGTTGATAGGGTGATCTAGCTGTAAGAGAAAGTTTGGGTCTTGGAGGGAGTAAAGGGACATTGTGTGTCGATTGATTCATTGGTGAGGGAGCTACGATGGGTAGGTGGAGAGGTTGACTATTGGTGGGGTTTATATGAGCAAGTGGTGCCATCCAGTCAGCGGGCACTGAGCTATTCGCAGATGCGTCAGACGAGATTAGAGTGGTCTTAGAGGATGCAGAGCAGTGGTGGTGTTATGGGTCCTCCACGACAAGATAGTGCGGGTGGTGCAGGGGGTAGTGGGGGTGCAGCATCTGGCCAGAGTGTCATTTGAGAGAGATTTTATGTATTTTATTACATTGGCATTGTGGACTATGACGTGGATGGCTCTTGATAGCCGATAATTTTGACATCACTGTACTCTGATACATGTATGTTTTTGCGAGATGATATATGATGTGATATATGAGGAGATCCCATATTTTGTCATAATATGCATGTTGATGATATGTATGGGTTTATGCAGGATGATGATTTATGATTTATGATTAGATGGATGTTTGTACTTGCTAGATGTATATGTTGATGAAATGATTTCTACATGTGTATGATGATGATTGTATGAAATCTATATGCATGTTTATGAATGTGATGCTAAGATGTGGATGTAGGTTAATATATGTATGATACGTTGTTGTAATGCTTTATGTATGTAATGTCGTGATGACAATGTATGCAAAATGATGAATGAATGATGTTGCTTATGAGTTAGATAGTACTTGTGTTTATGTGTGATGAAATGATGATATGCAACTTTGTGGTTTGTAAGTTAAAAAATGTAATGAATCGAATGGTTTATGGAAATGTTCATGAATGACAAATGGATAAAAAAATGTAAATACAAATGTGCATGTGAGAATTTCCAAATGAATGCACTTTTTAAAATGAGTGAACAAATGTTGAGACAAATGTTTATGTTATGATTCTAATTGACTTAAAATATGACTAAGTGAAATTATAATGCAAATAAATGCAACTAAGGGATAATAAATAACTGCGCCTTAATGCAATTAAAAGGATAATGAATGCATCTTAATGCATCGAGATGAAACTTTTTAAGATGAGAATGAAACGAATGAGTATAAGAATATACTGGATTGATAGATGAATGTACTTGACTAATAGATAAATAAATGCAAATGAAGTGCAACTAAATGAATCTAAATGAATGTATTTTAAACAAACAAAAATGATGATGAATGATTTTGAATAATTTAAAAGACAACTAACTGTACCTAGATGACTAAATGAATGTACATTAACGACTTAATAATGGAAGTAAATGAAATGATTGGAAATTTATACAAATGAATCTAAATGCCTTTATTTGCAACGATGAAATGATGTAAGGATGATAATGAATGTGACTAAATGATATTAGATGCACTTAAATGAATATCTAAAATGGATGTAATGAACCTACATGCAAGTAAATTATACTGAACTAGATGCATTTAAATGCAACTTAATGTAATGGAATGATGATGTCATGCATTTATGATATATGAATGCAAGTTGGTGAGAAATTGCATGATGTACTAATGATGTATCAGAGAACTCCGTCATGATTGTATCCAGTACCAATTCATATTAAATAACCTCTCATATTTTAACTTGTTCACACTTGCATACAAAATCATAAATATGAATAATGAATGATCAAATTGATGAATACTAAGAGGGGGGGGTGAACTAGTATACCAAAAAATGTTGAACTCAAACATTTAAACAATTTAGCAGATAACCGATATGACAGATTTACAAATAAATTGGTTAAGATAAATGCAAACCAAATAGCAAACAAATCATTCACCCACAAGAGCACAATCACCATAACACAAGAATTTTTGACATGGAAACCCAAATGGGAAAAACAACGGTGAGCAGAAACTCACAAGTAAATATCTGCAGAATAGAAACCAGACCGGTTAAGGTCATACAAGATTCTTCACCAGAACATATCCTATTAGGAATCTAGATCTCTGTTAGGAGATAAGTCCTGTTAAAGACTACCTTGTGAGAGGATTTCAGATTCACAGTTGTGAACCACCTTGTTAGAGGATTTACAAAGGCTTTGCTAGGCCTACCCGGTTAAGGGTTTCAGACTTGTTGAAGATGTGAGTAATCAACAAGTGAGTGATCTAGATACTAGCACAATATGCTTGGTTAGATCCATGATAGCTCATTGTTAATGCATTTAAGCATTACTTCAGTCTTCAATATCTCCACACTCCTACTCTTCACATAGACCTAATCTTCTCTTTTGTGATTGCACATACAAAACCTCATCAACAACTAAATACCCTAGATATGATGTCCTTATAAAGGAGTTTGATTTCATGTTGGTCCAATAGGATTACATTACAAGTTCCTAGGTTCAGTGCATCTAGACACATTTGGTAAAACGACACAAAATCACCGCCAAAGTGTCAGTGGATGATAACTCATCACATAAATACCGGTTGGTAACTCATCACAGACTAATACCGATTCATACATTTTACCGATTGCCGGTTGTCAAAAATGAAGACTAGAAAAATGTTAACTACTGCTTTATTCCTTCGTACTGCTTGAGATCCTTGAACTGCTTGAGTTCTTCATACCGCTTTGGGTCTTCAATCAGTTTGTGACCGGTAAACATCTTCTGCAAAACACCAATAGTCTAAAGACTATAATACATAATATCGGTTGAGAATAACTCATACATAAAGAAAGTGATCTCAAAACAAGTGTATGTCCATCAATGACAATCACAACATCATCAAAATGCCAACAATCTCCCCCTTTGGCATTGATTGCAACACTTAGGAAATTTTTGACATCTAAGTGTTTTTACAACAAAACTATGCCATAATCAAAATTACTCCCCCCAAGCATATACACTATCCCTTTTGCAGAAATTACAATGTATACTACTCCCTTAAAGAAATAACATGAAAGTATACATAATATGCACCAAAATTTTAGATACTACTCCCCCTTTGCCAACAATGACAAAGTACAACAAAATAACTCTTGTTTCTCATTAATATTAAAATGGATTAAATGTTTATGACAATAAGGAATGAAACTTGTCAAAAACTGATTTAAAATCCTCCATAAAAGTCTTCATGTCTAATGACCACGACTCAAGTAATGAGGTAGCAACCTCACTTTCTGTCTGCATCTGAGATACTTGTTCTTCCATGGCATCAATGGTACTCATCTCTTGAGTTACCGTTAGGGCTTCCAGATTGAGAAAGCATTTCTGAAGAATTTCCAGCCTGGGAAATAAGACCAGTTGGAGTTCCTGCAAATCTCTTGACCGATTGCTAATCTCTAATTCAATTCAGGCAGTCTGAAGCTGATATCGGTGAATGTTTGCCCATATGTAGTGAAAGAATCATATGGCATCTTGAAGTTGATTATGTACATCTATAGCTTCGATTGGAGTTTATCTTTTTGTGCAAGCACATCATCGCAAAATAGATGGGGTTGGCTAATTTTGCTCATTAGTAGTTTTCCCTCATCCATAGCATCTCTTATATCCTTTTGATGTTTCTGAAGTTGAGACCGGAGCTCATTCAGTGTCTTGACCAAGGCAGTGTTTAATGCCTTTTCGTGCTTCTTCTTGGCATTTGCTTCAGCAACATCTTCTAGACATTGAACCTAGTCCTCTACAACAGTACATAGAAGTTTGAGTTTGGCCAGAGAGGAATCGGTACTGGGGACGTTAGTACCTGGAATCAAACTGGTGAGAGTGTCAACTGCTGATTGAGTGACATCATGTTCCATTTTCCTCCTCAATGTTTCCAATCTTTCTTGTGCAAGCTTTATGCTTTGCAACAGCTCTGATTCATCTACAGATTGGAGGCCGATAGGGCTAGTGATGTCAACCAGTTTGGCTTGACCACTGGTTGGCTTTGGAGTCTCCGCTTGTTTTGCTTTCTCTATTTCCTCCTTCTCTGTGGCTCTTTTCTTTTCTGCTTCTTCTTTCCGTAGTTCTTCCTTCTTCTTATCTTCTTCCTACTTCTTCTTTTCTTCCTCCTTTTTCTTCTTCTCCTCTTCTTTCCTCTTCTCCTCTTCTTTTCTCTTCTCCTCTTCTTTCCTCTTCTTTCCTCTTCTCCTCTTCTTGATTCCTCTTGTCTTCCGCCTAATTTTTCTCCTCCTCTTTCTTTGCTTTCTCCTTATCAGCCTTTTTCTTGTCCTACTTCTTCTTCTCTGTGTCTAGAGTGACATCTTCATCATCTAACGCATCCACATCAATAGTGTCAACCTGTTCTGTAGCTGGTTCTCCTTCACCATCAAATACCTCATCCGGTTTTCCGGTTTCCATTTCCTGTTTAGCTTCTCTATTTGCTTGAGCAACTTGATGCATTTTCACAGTAGCTTTAGTATGGAAGTGTGCGTCTTTCACCACTTCAGAGGCTTTGCCTTCCAGTAGCAAGAGTCTTCGTCTTCTCATGAAGAAGAGACCTTTGTACTAGTCCATGATTTCAAACAATTCAGAGTTTGAAGCATCAAGGAAGTATTCTACAAAAATCTTTTCTCTAATCTCATGTTCTCTCTCGATAGCAATGCACCATTTATTATCTAAAGAATTATATAAAGAATCAGGTGCCTCAGATCTGATTTCTGCGACCGGTCATAAACACATAAATTATTAATGATTTCCCACTCTACTTCTTCTTTCTCACTATCGACAAAATCATCAAAATACTCCTTCAAATCACCAATCAATTTTCTTTTAATATTCTTAATAGTCCTCTGACAATGTGTCATCGACTTATAAGAAGAGATGTCAATATTTACCGGTGCTGACGATGCAGGTGCATTACCGGTAGTTTTTTCTTTCTTCCTTGTTTGCCTGGTCTTCTTAGGCTGCACTTCTATTTTTGTATCCTCAGACTCCGATGAGTTTCTTTTGGTCTTCTGCTTCCTTTCAAAAACTTTAGCGGTAGCAACATCAAGTTTCTTTTTGGTTGGTGACCACTTGGTCACTTTAGGACTTGTTGAGGTAACCGATGCCAATACCGATGGCACTGCCTTTTCCTTTTTCACTAAAGGTTCTTCAACCGGTGTTACCCTTTCCAAGTAGGTGTCGGTTTGATTTTTCTTTGCATCTAAAGGAGAGGCAATCAGGGTAGAGGCATACCCATCCAACATGTCATACATCACCTCATATCCCATAGGTTCTATTTTTTCCTTTCTGGGTTCTGCCACTTCCATTATACGCTCATCTACTTTAATGGTAAAGCAAATGTCCTCTTCATATTTCTTAACAATGTCTCCAAATATCCTCATCCTCTGGCTCATATTTCGCTTGAATTCATCAAAGTATTTATTGAAGACTTCAGGATATCTGGTCCCCACTGCTTGGAGACTTTCCCTAATTTGTTTGGTGATCGGTTGGTCAGCAGACCATTGAATATCACCGACTCCCGAGAAATAGCCTTGAAAGTAGAAAAATAGACCTACCAAAAGTTGTCCAAATCTGAATCTTAAGGCATTGTCCTGTTTGATGGACTTCAATTTTAATAGAAGTTGCTTGTGCAAACAGGTGCATAGATAAAATTAGGCATCCTCCTTGATCATTCTGTGGGCGGCATTCACCACAGGAGCAGGGACAAAGTTTATTCTGCTAGCATAAAATACTCTGTACCCAATCACCATGCAAGCATACTTGACCAAATCATCTTTGATGGGATTGACAGTCATTCCCCTTTGGTCGCTCAGAGAACCAGTGAGCTTATTATTTCAGTCTTGATGACTTTCCTAAGGGCTGGCACTTCACCAATGTTGCGGAAACCGGTGACTGCATGAATTGCTTCTGGTGTTATGTCATGTATCCTCTCGAGATACATTTTGTCTCCATGTTCTTTGCTCAAGATGATGCGGATGTGTTCTTCAGTGAACTCTTCAAGAAAATAGACAACATTATGTAGTTTCTTCCTCTCCAGGATGTTGTATTCTGGTTTGATTTTCTTGTCATCCCCATAGAATAAACCTAGCTGGGAATGAATCGCTAAGGATCCTAGGTCTTCCAATTTACAGTCAATGTACCCTGAAATATCTTCTTCAACAATGACTCCGGTAGGTATCTGGGACAGGGTATTGTATTTCATTTTCCTTTGAATAAATTCAGCGGAGTCCATGGGTACACTAGAGCTGGAGTGCGATGAAGAAGCCATGATTAACAAGAATTTCAAGAAATACCTTTACAAATTTGAAATTTAGGGTTTGCCAATGTAGCTCACGATGCACCACTTTGGCTGCACGGTTACCGCTTAGTGTTCTTCACCGATAGGTTGAAAATATCTATGGATTCTCCTACAAGATTTGAATTCTCTCTAAATCACAAGTCAAAATGGACTTTATCGCTCTGCACTTGAAAAATTCTTCGCTCGAAAACTGATAAATGAAAATGACTTTGAAAATTCCTTTTAAATGAATTCTTCACCTACCTTAATAAATGCTCCACCGGTAGGGTACAAACCCTAATTTTGCCTTTTACCACTTCACAATCTTTTGTCAATTGACAGGTAATGTATACCGGTTAAGGTCTTTACCGATATAAATTAGGGGTTCAAATATTTCACCGATATGCTCCCCCTAAGCTTTTCTAAAGCTCAGTTTGTCGGTTCAGAGACTTTCACACTAGGTGCAGAAACCGATTCATCTCATGACACTTCTTCAGGTTTCTTTTTCCATGTTTTATTCATTCCTACTTGAACGGTTTCAACATCAATCTTCCCTTCTGGAGTGATCAGTATATCATCTGATCGGTTCTTTCTCATTCTGCAGGTTCTGGTCGGTTGTCCCAATTTGTTGCAATGATAGAATATCATTCCAAGTGTTCTCCATGGTCCATTGTTCATTCTACCATTCTTCCTTCTGCATCTTGCAGTAGTGTGATCGCTACCATGACAGATCAAATAGGTTGCTCTCCAACCGGTTGCCGCTTGATAGCCACCACCACCTGACTGATAATCATAGGCATTGTATCGGTTTGGATTCCGGTTCATAGTGGATTATGGGATAACTCTTTGAGTCCTTGGAGGGTGTCTCCCAGTGTTGTACACAAAAAACCTACATTCAAATGCTCTATGCCCAAACTTGTTGCATGCATACCAGTTTCCATTGAATGTATTGGATCTAGGATTACTGTTTAGAAAATAAGGAAAATTATTGTAGGCCTTATTTCTACACACATTAGCAGTATGTCCTTCCTTGAGACAATTAAAGCAAACAGGTTTAAACTTTTGCTTACCTTTATCCTTTGATGTTGGTTGCTTCTTTGATGCTACATCTTTTGTTCCAGAGATCTCACCTTCCTCATAACCGGAAAAACCAAGTCTAGTGGTATTTTTTACCGGTTTTGTTGATTCAAGCTTTTGCTCTAGCTTAACAGTACTCTGATTGAATTTGGCAAGTATTTCCTTTGACTCAGTGAGTTCCTTGGAAATAGAAGCATTGGATTCCTTCAAGGTTGCATTCTCAGAAATAGCTATGTTTAGTTCACCTTGCATTTCTTCTTTTTCCATTTTTCTCTCTTGGAGATGAGTGGTAAGGGCACTGATTTCTTGCTTCAGCTTAGAGATCTCATGATCTTTGTCTTTTACCAGATCTTCAGCTTTCCTTCGATTCTCAAGCTCTTGACACATTTTGATAGTCAGTCCTTCCAGTTCCCTTCTCAGGTTGTCATTGGATTCATTCAGTTTTCCAACTTCTTCAACTAGAGCATCCATGTTTGTTTCATCAAAAGAACTATTTTCAGTAAGCTCCATTAGTTTCTCAGCATGCTCTCTTCTTTTTGCCAGAGAGGCTTTATACTTGACTTTAAGTTCATCATAGGCTTTCTCAGTCTAAGTGAGACGATGAGTAAGTTCCCTCACAATGCATTCCCCCATATCTCCTTCCAAGTGGTTAGACTTATAGAAAGGTTGGCTCTGATACCAATTGATGAATACTAGGAGGGGGGGTGAATTAGTATACCAAAAAATGTTGAACTCAAACACTTAAACAATTTAGTAGATAACCGGTATGACAAATTTACAAATAAACCGGTTAACATAAATGCAAACCAAATATCAAACAAAACATTCACCCACAAGAGCACAATCACCATAACACAAGAATTTTTGACATGGAAACCCAAATGGGAAAAACAACGGTGAGCAGAAACTCACAAGTAAATATCTGCAGAATAGAAACCAGACCAGTTAAGGTCATACAAGATTCTTCACCAGAACATATCCTATTAGGAATCTAGATCTCTGTTAGGAGATAAGTTCTGTTAAAGACTACCTTGTGAGAGGATTTCAGATTCACAGTTGTGAACCACCTTGTTAGAGGATTTACAAAGGCTTTGCTAGGCCTACCCGGTTAAGGGTTTCAGACTTGTTGAAGATGTGAGTAATCAACAAGTGAGTGATCTAGATACTAGCACAATATGCTTGGTTAGATCCATGATAGCTCATTGTTAATGCATTTCAGCATTACTTCAGTCTTCAATATCTCCACACTCCTACTCTTCACACATACCTACTCTTCTCTTATGTGATTGCACATACAAAACCTCATCAACAACTAAAAATTTTAGACATGAGGTCCTTATAAAGGAGTCTGATTTCATGTCTGTCCAATAGGATTACATTACAAGTTCCTAGGTTCAGTGCATCTAGACACATTTGGTAACACGACACAAAATCACCGCCAAAGTGTCGGTGGATGATAACTCATCACAAAAATATTGGTTGGTAACTCATCACAGAGTAATACCGGTTCATACTTTTTACCGATTGCTGGTTGCCAAAAATGAAGATTGGAAAAATGTTAACTACCACTTTGTTCCTTCGTACCGCTTGAGATCCTTGAACCACTTGAGGTTTTCATACTGCTTTGGGTCTTCAGTCAGTTTTTGACTGGTAAACATCTTTTGCAAAACACCAATAGTCTAAAGACTATAATACATAATACCAGTTGGAACAAATATCGGTTGAGCATAACTCATACATAAAGAAAGTGATCTCAAAACAAGTGTGTGTCCATCAATGACAATCAAAACATCATCAAAATCCCAACACAAATGGATGGGTGATATGAAACATAATGCAATATAAATAGCTGAGATGAAATGATGATCCTTAGTGCTTTATTTTTCATCATTGAGCATGGTAGTATTAATCTTGGATGAGGCAATAGGAACCAAGTTTGGAGCATTGTACCTGTAAGCAAGCAGCATAGAGAAAATATGATGGACCCTCCATTCTGGTTCATGTGCAGATGGTCGAGGTATACGCTGTAGTCAGTAAGACATAGTGATCCATGACTAGATTTTTCCATATGATCACTTAGCTTAGTGAACTTCCCACATAGACACCATTAGTACATGCCCTAGAACTTCCTTGGAACAATTCACAGACAATAAAACAAATGATACTTAGGAACCATCCTGGCTACTCTAATCACTTATGGATATCCCGGAGTAGCGTAGGAACCTGATATAAATGAATAAATAACATATCAAACTGACCAAGTACTTGATAGCTTAAACAAAATTTTCTTGTCAAAGAAAATGTGATCATGTCTTTGTTTTGGTAAGGAAGGATGCATCCTTGTTAAGACAGATGTGTGTCAATGTTGATTGTTTGGTTGATTTGAAAAGTGATTGTTGTTTGAGTAGTTCAAAATGTTTGGTTGATGTTTGTTGCGATGCATATGTACAAAGGTTTATTATGTGTTGCCATGTTTTTGATTGATTTTTGATGTTTTATGATGTTTTTGGATTTCGTGAGTGATTTTGAATGTTTTTGGATTTTGTGAGACAGTTTTGAATGAAGAACTCAATGAATCACAAATAATGTAGAATCTACTTCCATCAATAGGTTAAGGGCATTGCCCCCAATTTAGACATTGCTATGAAAAAGCGAGATGCAAGACGCATGTACTATCCCTGATTGCATATCAATAACAAGTCATGGTTTGACTGATGGATGAGTGGATGCAATGAATGTGATCGCAACAAGTCTAAAACACAATGGAGCCATAGCCTTTACGAGTGGCACCTGTTTGCCAGGTTTTCATCATCATACTTACCCAAGGTGCCACCAGAGTGGTTGTTCACCATTTGGATGCATGATTTTTCTTTTACTATTTTGATTTTTTTTTGTATTTTCTTCAGGACTTTTATCTGAATGTTTGTGGTGTTTTTTTGATATGTATTGGAGCTTGATGCTCTGTACAGCTTATGTATGAAATCGTTTGAGGTGCATGTTGTTGATCAGATCTGCTAGCGGTTCTCCTTCTAAAGTAGCCAACTGATATGCCCCGGACCCAAATACAACAGTGATAACATATGGACCCAGCCAGTTTGATTCAAACTTTCCCTGATGTTCTTTGTTTGGTTGGTTACGAGGATTCTCTCTGAGAACAAGATCACCTACCTCAAATGTATGAGGTCTAACCCAATGATTATAGCTTCTTCCCATGTGCTGCTACTAGGCTTTGAGGTGGTTGTATGCAACTTGTCACCTTTCATCGAGTAGTTCCAAGTCTTGAAGAGAAGAAACTTAGTTTGCTTCATCATCTATTAGATTATGCAAGGAAACCCGTAGAGATGGTATCTCAACCTCAATAGGAAGGATGACTTCTGCGCCATAGACCAGTGAGTAGGGAGTTGCGCTTGTAGGGGTTCGAATGCTAGTTCGATACACCCATAGAGATGGATTTAATTGAACGTGCCAATCATGGCTAGCATCATTGGTTGTCTTCTTAAGGATTCTCAATATATTCTTGTTCGATGCTTCGGCCTGACCATTGCCTTGTGGGTAATAGGGAGTGGAAAAGTGGTGTTGGATGTGAAAATTCTCACAGAGCTCACGGACATTGTGATTTTTTAAAGGAAGTTCGTTATCTGTGATGATGGACATGGGGACTCCATACCAGAAGATGATGTAATTAAGAATGAATGAGGCTATCTTCTTGTCGGTGACCTAGATAAGTGAAACAACTTCGATCCACTTTGTGAAGTATTCGGTGGTGATAATGATGAATTTGTGGTCATTGGATGAAGATGGATGAATTTTACCCATAAGTTAAAGTCCCCATTGACAAAAGGGCCATGGTGTTGTGATTGGTTGCAATTTCTGTGCTGGTACATGTATCAAGTCTCCGTGAACTTGGCACTTCTTGCATTTTCTGACAAAATAGTAGGAATCTTTTTCCATGGACGGCCAATAGTATCCAACGCGCATGATCTTCTTTGCTAAGGAAGGACCACTTGAGTGAGTCCCACAAATTCCTTCATGTACCTCTTCCAAGGCCTTTCTTGTCTTATCCTATTCCAGACATCGAAGGAGAGTACCATCAACACTGCATCGGTATAGGGTTTCAGCAATGATGGTGTATCAAGCGGTTTGGCGAATGAAGGTTTTGTGTTGGTTATTCGATTGGTTAGGAGGAAGTGTGTGATCGCGTAGGTAGGTGTAGAACTCACCGTACCATGGGGATTCAGAACCGACAAGGCAACATATCATATTGGATTCAGGGATATCATAAGCGGGAATCCAAACCTATTCTACCAAGAACTTGCAACGTGTTAAATTTTGTGGAAGATCTAGGAGATATGCAATGGTAGACATGGCGTCAGTAGCTTGATTCTGATCTCTAGGTATCTGCTCAAAGGTGATAGTCATAAATGATGCTTTTAAACTGTCCACCATTTACTTGTATGGCATGAGTTTATCATCCTTGGTCTTATATTCATCTGTGACTTGTCGAATGACTAGTTGGCAGTCGTCATATATGTGTAGCTCTTTCAATTTCCATTGTATGGCTAGTCTAAGTACAGTGATTAGGGCCTGATATTCTGCTATATTATTTGTACATGGAAAAGTTAGCCTGTAAGACTTCATGATGTTGTCACCTTGAGGTGTTATAAATAGAATGTCTACCCCCAAGCCATGTCTGGTATATGAACCATCAGATTAGAGCTTCCATGGTTGTGTTGTTGTGATCATGAAGATCTCTTCATCTGGAAAATTGGAAACAAGAGGATGATCACCTATGAGGGGTACATCGACCAAATGATCTGCAATAACTTGGCCCTTAATAGCCTTACAGTCCACATACTCAATGTCAAATTCACTTAGAATCATCACCCATTTGGCCAAGCGGCCTGTCAATGCTGCCTTGTTGAGTAAGTACTTTAGTGGATCGATCTTTGCAATGAGTTGTACTTTATGTGTTAATAGGTAGTGCCTCAATTTAGTGGCTGCCAAGATTACTGCTAGGCAAGCTCGCTCAATAGGTGTATAATTGAGTTCATAGCCGACCAATGTGCGAGAGATATAGTAAACATCACACTCTTTCCCTTCTGCATTGTGTTGTGCCAACAGTATTCCCAATGTCATATTTGTTGCTGAAATATAGAGCAATAGAGGTCTACTTGGATATGGTGGGATCAACAATGGTGTATTCATGAGATAGTCTTTAAGCATCTGGAATGATTGCTGGCATCTAGGATCTGATTGAAAGTAGATGTTTTTGTATAACAAATGTGTGAAGGGATGACACCTATCTTCTATTTGTGCAATGAATCTTCGGATGGATTGTAGTCGCCCTTGTAATGTTCTTAGTTGATTGATGTTCTTTGGAGGTGGCATGTCCATGATTGCTTTGACCTTTGCCGAGTTGACCTCAATGCCTTTGCTTGAGATAATGTATCCTAGGAGCTTCCCCGAGGTTACTCCAAAGACACATTTCTTTGGGTTGAGTCAAACATGATATTGTTCTAGTTTGTAATTTTTTTTATCTAATATTTCCAGATGACCTTCTCTTGTTAATGATTTTGCCAATAAGTCATTGACATAATCCTCCATTATGGTATGCATCATATCATGAAAGATGGTGGTCATAGCTCTTTGATAGGTCGCCCCTACATTATTTAGACCAAAAGGCATTATATTTCAACAGTATGTTCCCCATGGACATGTGAAGGCAGTCGTATGTTGATCTTCTGGTATGATCTTTATCTGGTTGTACCCTGAAAAGCCATCCATAAGAGAAAGTATGGTATGTCCTACTGTTAGGTCCATGATCATGTCAATGTTTGGTAGGGGGAAGTCATCTTTAGGACATGCCTTGTTCAAATCTCAAAAATCTATATAGATACCAATGTTGGAGATCCAATCTGCATAATCAATTGGTCTAATAAAACCAACATCCAGGAGTTTCTTAAGTTCTGCTTTGACTAGTACCGCAATCTGGGGGTGCATCTTGTGAAGCTTTTGTTTTACTGGTTTAGCTCCTTCTACCATGGTGAGGTGATGCATGACCAAATCAGGATCTAGACTAGGCATGTCTACATATGACCATGCAAAGTTGATCTGACGCTTCTGGAAGAATTCTACAAGCTTAGGTTGTTCCTCTCGAGTTAAAAGAGATGCCAAATGTATTTGGTGAGGAGTCTCAGGGGTCCCCGCGTTGAATTCTTTTGTTTCCTCGATGAGGATCATTGATCATTCCTGATTTGCACTGGAGGGGAGGATGTCAACCCTTTCATCCATAGGTGCCTTAGAGAGGTTTTCACCATTGGATACACTCTTTCTTTTCAATTTTTTGGGATCAAACAGTGCCATAGTGTGCTTTTCACAGGAGGATTTGGTTGGTTCCATTCGATGAATTCGGGATGGATAATGGGCATTACCTCATCGATCAGGTTAAGTTCATAAGATGTGCCAATGAGGATTAAGATGTTGTGGTGAAGGTCGTTGATGGTACTCTCCCTGTCGGAATCAGACGTAGGATGTGACGAAGGGTCTGTGGAAGGTGTTTCCAGTTCGAGAACCCAAGAGGTTTTAATCTGTGCTTCTCTGTAAACAAGGATTTCTTTGCGAGGTGGAGGTGGAGATGCGTCTTCCTCATCTGAAGTATTGAGATGTATGAAATCAAATTCCCACTCATGTGAGTCAGTCTCTGAGTCGCTTTCCAGCATCCGATTACTATACCAAACTAGGATATCTTTTGAGTTAAACACTGCAGGCGTAATCGGTTGATGTACCTTTGGAGATGGAATGGTTGGTGTTGTGGGGAGGATTATTGGTATCATTGAATCTGATATTGGGAGTATCGATGTTGTTGAATCTATTGTTTCTGACCGAATTATCAATGCTGTCGATACTGCTGGGGGTTCTGGTACTGCTAATGGTGTTGTTGATGTGGTTGTTGTTGTTGATGGGGTTGTTGGTTTGATTGGTGGGATGATTGGTGTTGTAGGTAGGATTATCGGTGTTGTGGGTAATATTATCGGTACTGCTAGTGGGATAATGGGTTTTGTAGGTAATTTTAGTGGTGTGAGTAGTGCTATGGATGGTATTGATGGTATTCTCAGCCTTGTTGGGGCAGTTGGTGTGGTTCTTGGTGCTGCTGATATAATCAAGGGTGGCCTCTTTAAAGTATTAGGATGATATAGAGGTTTGTTGGGTTTCCCTTTGAATCTGAGCTTAGGAAGAGCCTCCTTTTGAAAACCTAATCCAGTGTTATCTTTAGGCTTTAATTCAAGCTGCAACAACTCGTGTCATCCTTGCTGGCAAGGTCCCAAAGCACTCTGACCATCATAGCCCATTCTTTGCATAATGGTAAGGTCTTTGCCATATTGATCTGTGGGAAGTTTAGCCTGTGGGATTTCCGTGGTGATAGGGTTTTTATAGATCCATTTTGCTAAGTCCTCATCTCTGGTCTCCTCTAAAAGGCGCCAAAGTGTATGTTGGCTTGAAAAATGGTGTTTGAAGTAACCTTTGAGGCTTACCATGAGTTCTAGGGGAAGTGGGTAGTTTCCCAACACAAAAGAGTTGGCTTAGATTGTATTCCCCAAGACCTTCCTCTGCCATTTTCTTTTTTAGCTTCACTTGCTTTGGTATAGTGGTGTTTGAACTAGAAAGAGAGGCTGGACTAACATATGATGTGGACGAGATAGCTTCTCTGTTGTTAGGAACGATAATCTCTGGTTGATGGTTGATATTGTTACAATATGCAAATGGATTTGCATCACCAAGGATTGTAATTTCTACACCGTTATGAGGAAATGTGATACATCGTTGATAGGTGGATGGAACGGCTTGCATGGCGTGTATCCAAGGTCTTCCTAACAACAAATTATACGGCAGAGGAAGGTCCAAAACTTGACATATGATGTGCTTCACCATTGGGCTCACTTGGATTGGTAACACAACTGCTCCTTTGGAAGAATGCTCTGCATCATCACAGGCTTTTATGGTTATCTTTTTGCGGGGGCCCATTGATTCAACTACATATCCCAATGTTATGACTAATTGTAATGTACATATTTTCAGGCCTGCTCCATTTTCAATCAAGACTCACTTGATCCTGTGTTGGTTGATAAATCCTTCAATATGGAGTGAGGCGTTATGAGGTTGTTGGAAGGATGTATTTTTGCTTTCAAAGAAAGTGAGACATGGTGATGACCTCAGATTACCAACCATAGCTTAAAATTGATCTGTATTTAGATTGGTAGGGACTAACACCTCTTGGAGAGCTTGATCCAAGATTGTTTTATGAGACAGGGATAGGCGCAAAAGATCCAAGATGGATATAAGTGCGGGCATCTTATCTAATTGTTCCACAAGGTTATACTGCTTTGGGATGGATGTTGTGCCTTGTGGAGCTGCTTTAATGGTGATCTTGCTACGACACGTAACAACATTGCAGACAGGGTTTAGATCTTTGATGGTGATGGTTGCAATTTGTTCATTGGCATCATATAGGTGATTCACAGTGTAATTATAGGGGGCTCGCGTATAATCAGTTGTATTAGTGTTTCACCCTGAGGTGGAAGGACCCCTTTGATCTTGTGATGGAAGTGAATTCTTAAACATGAGATGATCACTATTTGAGTTTTTTGGGTCGTGTCCTTCAATTTCAATCTCTCCTCATTCAATAAGATCTTGAACAAGATATTTCAATCTATGACAGTTACTTGTTTTATGCCCTTTCCCTTGGTGGAATTCGCAATGTTCATTAGCTCTCCACCATTGAGGTTTGACCTGAGGTTCGTAGTTAGATGTCTTTGGTAAGGTCACCAGATTTGAAGAGACCAATTGACGCAACATTGTTTCGATAGGTTCCCCTAAGGGAGTGTATGTACGTTTTGGTTTATAATTTTGCTGTCGTTGTCTCGATTTCTGTAGCGGTGCATTGCGACCTTGATTTTGTGGAGGAGCAACTGTGTTGTTTTTAGGAGGGGGATTTTGCCTCACAAATCAGACCACAAGTTGTGCACTCTATGGTTCTTGCATCTACAACCCCATAATTGATGATGTTTTTGTTTTTATTCTAGAAGTTGGGTTTATCACTGTTAAAACGCGGGCGAGGGCCATCTTTTGGTTCATTGTATATCTTGATAAGCCCCTTTTTGATAAGGGCTCATTCACATTTTAATCCCTCGATGATCAAGTCATTAGAGGACTCTGTGCCCTTCATGTCTAGGTGGAATTCCATTTCATCGTTCAAGTTGGAAATAAATATTTCCACTAGCTCTCGTTCAGGTAGATGAAGAGAACGTCTACTAGATAGTTGTCTCCATTGTTGCAGGAAAGTTGAAAATAGCTCCCCTGGTTTTTGTTTGGTATCACATAGATCCGCCATGGTAACATCGTGTTCTATGTTGTGTGTATAATGTGCAATGAACTTTTGGATAAGTTCCTTGAATGTTCTAATGCTACCTATTAATCAGGAAAACCATTGTGTGGTTGTCCCTCCCAAACTCTAAGGAAAGAGGTGCATTAGATATGTGTCTTCATATGCCACTTCTAGGCAAGCTAAGTGAAATTCCCTGACATGTTCTCTAGGGTCTCCTTTTCCCCGATACTTTTTGAACTTAGATCTTTCAAACCCTTGTGGAAAAGGTGGCATATTAGATTCCTATCAAAGGGATAGGAACAAATATCATTAAGTGAAAACTGGGTAGTTTTCACACCACTGTGGAATTGTTGGGCTAGATTCTCGACTTGTTTCCTCAACGTGTCAATGTCATTAGGAGGAGGAGGTGGTGGAGGGTTTCCTTGATTAAGCTCATATTTGAAGTTATCTCGACCTCTTCCACCCTCATTACGGCTATGGTGTTCTGATGTTTGTCTTAATTGTGCAGTATCAAAATCAAAGGGTAGTTTGGCTCCCTCTTGAGCAAGTCTCAAAAAAGAGCATCGATGTTGTTTTTGAGGATTTCATCAAAAACTCGATTGAAGAGGGGGTTGTGTTGTACCCTTTCTATTGATTCAGGAGTGGGAGTATTAAAATTTTCATCATTTGTATTTCCACCAAGGGCTTCTTAAAATTCATTGAGATTTTCATCCTCCTATTCTTCGACCTCTAGTTGTCTAGTCCTTGATCTGGTTTGAGCCATTTTGTTTGAAATTTGTTTTTGAAGCTTGGTGAAAGTGATGATGAGTTGGTGATGGAATGAAAGATGAATGTTTTGTGAAGTGTTTAGAATACAGATCTCTAACACTGAAGGTTTGATGTTACCAAAATCCTTTTATGAATTGCTTGTTGTGTTTGTTAACAAGGTTGATATGATAAGGTATACCAAGGTCTAAGATGTGTTACAAGCCAAGCTACCTAGTAATGAGAGGATGCACTCATAGACTAGTTTTAACATGCGTAGAAATGCCTCTTAGGATGAGTTTATCCTAGATGGAGAGACACTCTAAAGAGTGATGTGTTGTTTTGATTCAAGCAATATCTAAAAAGAACTTAGGACAAGACCTTTTTATGTTTTGAGAGTTGAAATGGATTAATGATGTATGAATATGAGAGTGGTTGGGAACTTCAATAAAAACTTTGTGTTACATATGGGACAAATTCTTCCTCTTCTCTCTCGGGGGTTGGTGGTTGTTCCCGAGCTATGTTATATGTAATGCAAATGTTTGGAAAGAAGGCAGGGTTTATTTTGCGTCCTTTGTTTTTATGATAACTCAAAGCTCTATATTGAGTAAAAGCTCTGTTGTTCAAAGAATTTTTATCGAACTCGTTGGATTTTCCTTGAAGATATAGACGCATATGACGTAAGAAGACTAAATGTGAGACAAAAATTTGTCTACTAAGATAGAAAAATTTCTTTCTTTTGATGAAAGTCTTTGAACTCAATGGTCTTTCTTCAAGTCGATATGTTGATGAAGATTCTTCTTTCTCAAAATGTGAAGGATGGTCATATAATTTGATATCTAGTTTTCACTTTGTTTTGATTTTTGTTAAATGCTGGTTTTGAAAATTTGTGTTGGATGAATACTTGTTTTTTAATTGGTTTTGATTTTCTTTGACAAGAAAACAGAGCAAGCACACAAACACAATAATGTTGCCTCAAAAGGCACCAATAAGTGTGGGTCTAAATCAACCCAACCTTTGAACTTTTTGACCCCTTTTCAAATGTTTTTGCATATATTTTTCCAAAAGCCTGAAGTCAGCTCAATTTATCACTGGTCCAACACAAAATGAAGACACTTCAAACACACTTTATCCCTAAGGTCAAATGGCCAGTTGCGATAATTTCAACCCACATCTTGATATTTCTTCAACTTTGGTACTACATACCTTATGAATCTTGCCGTATCAGGTAAGGATGTGATATACTAAGTCTTGCACGAGCATAATAGATAGATGATCCCTATGATGGGGGAGTCACCACTTTTATCAAGCTACAAGTAGCCTTTCAATAAGCCTTGTTTCTACTCAAGGAAATATGTATGGTGAGTATCTTGGGAGAAAAACCATCTATGTTCTTGCACTGAATTTATCACAAATATCATTAATAAATAGAACGGGTGGGTTTCTATATAAAAAGGTGTCTAGTAATATTTGATGTTTTTGGACATAAGTTCATTCTACAGTGACTCACTTAAAGGCCTTGTAACTTGTGGTGGGGCCCATGTGTCCTTTCGGCAAGTTACACTGTAGGAACAACTATACCCAAGGCTACAGCTTTTGCTCACACCTGATTTCTATAGCGGTTCAAAGGATTTACCGCACGAGGTCATTCCCAAGAGTGATGTGTCTCTTGGTAGACCTCTTTTAAAAAGAATTTTTTTTGAGTGTTACTAACATTTTTCTCTTGCACCTAGGACCATGAAAGCCAAGGGAGAGGATAGTGTGTGTTAGAAGTAGGATCACTTGACAAACTTTGCACAAGTGTGCCAATCACCAAAAACACTTATTCTTTTTAACCAAAATATAGCAATGTGATCTGACTATTTGGAGATGTTGCTCCAACAAAAATGGTGTTCTTTTTAACTTCAAGGCAAAATGTTTTGTTAATCTAGGAACTTGAAAACCCGGTCAAGTAAATTGAGAACACATTTTGATTGAAGTAAATCAATTGAACTTGAAGGGACAAATGGCTTGTTCTTTTTAATCTTGCCCAAAACGAAGTGTTGATTGTGAATTTGAGTTTGATGCAAAAAATAAAAGTTGTCTTGTTGATTTTAAGCACCAAATTCAAATTGTCCCTAACTTGCACAAAAAAATTTTTGTTTGGTTTGGACTTTTGTGGTTCTTTTTAACTAGACAAGTGAGATTCTTTTTTACAAGCCCAAACAAAATATGTGATTTATTTTATACCCAAAAAGAAGTGTGAAGTTGGTTTTAACCAAGAAAAGAAAGTGAATTCATTTTATCCTAAATTTAAAGACAAAGTTAGCAACATAAATATATTTACTTCCTAAGCTTAAATTTTGGAAATACTACAAAAATGGGGTTAGTCCAAACCTGCACAAAAGATAATTAGTTAGTAAAATCCGAATGTTTGGTGGGCTTCTACAAGCCTAATATTTTTGGTTTTTTGGTTACAAGGAAATTTTACAACTCTTTGTTACAATAACGCTACTATGTGTGGAAACAAAAGCGCTATTTAACACGAAAGCGCTAAAAGAAGTGCAAACGCACTATAAAAAGAGACAAAAGCGCTAAAAGAACTCTGTCAAACATAATTAATTATGTCAAACAACAGACTGAAAGCGCAAAAACTAGATACGATAGCGCTATTTAAGGGTCAATAGCGCTATGAGAAGGACAATAGCGCCAGTTCGGAGACAATGGCGCTATTATTAAGAACAATAGCACTAAAATACCAACTTTCGAACGCGCTAAAGCATGAACAATGGTGCTAAAGCACGACATGTGTGTCAATTAAAACATGAAAAAGTTAGTAGTTTTCAAAAAGATGATCACAAGTTTGCGTGTTTGATTCATGTCGGGTTCAACAAATGATGCTCTGCAAAAAGGGATGGTTAGGATATTGTCAAGACAAATACAAAACAACAAGCAACAAATAAGTGTTAGTGTTAGAAATCCCAAATCAAACAGTATCCTAAGAAAGCATATCAAGAGAAATACAAAACATAAAATGGAAAGCTTAATAAATCTAAGAAAAGCAATAAGGCATCTCAAAATTCCCTCCACCATGCTTGTAGCTACTCCTCCCTTGTTCCTCTCCTCTCCAAGTTCCCAAATGAGTGTAGCTCTCAGTAGCTTTTTGCACTATTCTGGATGTCTTATGGAGGTTCAAGATTGTAAAATGGATGATTATGAGAATGCAAATGTGAACAAGCTAAAACAAGATATTATCTAATTATCTAGTGTTAATTTTAGCTCAAAAAGACAAATGTAGATGATTATGCTAAATGCTCTCTAAATTTCACTATAAATTAGATGCATACAAGATTTCAGGATCTGGATTATGAAAAAATGAGCTCTATTTATAGGTAAAATGGAGCAATGGAGGGTTGAGATTGAGTAATCTCATCAAGGGTCAGGATTGAGGAGTTTATGATCTATGTGAGGGATTTCAACCCAATCCCAGGATGACAAATGTCAACAAGAGATGGGTTGAGAGGAGAGGGAATAAGCATTAAATGCTTGACATGACTTGAGGGTTAACTTGGGAGGTAAGGTTAATGTTGAGTTGAAATAATAAAGCCATTATCCAATAAATAATGTCTTTATCCAATGGATAAACTCTTGTGCAAGAGTTAGTGAGGATAACCATGGTCAAAGCAATAAATGCCTTAAGAGACCCATGGGTCAAATGAGGGTTGAGATAGAGGTAAAGTCTCTAATCATGGGGGCAAGTGGATTTAACCATAAATGGTTATGTAAGAGCCATTAATGGTCATGTAAGAGCCACTAGTGGTTTATAAAACTTTAGAGGTTAGCTTGTTGAACACATAAAACATTAAATGTTTTTCAAATACTTTGAAGGCTTTGAAAAGTGACTCCAAGTTTCTTAAAAATGTGACAATATTTAGGGGATGGATTAGGCTAATTAGGAATGGTTTAGAAGAGTCTAGAAGGGGATTTAGGATTACAAGTGAGTTTGGTGGGTGAGGGAAAATAGGATTTAAATTAAAATAAAATTAATTTATTTCAATTGTGGTCGCAACTTGCATTTGTAGGAGAATGCAAGTCGGGGGGAGTTTAATGATTTAAATAAACGTTTTAATTATTTATTTAAAAGAGGAAAGGGAATTAAATTAAATAAATAGAATTTTATTCATTTAATTGATTTAATTGATTGTGAATTTGGTTTAATGAATTAATTGAAATAAATTCAATAATTTATTTAATTAATGGGAGAATGTTTGGATGAATTAATTAAATGTTAATTTAATTAACTATTGGCTAGTGGGTTTATTAATCAAATAAATAGTAAATATTCATTTAATTAAATGGACAGATTTATGTGACTATAGTATCCATCTGAATAAATTACACTTGAGTCGTCCAATGCATGGAAACGCAAAAAAATAAAAAAAATAAAAAATACAAAAAAAACAAAAAAAGTGCAATAAAGCCAAGTAGTGAAAACCTGGTAATAGGCGCTATTTGTGACATACTTAGTGTAGTCACTGTCCTTCATTATCCAAAAATAGTTCTCTATATCATATCCCACCATGGAATGGTGATCAACATATATATCCACATAGATACATATCTATGACTAGGGGCAACATTCCTCTCATTGTAACATTCTTACAACAAACTAGGATCGCAACATGCTAAGAGAACTAATGTCAACAACTGCTCATCGGGCTAGAAAACCAGACCATTATCAAACTACAACTTTAACACACACATGATGGATGATTTTATGAATTATGATTTGTTTACATCTGGCATGAAGTTTTGACTATTTTGTATCTTCAAATTTTGAAACATCAGATCTCTTGAGCTACTCGAGGATCCACTAAGTTAGAGAAGCAACAAAGAAATCTGATATTTTTTTGGTTTTTTGTCTGTGAAGCAATCATTCATATGGTGCAAATTTGTCTCGAGACATGATTGGAAACATATCATTGAAGATATTTTCCACTTTTGCACATACAAATGGTTAATTCTTGTGTGTTTTACACAAGCAACACTCAGGTTGTCTTTGTTCAATTATACCATGATGCTTGTATTAACTTCCAACATATCAAAATCTCAATGATGACAAACAAAAATAGAGCACAAACAAGTGGCTAAACAGGAATGACAATGACAAAATTAAAGTGATCATTTAGTTACATATCATTTTAACACTTGCATTTAGTTGCATATCATTTTAACACTTGCATTTAGTTGCATATCATCTTAATCTTGCATTATCATTATCCTACATCTCATTTTAAAGATACATCTCACATCATTATCATTATCATACATCTCATTTTCAAGATACATCTCATACATCAAAGTAATCAATGCAATGCATCATCACATTCTCATCTCATCATGAATCATACATTCACATCATCATCAAAATCAAGAGCATTATTATCTAAGCAATAATCTCATATCAAAACATAATCCATATCTATCACATTATCATGGAATCTTTCTTCACTTTCATATCTTCATCATTCTTCCAACTATCATCTATCGTGTCTTATACATGATGTATCTTTCCTGAAACTAGACGTTTTGATCAAGTCTTATACAAGATATATCGTTCCTGAAATCAGACGCTTTGATCATCCATGTCCTATACAGGCGATGTCATCCCTAAAACTAGACTTGATCTCAATCCATTTCATCTGATCCATTTTATCAAGTCTTATACAGGATGTATATTTCCTGAAACCAGACATTTTGGTCAAGTCTTATACAGGATGTATCTTTCCTGAAACTAGACATTTTGATAAAGTCTTATACAGGATATATCATTCCTGAAACTAGATGTTTTGATCATCTTTGTCTTATATAGGAGGTGTCATTCCTGAAACCAGACGTTTCGATCATCTTTGTCTTATACAGAAGGTGTCATTACTGAAACGAGACTTGATCTCATTCTTATCAATCTTCTCAATCTTCTCAATCTTATCAAACCCATGCATGTCATCAACTATCCACTCTTCTATCTTTCAAATATCTTTCTTCTTCTTTCAAGAGATCATTCATGCCTATAGTGTACGAATGATCTCCCAAGGGGGCATCATCATATCGAATCTCCATATCAGTTTCATATCTGCTTCATATCCAATATCCATATCAATTTCATATCAACTTTTCATATCAAATCAATTCTTTATATTTGGGGCATCATCAATATTGTTCATCAAATCCGGAGCATCATATCAACATTTCGACACACAACATCATATCGACAAATTTTGACAACATATCCGGCAAATTTTCTTTGAACCAACATGTGCACACACGTCACTTCAAAGAGGGGCAAAATGTAGACGTATAAATCTGACCACTTTCATTAGTGAATATTTAATATTAATTTTAACCCCATTCCCCTTATTAATTAAATTTTATTTAATTAATTTCTTCACATTAATCTATTTGATTAAATTAATTAGTCAATTTATTTAATTAAGTTCACCTAAAAACCTTTTCTAGCCTTTAATTAAATAAATCACTTTATTTAATTAATTCCCCTTGCTCCCCTTTTAATTAAATTTACATTTAATTAAATTGTTCCTTGCAAATAAATAAATCTAATTTATTTATTTAAATCCCCCACTTGTATTTATGCAAGTTGTATTTATTTAGTTAAAATAAAGTAATTTTATTTTAATTAAATTCCCTTTTCCTCCACTTGCATTTTCCTACATCTCCCACTTGCCTTCTAAACCCCCTTCTAGATTCTTCTAATCCATTCCAATTAGCCTAATCCATCTCCTAATTATTATCACATTCCTAAGAAAAGAGAAGTCACTTCTCAAAGCCTCCAAAGTCTTCAATAACCACTAAAAGCTTTATGTCCTCAACACGTTAACCCTCAAAGTCTTCCAAACCATTTAAGGCTCTTACATAACCATTAATGGTCAACTTAACCTTCTTGCATGATGAGAGACTTTCTCTCTAACTCAACCCTCATCTAACCCAAGGGTATCATCAAGCATTCATGGCTTTAACCTTGGTTATCCCTTTAACCCTTACACAAGAGTTTATCTTTTGGGTAAAATCTTTATCCATTGGATAACCCTAACCTAACCTTAACCCTTACCTCCTAAGGTAACCTTCATGTATTCTCAAAAATTTAATGCTTCTTTCATCTCCTCTCAAGCAACCTCTTGTTGACAATTGTCACCATTTCATTGGCGAGAATTGTGAACATGGATTGATTAACTTTCAATCTTGGCCCTTGTTAATATTATCCAATCTTGACCATCCATTGCCCTATTTTCCCTATAAATAGAGTTATCATTCTCTTATTTTAATATAAAAGCTTTTATGCATCAAACTTATAGTCATTTTGCTAATCAATAATCTTTAATGCATCAACCTTGTAGTCTAATTACTAAGCATTTTAGCCTCTCTTTGTTAAATCATCATAATAGCATTTAGAAGCATTCTAATATCATAGAATATCCTTGTTAGACTAGTATATCATTCCTAGGATAATTAGCTAATTTTCTCATCATCTTTATGTTAGATTAATCATCATATTTTCAATATCATACATGTCTTAGGAATGCATTCATGCATAATAATCAAACATCACTCGTTCTTGGAGTTGTCATTCCTAAGTCGCTTTGCTTAGTGATCTGAGAGCAAAGACATTGACTTTAGGGATCCTGTGAGATAGAGAACAATGGGACACTCCTTGGGAAGTTGAGCTATTTCAATATAGTTCCTATAACTTGCACCAAGAGTCTCATTGATATGTGGACCCTTTTGAATCAGACTTTTACATTTTTGTCGCCCTCATTTCTCGCACACATTTATGGCATGTACCATGGGGCTCATCCCCATAAATCACATCATTTTTTATATAGGACAAAGATTACAAGCACGTTGGAATACTGTTTTAGCACGCTGGGAACTTTCGTTAGTGCATCCAGGGCAAAAAGTAGCACGTTTGACATACTGTTTAGCACATCTGAACCTTCCTTTAGCGCGTTGGAGCTCATTGTTAGCGCATAATACTTCAGAATTCTTTCCTGCGTGTCGGGATAACAATGTAGCACATTTGGTAATTAATGTAGCACTTAGGCGTCTTTCTATAGCGCATCTGTAACTTTCTATAGTGCTTCTATGCAGAAGCTCAGTGTGTGACTCTATCAGAAACAAGAAAAACATAATTTGTAACATAAGTAAAAGTTAGGCTTGGATAAGCTCACCTAAGAGTTAAAAATTTTCACTAACTGTTTGTTGTAGGTTACTTATCTTTGTTTGCAAATTGGAGGAGTTTTATTTAAGCATTTAATTATTTTTGTTTCTAGCTTTTTTTTTTTTTTAAAGTTAGTTTAAAAATAGTTCATTTTCCTGCTGGTTAAAAATAACTACAAATTCACTTCCTTTTGCAAGGATTAAAAAGAACTACAAACTCACTTCCTTTTGCAAAAGTTAAAAAGAACTACAAACTCACTTTCAGTTTTGCAAAGGTTAAAAAGAATCCCATTTTTCATTTGGTGCTAGTTAAAAAGAACTCCATTATTCCTTTGGTGCATAAAACAAAACCTCACTTCATTTTTTTGCAAAGGATAAAAAGAATCTCACTTTTATTGTTTTGTGCAAGGCAAAAAGAGTCTTCATTAAGGATTGACTTCACGATTTTCCTTTTGTTGACCAACATCACGATTTACTTTGTTGACCACGTTTGTTTTTCATAGGTTTTGGAAATACACATTTTGTTATGAAAAGTTAAAAGGAACACCATGCTTGTCAGAGCAACATCTGTGAATAGAAGTTAGCAAATCATTGTCTTGAAGGATAAAAAGAATCTTGTTTGCCTTGTCTCGAAAGTGGATGGTATATGCTCTCCCCTTAATTGGGTGACCAAAAAGTCAAACCACTCTTATGCTTTCATTACTTCAAGCATTTAAATCCTTTATAAGGTCTTCCCTCCCGAGTTACCCTTAGGGCGCCATTAATGGTCAGTGAGAGGGGAACGACCTAAGTGGGAAATGACTTTATTGTCAAGTGTTCCAACCCACTATAATCAAAAGTGGAGGTTGGCAAAAGTCCCCTTCAACGGTTTTGCTTAGCGATTAGCCTTCCCCTGGTATCTTTGAGATACGTAAACCCTTTGTTCTAAAGGTTGGGAAGCCTCCCGAGGGATTTTATCACTGAAGACCGAACGTAAGCTCGATTAAGAACTTTAGCATTAGAAGCTTTGAGCCGAGTCAGTTACCATACATTTTCAATATCATAGTGCATGGGTGGGGAAGAATCCGCCCCCAAGATCACTCACCATATATCTCCCAAGATAACTATTAATTGTGAAGCAATTCACTTTGAGTTAATTTATGGCAAAAGGCAAAAAAATGAGGCCCCCCTAGGGGGTGACAAGGTTGTTTGAGCTGACAGAGTATCAAGACTAGTGGGCTATGATATTATTAATGACCCTTGAATAAAGAGTCTTCTTGATTTGTCTTATTTGTTATCTAAACTAGTGAAAACATCGAGGGTTTGAACACATCCTCACAGAACATACACTACTTGTTTAGCATAGGAAAAATTTTTCTCTCTTCTCTATGTCGTGTTTTCAAGTTTTTTTTCAAAAAATCATCAATCAAAATCACAAGTGTTAAATTTCAAAATTGCAAAAACAAAGAAGTCAGGACAGTTAGCGCATAGGAGCAACATCCTAGTGTGTTGCAAATATTCAATAACGCATTTGAACCAAAACTTAGTGCTCTTATCAGTTATCTTAGCACCTAATCAGTATCATACTGGTGAAATTCCCTGTAGCACTTCCCAGAATCAGTCTAGCGCATTCAATCATTAGTGTAGCTCATCAAAAGTATCTCATAGTGCTTTTAGCTCAAAAAATAGTGCGTAACCTATCTAGAATAGTCATTTTCAAACAGTCTAAACTAGCATGTAATAAAGGCAACTTAGCGCATAGGGAACATTCTTTAGCGCATTCAATCTCTGTCTTAGTGCATGATCCATTTTAGGGAAAAATAGAGAGCGATTCCAATACTTTGGAAGAATTTTATCAATAGTTTCAGATACCCTTTCAAGTCCTTTAGCAAACTCGGCAGCAAAACTTTGAATCCGATCATCAGTGACAAAATTTCCAATCAACAAGGCGATCTTATAACAAGTTTTCAAATCATTAAACTAGCTTGAGATCAGACTTCATCCATTAAAATCAGGAAGTATCAGAAACAGTGATCAAAGTTTTACCATCCAACGGATTCTATCAAAAACACATACCTAGTTAATTCTTAAGTTGTCAAATCAAGTTTCCATATCGGGAGACTTTATCCATATCATTTGACAAAATTTGTCGTGGAGGTGAATCTAACTAAACCTCTACTTGATAAAGTAAAACTTGAGTATTCAAACAAAGTATCCAAATCCAATATCAACATCAACCTTTGATCATTCGTGTATGACCACTCCTCATATTTTGAGAAGAACAAGTCTTCATCACAAAACTAAGTTGAAGAAGAGACAACCTAGTTCTAAGGCACTTGCAAGAAGGAATAAATTTCTCTATATCAATAGTCAACTCTTTGCATCACATTGCGCATTCTTGCGTCACATGGAATTGTATATCCAAGGCAAAACAAACAAATTTCACAAGGAACCTTTGAGAAGTAGGGCTTACATTCATAAAGAGGCATTCAACCAATGCCTAAATCATGGAGGAAGGATTCACCCCGCTTTGTTCCCATAGTTCTATATCACATATAACAAAGCTCGACCTGAACCACCAACACCACCTAGAACTCCCTTAGAAGAAGAAGAATACATTACAGTAGAAATATATTAAATGCCTATTATCACTCGATCTCAAAGAAAAAAATAAAAAGAATCACAACCAAAATTGAGTATGGGTCGTAGATTATCCAACCCTTTTGATGAGTATGACAATATGGGTGAAACAGAGATCACCGAGGAACTTCTCCAAGAATGTCAAGAAAACACATCATTCCAAAAACTCATGGAAAGACTTATCAAAGAAGACAAGGAAAAATATCTACTCATGCTAACTAGAAAAGGAGTTAACCTTCCTGAAGATTTTGATACGGAAAACTTAAAGAATATAGATGAGATAATTTTAAGAACAAGGTCTAGAAATTATGCCTATCAAGAACAACAAAGAGAAGAAGACACACATGGTCCAGAAAACACACACGAACAAGAACAAGACCATACCGGCAACCAGGACAATCTTAATGAAAGAGGGGAAACTCTCCCTCGGAGGACAAATGCGCCCATGTTGGCTCTTACACAACAAATCCAAACACTGCAAAGGCAAATGCAATACATGCAATAGGGAACTATCGTACGCTACTCCTTGGATGGGATCGTTCTTATCCTTTTGATAGGAGATTGAACACGGTACCTTTTCCCCCAAATTTAGATATACCAAAGTATGACAAATACGATGGTAAAAGTGATCCTCATGATCACGTTTGGGAATTTTGTACCATGATCCTCAAGTTTGCTCATGATAACACTTACTTAATGAGACTATTCCCAAGAAGTTTGGAAGGAAAAACCATCGAGTGGTTGTCTAAACTCACACCTCCCATCACATCATTTGATGATTTGGTTAATAAACTCATAAAGAAATACTCATATAACATTCAACACGCAATCACCATGTTGGATGTGTGTAACACAAAACAAAAGAGCAATGAAACATTCATGGTATTTCTTCAGTGATGGAGACGCATGGTTTCGAGATATCCTCGAGACATGCCTGAAAAGAAAAAGATTTTCATCGATAATCTAAATAGTGAGATGAGTTATCAACTCAAACTTCAATGCATGTCATCTTTTGCCAAGTTGATAGAAAACAGAATCCAAGTGGAGGAAGCCTGCATCAAGAAAGGAACATTGAAGTTCTTTAAGGAAGGTGTTAATTCATCAAACACTAACCCCTTTAACAATCAAAACAACAACAACACTTTAGACAAATCCAGATTTTGGACAAGGAAAAAAAACGTTGTTAATGATGGGGTAGTTGATGCTAATAATGTGAAATCCAAACAACTAGTGTTGGCTTTATCAGGTAACCCACCATCCAACAAAAATCAAAAAAGTGTTAATCAAGGCACTAACACTTATCTGCAAAATAACAACCAAGGAACTTTAACATAAACACCAACAACAATAACCAAGGCAACAACATTAACCAAGGCAACAACACTAACCAAAGCAACAACACTAACCAAGGCAACAATACTAACCAAGGCAACAATACTAACCAAGGCAACAACACTAACCGAGGGAATAATACAAACCAGAGAGGCAACACCAACACTTTCCCGTATAGACGCATCTACACACCATTAGGAGAAACCTTAGAATCAGCGTTTTGAGAACTCTTGGCGAATAATATTATCACATTACCAGCCATGAACAACTTTGAACCAAGGTCAAACCACCTTGGTGGAATGACTCGCATTTCTATGATTTTCATTGCAACAAAGGATATCACACAAATGATTGCATGAGGTTGAAGAACATCGTTCAGGACATGATCGATAGAGGCAATTTAACAGTTGATGGTCACAAATTGAATGGTGACCATGACGCTTTTAAAAATCCTCTTCTGAATTACAACAAGGGAGGAGCTCATATAAATCACCTATACGATAACACCATCAATCACATATCGGCATGTGACAACCAAATAAATGTCATAAAAATCAAGGACAAACAAGAACATGCGTCGATCAGTGTGACAACCAGAGCACAAAAATACGTCTTGAAAGGGAACACATCAACATCCACAACTATGTCCAAGACCCAATACAACGTGGTTGATCAACTGTGGACAACTCCCACTCAAATATCCATACTCGAGTTTCTCAAACTCTCGCCAAAAACACAAAGATATCTTGGAACAAGCACTTATCGAAATAAACATTCCTAAAGGTCTGGACATTGATCGATTCCAAGCCATGGTGGCTCATATGGCAGGGCCTCATAACCTTACCTTTTCTGAACATGATGATGTCTCCTTAAATTATTCACATAACACTCCACTCCATATCGAAGTCTTAGTCTATAAACATCGAGTAAAAGTTGTGTTAATAGATGGAGGAGCTAGTCTCAATATTTGTACTTTGAAGCTTATTTGTGCATTGGGCTTCTCTAAGCAGTCTATTGATCCAAACAAAAAGATCACCATCAAAGCCTCTAATGATGAAGAAAGGTCATCCAAAGGAATAGTAATACTACCTATTCAGGTAGGACCAATACAAAAAGACACCATGTGCCAAGCCTTGGACATAGACTTGACATACAATATTCTATTGGGTCGTCCATGGATACATGAAATGCAAGCAGTGCCTTCGACATACCATCAGTGCATCAAATTCCCATACAATGGACGATAAATTTCCATATCTGTAGCTAATAACCTTTTTCAACATTGCAATGCTATTGGGGCAGCTCAAGATAGCCTAGTTCCACACAACAAGGAGGATCAAGCTTCCTCAACATCCGATCATCATCAAGAACTCAAGTCTTTATCCATAGACTTCAAACAAAAGATGAAAATAAAAGATCAAGGCATGGGGGAGTTCTCTTTTGAACCCTTGTGTGTATCAAAATTGCCAACATCGCCAAAATCTTATGGACAACCTTCTACATCAACACATCAAGCAACACAGCCTATCACCAAGTTTGATGCCAAGTTTATCCAATCGGACACAATGGCCAATGAATCAGAAGAGAAAGACTTGGCTATACAAGGATGAAGAAGAAGTCAGAGTTGCTGCCATAGAAGTGGCCATACCAACACAACAATATGGAAAAGGGTTCTGGATCATGCAATAGATGGGATACAATGACAAAGGACCTATTGGCAAGCATCAAGAAGGCATTATAGAACCTCTCCAACTTCCTTCACAATTTGCGAGAGATAAAACAAGATTGGGATATGGACACAATATACCACCTAGGCAAAAGCAAAATAAATATCAGAAACCTCAGTGGAGAGAAGAAAAGAAATATAATGAAAAGTCATGGCAAGAGGGACTACACCAAGAAGCAGAAATGACAAGGAAAGAGCAAGAACATCAGGAAAATGAGAAACAACAAGAGGAACTAGCCATTCAAAGGGAAGAAGCCTCTTACAAGAAAGTACATCATGTACAAGAACCTGATCAAACCAGAGTATAGCCACCACCTGAAGAAATTACTACTCACCGAAGGGAAATAGTGTATGAACAAATGCAATGAGTACAAGCAGACTCCCATTCTAAATTAGAAAAAGATACAAAACTTGTATCAATGGTTAGAGATCTTTTCTCACCGTACAACATACCTATTAGAAGCAGCAAGATACTCTAGGACAATAATTCTGAAACTGATTTTAATGAATATGAATGGGGTAACTATTCAGATATTACATAAGACATTGATGTCGATACCATCCACTCATACACATCCCTTTCTCAAGAGGGACAAGGCTCAAAATATTGACCACTTGGATTTGGACCACGACATATCTACGAGGCTAGTGAGAAGGAGAAACGACAATACGGACAAGGCTACATCGATGACCTTGACAATATCATACAACTAACTAGTATCCCAAACAACTATGACGATGCCTATATTATGACACTTACTGTGACTGATATCAACCCACCAAATGACTCCTTACCACTTGTATATCCCGATCTCATAGACTGGGAAGAACCTGAACACCATGATATACCAATATTCCCAGATGATGAATCCATTATCCAATATCTATGTTCAGTCAACCTGGAAACGTGCTCTACCAGCAAACAAAATAACAACATCTGCAATTAGGGGAGTGCCAAGTCTCTCAGTCGCAAAAATGAAAGAAACAAAAGATCTAATGCCTAAAACCAGTCAATGGCAGTATTAGATCACAAAAAAGTAAAAATAAAGGACGCATCGGTAGGTGAAAACCTTTTTGAGGTACCTAAAGATAGGAGACTTGACACTCTTCCTAAACATTATTAGGAAAGGTCACCAGTATTGATTGAGCCAACTCAATCAATAAACATTGGTACGGAAACAACTGTCAAAACCATACACCTAGAAGAATCACTGACAGAAGAGGAACAACTAGATTTTATCAAATTCTTCAAAGAAAAGCAAATCAATTTTTCTTGGTCTTATGTTGACATGCCTGGAATAGATCTGAACCTAATCGTGCATCATTTATCCATTGCTCCAGGAGCTAAGCCAGTCAAACAAAAATTAAGAAAGATGAATCTGCATGTGGTATTATTGGTCAAAGATGAACTAAAGAAGTTATTAGAGGTCGGATTCATTTGACCTATAGACTATGTTGAATGGATTTCAAACATTGTACTAGTTTCAAAACCTAACGAAAGCATCAGAATATGCACAGATTTTAGAGATGTCAACAAAGCATGTCCAAAGGATGACTTTCCTTTGCCAAGCATTGACATAATTGTGGATCTCACAGCAAGCCATGCGATGTCCTCATTAACAAATAGTTTCTCTGGCTATAATCAAATCAAGATTTCCCAAGAGGATCAAGATAAAACTGCATTCACATGTCCATGGGGAACGTATTGTTGGAACGTCATGCCTTTCGACTTGAAAAATGTTGGGGCAACTTATCAAAGAGCCATGATGACAATCTTCCATGATATGATGCATACCTTCATGGAGGACTATGTGGATGATTTACTGGCTAAATAATTCACCCGAGTAGAACATCTGGGCATATTAGATAAAATCTTTCAAAGATTGGAGAAATTCAAGGTCAAAATAAACCCTAAGAAGTGTGTCTTTGGGGTCACATTAGGCAAACTCTTAGGCTACATTGTGTCAGAAAAGGGCATTGAAGTAGATCCAACGAAGGTATAGGCCATCATGGAGATGCCACCTCCCAGGAACATTAGCCAACTCAGATCTTTCCAGGGACGGTTGTAGTCTATCAGGTGACTCATAGCTCAACTAGAAGATAAATGTCTACCATTCAATCATCTACTTCGAAAGAATATACCTTTCAGATGGGAAGACAAGTGTGTGAAATCATTTCACCAGCTCAAACAATATTTGATGAATCCGCCAGTTTTGGGACCACCAATAGCAGGCAAGCCACTCATTCTCTACATATCAACAACTGAAGTATCATTGGGGCATTGCTAGCACAAGAGGATCCAGAAGGAAAGGAATGAGCTATATATTACATCAGCAAAATTTTAAACGGATGTGAGCTAAATTATACATTCATTGAGAAGGCTTGCTTAGTCGTGTTGTTCGTCTCTCAAAATTTTTGCCACTACATGCTAGCTCACACAATCAAGCTAGTAGCAAAAATTGATCCTCTCAAGTATTTACTCAGCAAAGCAGCTCTTACAGGACGATTGGCTAAGTGGGTCATGATTCTCAGTGAGTTTGATATCCAGTACACACAACGTCAGGCTATCAAAGGACAAGTAATTGCAGATCAACTGGTTGAAGCACCACTAAAAAATCAACAACCACTACAAGTAGAATTTCCAGACATGGATATACTCACTGTCACAACCATTGGAGAATCACGGAATTGAGAGTCTATGGGGATTCTCAATGTTATAAATCAGATCAACGATGAATATCAGACAAAGGATGATAAGCTAATGCCCTACAAGAGAATGGTGGATGATTTCAAACATTACTTTGTACATATCACCTTTGAATAAATACCAAGATTGGACAATACAGATGTTGATGCAATGGCTACTGTCACTTCACTATTGCAAATTCTAGAGAAACATAGTCATTACGAGTTCCTGGTAGAGCAATTGTTTTTTCCCAACCTATGACAATTCAACATCCCAAGTCATCTATGCCCTAACCAGTTCGGATTCACCTCTATACGGGACAATCTATGATTACCTTAAGAACAATACTCTTCCACTCAACCTGTCTCGTAACCAAAAATGCAGTTTCATCTAGCAAGCCGCCCGCTATACCTTAACCGCTGACACACTTTACTGTCAAGGTCTAGATGGTACTCTTCTTCGATGTCTCGATCGTAATGTATCTGACTTTGCCTTACACAAGCTTCACGAGGGTGTCTGTGGTACGCATTCAAGTGGTCCTACTCTCACCAAGAAACTTCTAAGAATGGGATATTACTGACCGAGAATGGAGAAAGAGTCCTATCAATTTGCAAAGAGATGTCCTAAATGCCAAATACACGGCAATCTTATCCATGCACCAACACAGGAGCTACAATCATTCACCGCATCTTGGCCTTTCTGTCAATGGGGACTTGATTTAGTAGGGAAAATTAATCTATCTTATTCAAATGGACATAAGTTCATTATCACTGCAATAGAGTATTTCACAAAGTGGAATGGAGTAGTCCCGATGACCACTGTAACTGGAAAATAGATCGCCTCATATTCTCAATTATCTCATTTGCGGATATGGCATTCCCAGTTCCATCATCACTGACAATGGGTGTCCTTTCAAGAATCAAGATGTGCGAGAGTTATGTGAATAATTCAAAATCCAACGTCGCTTCTCCACACCATACTACCTACAGGTAAATGGTCAAGTGGAAGCATCAAATTAAACAATCTTGAAAATCCTCAAGAAAATAGTAAAAGATGTGGGCAAGGATTGGCATGTACAACTCAATCTGACACTTTGGGCATATAGGACTAGTATTCGGACACCTACAGGGGCTACACCATATTCATTGGTGTATGTTTCAGAAGCAATTATACCTCTTGAGGTAGAAATCCCATCTCTCTGAGTATCTTTGAAGGGCCTCATACCCGATGAGGAATATTGAGTCAACAGGTTGCATGAACTAGAGCTTCTTGATGAAAAACGACATGCCTATGACCGTCTTAAGGCATATCAACAGCGAATGTGCAGAAGCTATAATCACAAAGTCATCCCGAGGAATTTCAAAGTCGGTGATCTAGTGCTAAAGGAAAATCCGAGAAATCAATAGGATCGAGAAAAGAAGGGGAAGTTTGAACCTCACTGGTTGGGTCCCTTTGTCATCCTATCAGCTTGCGGATTAGGCGCATATCGTTTAACAACTTTAGAAGGGGACGTGCTCGATGAAGCAACCAACAGTATCATCTGTATAAATTCTACACTTGAGTCGTCCAATGCATGGAAAAGAAAAAAAATAAAAATACAAAAATACAAAAAAAAAAGTGCAATAAAACCAAGTAGTAAAAACCTGACAACATACGCTATTTGTGAGAGAATGGTTCCTCTATCTGTCAGTACTCATATCATTTGATCCATCCAATCTCAGCTAAAAGCCATTGCCAGAACACTTGCTCACGCAACATTATCTCGAACATACTTAGCGTAGTCATTGTCCTTGATTATCCAAAAACAGTTCTCTATATCGTATCCCACCATGCCTTGGTGATCAACATATATATCCACATCGATACATATCTGTGACTAGGGGTAGCATTTCTCTCACTGTAACATTCTGACAACAAACCAGGATCGCAGCATGCTAAGAGAACTAATGTCAACAACTGCTCATCAGGCTAGAAAACCATACCATTATCAAACTGCAACTTTAACACACACATGATGGATGATTTTCTGAATTATGATTTGTTTACATCTAGCATGAAGTTTTGACTATTTTATATCTTCAAATTTTGAATCATCAGATCTCCTGAGCTACTCGAGGATGCACTAAGCTAGAGAAGCAATGAAGAAATCTGGTATTTTTGGTTGTCTGTCTGCAAAGCGATCATTCGTACAATGCAAATTTGTCTCGAGACATGATTGGAAACATATCATTGAAGACATTTTCCACTTTTTCACATACAAATGGTTAATTCTTGTTGATTTTACACAAGCAACACTCAGGTCATCTTGGTTCAATTATACCTCAATGCTTGTGTTGTCTTCCAATATCAAAATCCATGTAAGTTTTACTCAGGTCGTTATGGTTCAATTATACCATGATGCTTGTATTAAATTCCAACATATCAAAATCTCAATGATGACAAACAAAAATAGAGGACAAACAAGTGACTAAATAGGAATGACAATGACATAATTAAAGTGATCATTTAGTTACATATCATTTTAACACTTGCATTTAGTTGCATATCATTTTAACACTTGCATTTAGTTGCATATCATCTTAATCTTGTATTATCATTATCATACATCTCACATCATTATCATTATCATACATTTGATTTTCAAGATACATATCATACATCAAAGTAATCAATGCAATGCATCATCACATTCTCATCTCATCATGAATCATACATTTGCATCATCATCAAAATCAAGAGCATTAGTATCTAAGCATCAATCTCATATCAAAACATAATGCATATCTATAACATCATCATGTAATCTTTCTTCACTTTCATATCTTCATCATTCTTCCAACTATCATCTATCATGTCTTATACAAGATGTATCTTTTCTGAAACTAGATGTTTTAATCAAGTCTTAGACATGATATATCATTCTTGAAACCAGACGCTTTGATCATCCATGTCTTATACAGGCGATGTCATCCCTAAAACCAGACTTGATCTCAATCCATTTCATCTTATCCATTTAATCAAGTCTTATACAGGATGTATCTTTCCTGAAACCAATTGTTTTGGTCATGTCTTATAAATGATGTATCTTTCCTAAAACTAGACATTTTGATCAAGTCTTATACAGGTTATATCGTTCCTGAAACCAGAATTTTTTATTATCTTTATCTTATACAAGAGGTGTCATTCCTGAAACCAGACGTTTCGATCATCTTTGTCTTATACAGAAGGTGTCATTCTTGAAACCAAACTTGATCTCATTCTTATCAATCTGATCAATCTTATCAATCTTATCAAACCTATGCATGTCATCAACTATCCACTCTTCTATCTTTCAAATAGATTTATTCTTCTTTCGAGAGATCACTCATACCTTTAGTGCACAAATGATCTCCCGAGGGGGCATTATCATATCGACTCTCAATATCAGTTTCATTTCTGCTTCGTACGAAATCCCCATATCAATTTCATATCAGTTTCATATCAACTTTTCATATCAAATCAATTCTTCATATCTGGGGCATCATCAATATCATCCATCAAATCTGGGGCAGCATATCAATATTTCGACACACAACATCATATCAACAAACTTTGACAATATAACCAATAAATTTTCTTTGAACCAACATGTGCACACACGTCACTTCAAAGAGGGGCAAAATGTAGACGCATAAATCTGACCACTTTCTTAAGTAAATATTTAATATTAATTTTAACCCCATTCCCCTTATTAATTAAATTCTATTGAATTAATATCTTCACATTCATCTATTTGATTAAATTAATTACTCAATTTATTTAATTAAGTTCACCTAAAAACCTTTTCTAGCCTTTAATTAAATAAATCACTTTATTTAGTTAATTCCCCTTGCTCCCCTTTTAATTAAACTTACATTTAATTAAATTGATCCTTGCAAATAAATAAATCTAATTTATTTATTTAAATCCCCCACTTTTATTTATGCAAGTTGCATTTATTTAGTTAAAATAAAGTTATTTTATTTTAATTAAATTCCCTTTTCCTCCACTTGCATTTCCTACATCTCCCACTTGCCTTCTAAACCCCCTTCTAGATTATTCTAATCCATTCCAATTAGCCTAATCCATCTCCTAATTATTGTCACATTCCTAAGCAAAGAGAAGTCACTTCTCAAAGCCTCCAAAGTCTTCAATAACCATTAAAGGCTTTATGTCCTCAACAAGTTAACCCTCAAAGTCTTCCAAACCATTTAAGGCTCTTACATAACCATTAATGGTTAACTTAACCTTCTTGCATGATTAGAGACTTTCTCTCTAACTCAACCCACATCTAACCCAAAGGTATCATCAAGCATTCATGGCTTTAACCTTGGTTATCCCTTTAACCCTTGCACAAGAGTTTATCCTTTGGGTAAAATCTTTATCCATTAAATAACCCTAACCTAACCTTAACCGTTACCTCCTAAGGTAACCTTCATGTCTTCTCAAGCATTTAATGCTTCTTTCATCTCCTCTCAACCAACCTCTTGTTGAAAATTGTCACCATTTCATTGGTGAGAATTGTGAACATGGATTGATTAACTTTCAATCATGACCCTTGTTAATATTATTCAATCTTGACCATCCATTGCCCTATTTTTCCTATAAATAGAGCTCTCATTCTCTCATTTTAATATATAAGCTTTTATGCATCAAACTTATAGTCATTTTTTTAATCAATAATCTTTCATGCATCAAACTTGTACTCTAATTACTAAGCATTTTAGCCTCTCTTTGTTAAATCATCATAATAGCATTTAGAAGCATTCTAACATGATAGAATATCATTGTTAGACTAGTATATAATTGCTAGGATAATTAGCTAATCTTATCATCATCTTTATGCTATATTAATCATCATAGTTTCAATACCATACATGTCTTAGGAATGCATTCATGCATAATAATCAAACATCACTCATTCTTGGAGTTGTCATTCCTAAGTCACTTTGCTCAGTGGTCTGAGAGCAAAGACATTGACTTTATGGATCATGTGAGATAGAGAACAATGGGACACCCCTTGGGAAGTTGAGCTATTTCAATATAGTTCCTATAACTTGCACCAAGAGTCTCATTGGTGTGTGGGCCCTTTTGAATCAGACTTTTACATTTTTGTCGCCCTCATGTCCTGAACACAGTAACATTTTTTCAGTTGGTGCAAAAACCATCAGATGCATGCAATGCAAGGTTGCAAGAGGCTAAATTTGATTTTGTTCGTCGTGCGCACAAACCAGTAGCACAAACTCATTTGGGTTGGCAGTTTACAGTAGGCATCTCCTGTTGTTCCTCCCAACTCACTGGAATGTCCAGAGCCATACCCTACCGACACAATCTCTCAAGTACCCTGAGTCCAAAAAATTGTCAATAACCACTGGCCATAACCACCATTTGAATCTCATCTAACAATAAACCACCCTTAAAGCACTTTTTGCAATAAAATTGCATTGATAACTTCTTATCAATATTGACAACTTTTACTCAGCTTGAATGCAAACCCAAAATAGGACTTCTATGACTTTAAAACATTATGAACACATTCAAATAGGCCCAAATACCCTTCATACATGATGCAATACCCCATTTGATACCTTTGACACACTTCCACCCTGTGATGACAATTTTGGCAACAATGAGACAATCATGACTACAAATTGGCCTCAAACATTACAAATTGTTCTCAAGGACCTTATAACATGAATAATGGTCATTCATGACCTTATTACATCTTGGCATGATATAAAACTTGAAAAAAATCATAATGGCCAAAAAGAAGCATATGGCCACCTAGGTGCTCCTGCACCACATACTCATGTACGGTAGGCATACGCATGAACTCATAAATAGTCATAAATTAGGTCATGTACTCATAAATAGTCATACAAAATTTTAAGTATAATAAAAAATACAAAATGCATCACAAAATTTCATTTATGCACAAATTTGCATAGACAAAATTTGCATATACAAAAATTTTGATATATAGAAATTTAAATATATTCAAAAATTTGCCTCTTAAATATGGAAAAATCAGCTCTTGGCTATTTACATATACAAAAAAATTATTTATAAATCGGCTCATGGGCATTTATATATAATTTGGCATTTAAATATGCAAAATCCAACTTATGGTCGTCTAAATATACAAAATTTGGTATTTAAATATGCACAAATCAGCTCATGACCATTTAAATATACAAAATTTTGCCTCTAAATATGCACAAATTATCTCATGGGCATTTATATATACAAAAAATGAATATAGAACAATTCTCCGACAATATATACAAAATTCTCAAAATCATTATACCCTAAACCATATAATCATTGTAATACTCCAACAATTGAACACTTGTAGATGACCCAAAGTCAATCAAGTGAGCCTTTTGGATTGGCTCTAACCCATATTGTGTCAAGTATTGCCTCGTGGTCAGATTCATGAACTTTCAATAAATTCTTGTTATGAGGTCTACCGCGATACTTAATCAATTGAATATGTGTTGCAACAACAAGTTGGAGAAATGAAGAATATGTCTATGTGTTTCAAAGTCCTCGAACAACCAAACATCAAAATTCTTGATAGGTTATCTCCTAAGCCATGTACCTATCATGACAACAGACCCTATTGGGTACTCAATACCCTCCACGTCAATGATTGTAGTTGTCAATTTTCTTTTAGGCTCAATACAATGACACAAAAGGTAATAAATTTCTTCTTCATTGTTTTCTTCTGCAACAACTACGTACACATGACCTGCATTTTATAGAACGATAATTAATACCAAAAAAAATGTGTGATGTAACAAAATGAGCCAAAAAAATTAACCAAAAAAATCACCTGGTTCCACTAGGTCGGATACATGGTCGAAATCCACTAATGCTTCCATCTGGCTCAATTGCAGTGCTTTGGGAACTTGATATGTATCAATGGGAACCAGTGATCTACAAGACCATTTGTCAACCCACTCTTTTGGTTCACATTCTTCCCACAAAAAATGCATACATGAAGAGCAAAACATACAATTTGTCTATTATAAATTACCAGTGAACTTGCATTTGAACTTCTAAATGAGTGCATGTCACTCAGTCCTATAATTGTACAACAATCTTGATAGTTTTTGTGAGATTTTGCCAAGATCTAGAGGCATGGAAAGCACAAATAAGAGAGACAAAATATATGATATGAATAAATTGTATTCTATCAAGATGCAAAATATGATCAACTGAATCATTACAAGATGTTCAATGATTGTTCGTACAAACAATGTAGATGAGTCTGCTTATATAGGCAAGGCTATATGGATATGTGAGCACAAAATCATGACATGTGGCTCAATAAGAAACGAGGGTAAGTAGGAAATAGGTGTGGTAGGTAGGAGAAACAATAAAATATTCCACATGAGGTGGATCATCCATTGAAGGTGGAATTATCACTCCACAATAAGTGGATATGATAGAGTAGTAATAAGATCAACACCATAAAAGGTGGCAATTCTCCTACACACACTATCCCAATGTGACACAAACACCCAAGTGTCTCATACCCAAACTACTATGAAATGCATTATCCTAAGTAAACTTAAGTAAGGTGTAATAATATCCATGATGAATAATTATTTACACCAACAGTTTTCAATGTTAGATTCACTGATCAACCAAAAATATCTATGAACCATTGACATACATGTATTACTTGTTCTCATTGTAGACTTACACCATCGCACAATTGTTATTCCATCTATCAACTCAGCACCACCTTCGTACTTCAATTCTTCTCTAGCTAGGGTACTTTTTACGCATGCTCTTGCACCATTGTGCTCTCCCCTTCCATGTCCAGCCTCAATGAAATTCCAAAAATGTTTTACACCACTTGTCACATGCATCATAGTCAACCAATAGAACATCCTTGCATTCTTGAATTGTGAGGTACAATTATCTAACCATATTATGTGTTGATTGTATCGTATGTTTCTTTCCCTTAAATTATCATAGAAAACTTTAAACCATCCTTGCACAAACTCTGACGAATGAGTATGATCATCACTTATGTAGAAATGATACTCTCTTACAACCTTTCTATCCTCCTCTATGTTATTAGCTGCATGCATGAATGCTATGTGTACAAAATAGAAACTTGTATAGAATGGTAATACATAGATTGCACTTCATTTTGAGGTTGTAGTGTATGATTTTCAGCAAAATCAATGATAGAGACAATGGTACCAAGAGGAAATGTGTCCTTACATAATTTGAATTGCTCATCTAACCACCAAGATCTATGTGCATGCATTATGTACTCAAAAACTAATTTCCCTTGAAACATTTTCATAAATTCAACTACACATATATCATTTTTCACTAACTCGCATCTCTTCAATTCTTTTCCATCTTTAACCCCATATGTGGTTGTCTTGTAATTTCCAAAAGAAACTAGTTTCTTACCAATTTCATGTGTGCTCTCCAAACGTACACATCTTGGTAAATGTTGAAAACCACCACATGTAGCACAAGAACCTTTCAAATACATCATCTTATAATAAATGCAACCATCATGTCTTTTACATAGAACACTTGAAATAAATTCTCTTGGTGACTTAGGACTTAGGAGGTGCTTGTGTATTGCATTCCTACAAAACGTCGTTAGTGTGCAAAGTACAACATATATGACAATAAATATCATAATGCATGATTTAATATGCATCCTACAACAACACGTGGTGCGTACATGATTAACCTTAACATAAAAAGTTTTATCCATTTCAAAAAAAAATTGACTAATTCTTATTCGAGGAAACTTTTGAAGGAATCTTTCATTAATTTTTGTTTGAGTTATATCCAAATAGTGTTTGGCATGTGGCTCACGATTTCTAGATCCAATTAGTCTTCTAACAACATCTCTTTGGTTGGGTGAAACCCTTGTGTTGGCATGCCAAAAAATTTCAATTAATGTTCTTAGTGCATCAACAACAACCTTGTCTTTGCGTGGTAGTCTACCTAAGAACGCCCAAAGATAATTATTGTTAGGATCCTTTATTTTCTCTTGCCTCTTTAATGCTTTACATAATGTTGTTCTACTTATGTTTAATGACTTGTTTTTCTTATCAAACAATCTTTTTTCATTTTCTTGCTCATTATGGTTGATGTAATAAAACATCAAGTAACATTAGAATCTTTAGTGCGTAATTTTGAACCAATAGCTTGATATGCATCAAATAGATTTCTCACAATAGTTCTTTCACTTTTACTTTCAAATGATCTTAGACCTAGAATTTTCATTGTCTCTCTAAAATTCAAATTTTAACATTTCAACAATCAATTGGCATCTTGCAGTTTGATTTAAGTTTTCAAAATAGTGTTGTCATATTATTTTAACAATTCTTCTACAAGTTTGTTTGTGTAATTTATCAGGGATTGGCTTAAAAATATTCTCATCGATGTCAATTAGATACTTTGGTTTCCTACAAATAATTTTAGGTGTTAACATTGGTACATTATGTGCATTGGGTACATTCATCGCATCAAATTGAGTTGGTGTATGTTCATCATTTGATTGATTATTCATTGTGGTCTCTTCTTCAATTGCATTAGGTTCATTCGGTAAATCAAATGTTGTTGGTGCATCTTCATCATTTGGTTGATTATTGATTTTGATTTCTTCTTCAATTGCATTAGGTTCATTCAGTAAATAAAATGTTGTTGGTGCATCTTCATCGCTTGTTTGATTATTGATTGTGATTTCTTCTTCAATTGCAATAGGTTCATTTGGTACATCTAATTGAGATGTTGTAGATGACATACCTTCTTGTCCCATTGTTCTTAGTTCACATAATTTCTTCATACGCTACCTTTGTCTTTCCTTTTCAGCCTCTCATTGTTCAGTTGTTCCTCACTTGTTCTTTCCCATCGTTAATAACGATTGCCCTAAATAGAATCATTTTGCACATATATGTTACAAAAACTTATACAATTAAATGACCATAAAAATAAGTATTATCATTATTTTTAATAATCAAAACTATTAAACAATCACTATAACATTGACCAAACTAATTAGAACAACAATTCAATCATTTGAAATCATGCAAAACAAAATTTTCACTTACTTTGACATATAAAATTGTCACTAGATCGTAGTATCAGTTGCAATGGGGCCTTCAATGACTTTTGTGGTCGTTGAGGTTATTGAGCAAATAAAAATTTGTGTAAGAAACACGTACAGGTTACGTTTAGTTAACCCATACGCATATTTAGTCCCTAAAAATACCCCAAGGGGCCAACATTCATAATTCCCATAACCCATACACACTTCTTATGTTAAAAACCCATGCGTGTTACTTATAGTAAAGAAAGAGTGAAGGAAAAGGGAGAGAGAGAGAGAGAGAGGGGGGAGGAATAGAGTTGGGGAAGGAGGGAGAGGGAGAGGGAGAGGATGGGAAAGAAAGGGAGATAGAGGGGGGAGGGAGAGAGAAAGAGTGGGGAGGGAGAGAGGGAGAGAGAGAGAGGGGGGGATGGGGTATGGAGGAATGGAGAGAGGGGGAGCATACTAGTTTATTATTTTCATCCTTGAACCTCATGCTCGCTCTCAGGGGATGATCTGAACTTATTTTTGCAAGCAGTATTGGCACTACTTTTTATATTGTAATAATGGTTCATCTTGTTCCTTAGGACACCATATGACCCCTTAAGGCACCATACAACCCCTTAGAACACTATATGACCCCTTAGGACACCATACGATGCCTTAGGACATCGTATGGTCATATGGGGTCATATGGTGTGCTAAGGGATCTTATGGTGTCATTAGGGGTCATGTGGAATCCTAAGGGGTTGTATGGTGTGCTAAGGGCCCGACTGATTTGAACATATTTTTGTAAGAAGTATCGACGTTGCTTTTTATATTGTAATAATGGTTCACCTTGCCCCCTTAGGACACCATATAACCACTTAGAACACCATAGGACCCCTTAGGACAACATGGGACCCCTTAAGACACCATACGACCCCTTAGGATATCATATGGTCCTACTTGGGGTCAAATGGTGTGCTAAGGGGTCATATGGTGTTGTTAGGGGTCATGTGGGGTCCTAAGGGGTCGTATGGTGTGCTAAGGGTCCGGGTGATCTGAACTTATTTTTGTAAGCAATATTGGCACTACTTTTTATATTGTAATAATGGTTCATCTTGCCCCCTCAGGACACCATATGACCCCTTAGGACATCATACGACCCCTTAGGACACCATATGACCCCTTAGGATATCATATGGTCCTACTTGGCATCATATGGTGTGCTAAGGGGTCATATGATGTCATTAGGGGTCTTAAGGGGTCGTATGGTGTGCTACAGACCTGGGTGATTAGAACTTATTTTTGTAAGAAATATTGGCACTTCTTTTTATATTATAATAATGGTTCATTTTGCCCCTTCAGGACACCATATGACCCCTTAGGACATCATATGACCCCTTAGGATATCATATAGTCCTAAGGGGTCATGTGGCGTGCTAAGGGATCACATGGTGTCTTTAGGAGTCTTGTGGGGTCCTAATGGGGCCACACATGTGTTAGAACATCATATGACCCCTTAGGACACCATTCGACCTCTTAGGACATCGTAGGGTCCTAAGGGGTCATGTGGTGTGCTAAGGGATCTTATGGTGTCATTAGGGGTCATGTGGGGTCCTAATGGGGCCACACATGTGTTACAACACCATATAACCCCTTAGGACACCATATGACCCCTTAGCACATCATATGCTCGTAAGGGGTCAATGGTGTGTTAAGGGGTCACACGATGTTATTAGGGGTCATGTGGAGTCCTAATTAGGCCACACATGTGTTACAATACCATATGACCTCTTAGGACATCGTACAGCCCCTTATGATATCATATGGTCCTAAGCGATCATGTGGTGTGCTAAGGGGTCATATGGTGTCGTTAGGGGTCATGTGGCATCCTAATGATGGCACACATGTGTTATAATACCATATGACTCATTAGGACACCATATGACCCCTTATAACATCATATGTTCCTAACGGATCATATAGTGTTCTAAGGGGTCACATAATGTCATTAGGGGTCACATGGGGTCCTAATTGGGCCACGCATGTGTTACAACACCATATGACCCCTTAGGATATCATACATGGTCCTAAGGGGTCATATGGTGTCATTGGGGGTCATGTGGGGTCCTAATGGGGGTGGACATGTGTTAGAACATCATATGACCCCTTAGGACATCATATGGTCTTAAAGGGTTATATAGTATAAAAAGGGACCTTATATGATGTCATTAGGGGTTATGTGGGGTCCTAAGGGGGGGAGAGAGGGAGAGAGAGATTTAAAGAGGGGGGGAATATATATATATATATATATATATATATATATATATATATATATATATATATATATATATATAAACACACACACACACACACACACACACACACACACACACACACACACACACATATATATATATATCTGTGTGTGTGTGTGTGCACATATTATATCCATACATATGTATATCTATATATTAGAATCTTTTTATGTTGACATAACCCGTATGGGTTATGTTCTCTCTAAAACGCCTACGAGATTTTTCTTTTTATAACCTCGTACGCTTTATTAGTTAAAATAACACGTACGTGTTTAACGTGTTTAGGCTTGTGAATAGGATTGGATGACAAGTTTGAGGGTTGGGAGTTTGATTTCCCTCCTTTTTGATGTGTTTTGTTTTATCAAATTAGTTTCTCGACTCTGTCATCATCAAGTTTACACCTCATCAACTGGGTATTTCTAAAATTGCCACCATATTTTCACCCATATTTTGAGCTTTCTAACCACACACACACACACACACACACACACACACATATATATTTAATTTGAACAACAATAACATATTAATCTTGAATTTCTTTTACCAGTGTCTCCATAGTTCTCAGAGACATATGTGTACCATTTTTTTAATAACTTTTTATCTACTTATCCAAATTTTAAAAACTTTATATTACTGTAGTGCACTTGATTCTTTACACTTTAAAAAAAAGATTACATTTTCGATTATTTTGGTGCAAGTTATTTTTCGCGCACGAACAGGTACCTAATTTTTCAAGATATGTCTGATTCGAAAAATCATTAAAAAAAAACTCAACAAAAAATACAAAAAAATACACAACTTCTAGTGCTCACTCTTAACTATCTTTCTACCAAAGAATTTGTCAAAATATTAAATCTAACTATGACTTTTTAGATGTGCATGTCAGACACTATGTTATGTTTTTCAGAAAAAATCAAGATCTGTTTTTCGTGCGCGAAGGATTTGACCCCCTTAATCATATCCAATTTTGAAAACATTTAGTATTTTGGAAACTAGATGCAGAGTACTACAATTTTTGTTCTTTGAGTATTTTCATATTTTAAGTGGATGAATCTCAAATTTCTCCTCCAAGTTTAGGTTTAGCTGATTTCAGATAAAAGGTGTCCACTTATACCCCCTTTTTTGCACATCATCTTAGTGCACTTACCCAAATAGAAAATGCAAGAAATTAAACACTTGATTTCTATGATCTCAATGAAATGAAATTACAATTTTCAAAAAATAACATGCTACAAACACATAGGCTTTCTCATTACAATAATTTGCAACCCAGGGCCACAATCTGTACTACTGAAATTGTCTTTTATCACCCTCGTTTGCCTTCTTTATATGGAATGTATAATTGTCATAGAATGTTTTAGAAAGTAAAATCCCCTATTTTTGGGAACCAAAACCCTAATCGACAAACTTTCAACTTAAGAAAATATTTTATTAAATTTTTGGCACATAAAGCTCTAAGGGCCATAACTTTCAAATTGAGTTGGATCTTCAATCATCATACATTGTTGGAAATCTTGTGAGGAGACCTACAACAACAAAGTGTGTTGAAGCAACTACAGTCAACTTTTGAGCCCATTTGGAGCCTCTACCACCCTCAAAAATGCATTTGAAGATTTAATGTAAAAATTTCCAAAAAAAACTCAAATATCTCTTGAATGCCACAAAATATTCGGATAATTCCTTCACCATTGGCTTCATTTCAACATCTCGGAGGTTTCTATAAGATTTGGTGCAAAACTAACAACTTACTAAAAATAGAAACCCTAAACAAAAACCCTACCATTGTTAGCCCTTATTGACAAACTAAACAAATAAAAACATTGGTGATGCAAGATTGCTCTTACACCCTCGATGCTCCTGCATCAGATTATTATGGTGAGATATTTTCACCTATTGCAAAAATGACATCCATCTGATTTTTTCTTTTTATTGTTGTTTCTTATGATTTAGAGGTTGAGAAAATGGATGTGATCTACTTTCCTTCATGGTGATTTGAAGGAGGATATTTATATGGCACACTTAGAGCACTATGTGGTGAAAAGTAAAATTAATTTGGCTTGAAAATTAAAGAAATTTTTGTATGGCCTCAAATAGTGTCATAAGATGTGGTACCAAAAATTTGATACATGTGTTAAGTTTGAGATTTGAGCATTCTAAATCAAATCATTGTGTTTATTATAAATTAGATGGTGATCATTTCCTGTGCATTGCATTATATGTTGATGATATGTTATTCATTGATAAAGGGAAATGTATTGTTTTATAACTAAAGTCTTAGCTTGCAACTAAATTTGAAATGAAAGATGTTGGTGTAGCTAAACAAATTCTTGGGATGGAAATTAGAAGAGATAAAGTGAATAGAAAATATGGTTGGGCCAAAGTAAGTATGAGAATTCATTTTTACTAAGGTTTAACATGCAAGATTATAACCATTATATGATCCTTTTATAGTTGGAACGAAGTTATCTACTTCATATTGTCTTACATCCCAATTGGAGATAGAAGACATGAGCAAAGTGTTTTACCAGAGTGTAGTTGGAAGTTTGATGTATGTTATGGTCTACACTAGAACACACATTGCCCAAGCAATGAGAGTTCTTTCTAGACATACATGTATAATCCTAGTAGAGTTCATTGGGATGTGGTTAAAAAAGTCTTCAGATATTTAAAGGGCATCTCAAAGTATTTTTTGTGTTATCATGGTAATTTGATAGGAGATGGGATTTCCCTTGATATTCATGGTTATGTGGATTCAGACTGGGTAGATGAAGTTGATAGCACGAGATCCACCAGTGCTTATTGTTGGCAACAACAACGAAGGAAAACTAAGGGGGGGGAGGGGGGGGTGAATCAGTCACCGGATCTAACAATTTAAGCACAACTTCTTATCTGATCAATTACAACAAGAACAAGAATAAACACACATTACACTAAGATTTTGACGTGGAAAACCCAGTTAAGAGAAAAACCACAGTGGAACCTACCCACAATAAGATGATACTCTACAGTACTATGTGAAAATATTACAATGGCGAATGCACATGCATTTAGGCAAACTACCTAGAGCTCACTACTCAAAAACAAGAAGGGCTACAACCTTGAGGAAGGCTAACTGCCTTACAAAGATCGAACAACAATCTCTATTAGATGAACTAAAAGAATAGCATCTCCAAATGCCTGATGACAATTCCAGTTAAGCACATTTGTCTTCCTTGCAACACTCTCTGCTCTACACTTCTCACCGAAAGATAAATTCGCTTGTTCGCACATACACCACTCTCTAATAATGCAGACACAACACTGATACCCAAATTACATGAATATAACGCCTATTTATACAAATCATCAACCTTGACTACAAGGTCGGCTCAACCATTAAGACCTAATTACAAAATTACATCATACAATACATAAAACAACAATCAGACCAATACAATGCCATGACGACATAGCATGGACCCAAATCAAATCCACAAACACGCAACACCACCAGGAATCTTGCCAAAAGCATCTGCAACACGCTACACCACGAAAAAATGTCACATAACACGAAGAATATCATTGGACCCATAAGATCTTCCATAACGTGCACAATGATCAATGTGGACTAGTAAAACAAATAGGACATGATTAGGAAACACCAACAAGTAAGTTAGAACCATCCGCAATAGTTGCACCAACACCACTTAATCAAATCTACATCAATCAACACGTTGATACTCAAGAACACTCAACAATAGCAACTGGGTCTAAAAAGATAACTTGCGGAGCACCAAATCACGAGCCATCTGAATTGAAGACACACATGAACATTCCAAACACTCCCAAATCCGCAAATCAATATATAATCATTCTAAATCACAATGGATCAAATACCAGAACACGGGAACACTGAACATTGAAAAACTAATCCTCATACTAGAATTCATAACCCGATCAAATCACCACATATCATCATGAAACAAGCACTAAATCAACTAGAGATACTTCATTACTGAAATCACAAATCCACACTAGCACATCTACAAAATACCAACTGAAACAACTAAACCAACTCTCAGCAATACCAGAACACAAGAATATGTTGACATCAATGACAATAACATATCGTAGCACCAACAATATCCAACATTTACGTGTTTACCTTATTTGATGGTGCAATCAGTTGGATGAGTAAGTGACAAAATGTGGTTGCTTTGTCCACTATTGAAACTAAGTATATTAAGGCTACTCATACTTGTAAAGAAGCAATTTGGCTTAATAGGTTGAATTCAGATATTGGAATAAAACAAGGTGCAGTGATGGTTTATTGTGATAGTCAAAGTGTGATTTCCCTAGGTAAGAACTCAACATTGCATGCCAGGACCAAATACATTGATGTTCAGTATCACTTTGGTCACTGATCTAACAATGGATATTATATATGCTTTGCTTGACCTAGACGACAACCATATTTTATGAGGGCATTATATTACGGATGTGTATTGCGATGTATTGTGACAATCTAGTAGCTATTGAGTTGCCTTTGGACCCTCGTTGGTGATACTTTTGTGAGAAGCTTACTTTGCAAATATATTGTAATATGTTTTTGATATATCAATAATATATTAGACAACTTTTGGAGTGTGGGATATTCATCCTGAAAGGGCTTTCCCTACATAAAATCACTATGTTGTGGTATGCATGCTATTTATGTTTTTTTTATTATTTTTGTGTAACCATTGTAAAGATTTGAAATGCTTTTGCATTTCCCTCCTTTCAAGATTAGTGTAGGAAGTTCTACTACCTTAGCTTCCTTATAGATACTACCACCAAGTGATGATTTAAGATTTCATAAGCATGCTCTAGAAACCATGGTTGATAATTTTTAGTTTATATATGATGTTACTAGAAAAGAGGAAGATGAAAATGGTATACAAACAACCATCAACTATAATAAAAAAAACTCTTCACATGCATAACATCACAAGCAAAGAATGGTGAACACCATGCAAACAAATAAGAGTGGGTGACAAACAGATCCTACACCCCAAAGAATGGGATCATTAAGATCCCACTTGGAGTGTTAGAATAGGGGAAAAAGTTGGGGGAGAGGGGGGAGAGGGGGGAGAGGGCGTGGAGGGCAAGCAGGGGGAAGCTTCAGACCAACCTAGTCATTTAAATTCATTTTGTTTGAGGAAGAAAATGTGCCAAGTCGAGCTCGAGAGTGATCAAAGGTTCATTGATTTGCAATGAAACTTCTCAACCAAATCCATAGTAATTTTTAAGATGTAGCCTTCAATTTTTGGATCAGAGACTTTTTTCTTAGCGACTATGATAATCATAGAACCACCTTCAAACTCTAATGAGGGAAAGTGTGTAATCTATAGATCCAAAGCCAACTTTAATGTAATGGCCTACGATTAATAGGACACTAAACAAAATGTCCCTAACTTTTCATACACAACAAATTATGAATGACAATATATTTTTCACTAAATTTCAAATAGCTAGATTGTAAATTTAATCAATTGAAAAGGAAACTGAGATAGCAATAAGAGCCCATTTAAATTTGATTTATTATTTTTATTCACTAACCAAAAATCTAGACTATAGTATGTCGTTGAGGGCTTAAGATCAATTGTTAATTAATGTTTGGGCATGGATAAATACTAAGTTTGACGAATGTTTCCACCTAGTTGAGTGTAATGGTTGATTAGTTAACTTACTTATCCCTTTGCTCATTATTGATTGCACTACTAACATCCAATTGAGGGAGTAGTGCTTGATTATGGTTTGAGACATGACAACCCTCAAGCCTCAATTGCCAAATTGTTGAGTGTTTGAATAAAGGAAAACAGGTTTTAAGGGGACCAAAAACCCCATACAACAGGTTTTGAAGGGACCTGAAACCCAAAAGATTTTACCAGGATCTAGAACCCAACAAAGAAGGTTGTGCAAAGATAATAACAAGAAAACCACAGCCAAAAACCAGCACAACTGACTTTACAGCTTCCAACAAAAGCTGTGAAAAAGAATAGACATAGAAAACCAGCAGGCCTACTAGATAAAGAAAGGGTAGAAACCCCAAAGAGACAAGCTGCCTGAGGAACTACAGGCAACCCAAAACAAACAGAGCACAACTGCCCACAATGGTTAAGACAACCCCTTCACTTAGGATTTCCCTTTGGGAACCTTCATGTGGGATCGAAGGGTGTTGATCCAAGAGTGATTTCCGAATATGGTATGCTCTTTGAAATGCTTCAAGAACTATTGTAGAATGATTGACACGATCGTTGCCTGTGACTTGTTTTCTTCACTTGATGTTGTTATTTAATATAGGGTTTATATTGCACTAGATTTGATTGGATTTTCCACTCAAACTTATCCAAGTATGTTGATGTGGTACTATAATATTTGAGTCGTAGTGTTCAAATCCTTCCATAATGATTTAACTTGTTAGGATAATATTCCTAACTTAGAGGTGCCTCCCAACTAGATAATTGTGGTTGTGGTGTCTTTTAACTCCAATCTTCCTTTCCAAAGACTTGTGCCCTATTGAAAGTTGAAAGATAATTAAGAATGTGTGTCTAACTTCTAACTCTGATCTTAATTTGATAAGAAGAAAGAGAGAAGGGTTGTTTCTTTACTCGTGCAATTGGGGTTTTGTCATGTCCCATTTTCAAAATTTGATGAAAGATTGTTTCCTAAAGGATTCATTGGAATTTTGGGGATCAAAGTTGTCATTTGACCCATGTCAAAGACTTATCGAAGGTTGGGGGTCGGGGTTGCTACTTGATGCATGTTGTCAAAGGTCAGGGATCGAGGTTGTTATCTAACACATGCCAAGAACCTATCAAAGGTTGGGGATTGGGGTGGTTGTTTGAGACGTGCCAAGGAGATATTTGGGATCAAGGATTAGGGTTGTTTCCTAATTCATGCCAAGGGGATATCAAGGATCATGGTCCAGAGATACAACTTGAACCATACCAATTCCAAAGAAAAGAGGAACTTTGAACCTTTGATGAGAATTTTGTAAGGCTTTTACGGTTGACTCATCATGTAATGTGCAAAAGGCCCACTGAGGTTGATTTGTGATGTAGTGTGTAGAATTCAAATTTGGGCCCTGACATTAATTTAGGTTTAGGCTAACTAACTAAGAAAACTTTGCATAATGAGACTATCCATGTTTATGCTATTTTCACTTCTAGAGCACTTTGTGTTCATAATTTTTTTGTAGATGAAAACCTATAGAAGAAAGTAATTAATGGACTCAAACCTATTGGTTGTTAGAATCAAAAGATGAAAACCCTTTGGTTCTTGAGGGAACTCTCACTCAAGGAGTACATTGGAGCTTCAAGGATTTGTGGGGAAGTTTAGTTGTTTATTTGAGAATTGTTTGTAGCAAAATTGTAGTGTTGTGTGTTTTTCTAGCGACAATCATAAAAATTTATTTGTTGTAGTAATCATATAGTCAATATAAGTTGTTATCGGGGATTGATTTATTTTGTGCAACCTAATGTGTTATCCAACTAATTATTCGTGTTGTTCGAGTATAACTAAATGTTGTTGTTTGGATATAGCTTGGTGAAGACTGTTGTTTATATTTCAAATTTGGTGAAGATTATTTGTTTATGTTGCAAATTTGATATTTTCATTAAAAAAAAATTGGAAAGAGACATTAGAGTGGCATTAGAACCACCTTTTTTGCCAACCTCTTTGTGTGTGGTGATGTAGGTTCATGGCAAAAAAATAAAAGGAAATTAGGTACTTACAAAGGGAAAGGAGAAAATAAGCTAAGGGTGATAGAAATGAGAAAACTCGATTTTGGGAGGTCATTAGAATTGGAAAAAGAGTGTAATGTCCCCTTATTTATTCAATGTTTAACTATGATTTCTTTGGGTTCTTAGGTTGAAGGGTTTTGTCTTACCTTAATTTTTGCTATAGCTTAACTTGCAAAACAAGGTCAAGGTGATAGATATACATTATATAAAGAGATAACTATGTAAGATTATATGCAAAAATAAAAGAAACGGAAACAACAATATTTAGTGTTTGAACAACTATAGTATTGTATGCTATCACACAAGGTTGATAGAGTGTTTTATTTTCAGTTATTTAGTATGATCTTGTAGGGTTTCTTACACAACAGTTCCCCTAGGTAGGGTGCCTTATAACAGTTCCCCTACCGATGGTGATCACGTAGGGTGTCTTATAGTAGTTCCCCTATTGATGGTGATCACATAGGGTGTCTAACAATAGTTCCTCTATTGATCATAGGTTTATATAGTTACTTAGATTGTTCATAAACAAAATCAGGTTATGCTCTAGAAGTCTGATTATTCACCAATATTTTACTTAACTTATTATTAGTATCCAATGATTATTACATCATGTATTATTATTTAGTCAACATAATAGATTATTCTCTATTTTTAGCATTTGCAGAAATTAATAATTTCCGTGGGAAAATAATAATAAAAAATTTCTACAACTGTTGCAACCTGTATGTATAGAGGGTCTATATTATCGTGTTGTGTATATATATTTATGGAGGCAAGGTATATGTATTTGAATTGATATGCGGTTGCAGAATTACTGAATATAATATACATCTTATTCAGATTTAATTATTTACTAAAAAATATGTGGTTATTGCAGTATGTATGTGGTATCCCTCCTAGACTTACATTTTGATTTGTGTTCTCATAGACTTATTTAGACTTACGATGGATATTTGGATGGTTATTTATGATTCTTCTATTATCTTAGATGATATCATTGATGATAGGACCCATGTGGATTTATGATTATTCGACATGATACATTATGTTTTGGAGATTCATGTGATTGATGATGTGAAACCTATTATATGATATGATATGCAGTATTTTGATGATTCTTATGGATGTTGATACACAGTATCACCTTTATGAAAGGATGGATTTACTTGTTTTATGGATTTACTTGTTTTATGGATTTATATGTGATCATTGCCTACGTGGACTATATGATTAATGTTGATAATAACCCTATTCCATGTTTATGGTTTTATGCGATGTTTATGATCTATTGTGTGATTGTCTTCATGAGTAGAGACGATGCCATATCACTAATTGTGAGTGGGATATGTCGTCGCAATTCTCTATCACTTGTCTATTTAATATGATGTATGTGTATTGTATATGTTGTGTTGGTCTTTGATGCAGGTTTGCAGGTACTAGACATCGATTCCACCTGGCTTCACAGGTCTGAGCATGTCTTTATCCCAATGCCAAGTTTTCGGAGATGACATAGTTTCCCTTACACACTCTAGGTCTAAAATGTGTACCTTGTCAAATTGCGCCACGACGCAAGTGGTGGTTAGAGTCTTCCTTTATATTGTCCCCTTTGGCGTGAGATGATTAGAGTCTATGTTTATTTATTTGAGTATTGCGGTTATTGTCTAATTAGTTGATTATGGATATTTATTTGATTACCTTAGGATAATGATTTTATTGTGAGATTTTATTTAAACCAATTTGAAGTAATTCAATTATTGGGTCATTAATTGATTTAATTGTTGTGTATTTTTTAATTATTAATCATTTAATTATTTATTGGTGGACTATGTATTTAAATTGATTATTGATGGGATTTAATTATATTAATGGTTTATTTATTTTTTGTTTAATGATTAACCTTTAAATTGATTTATTATTTATTTATATTGTTTTATTGTTGAATGTTTTATTTATTTATTCTATTTATTGTTGTATTGATTTATTTAATTTATTTTGGATTTGATTTATTGACTTTATTAAAATTATTTATTGATTTTTGTGATTTGATTTTATATTTTAATATAGGGACCTATTTTAAGGCCTTATTTATTTAATTTATTCAATTTCTTTTATTGGGTAAAGTATTATTATTGAATGTGTTCGTATAAATTTAATATTGTCGATAATTGCATTTATAAGTATTATTATTGATGTTTTGAATGATTTTCATATTTATTTTGTTTTCTGAATGGTTGTCGGATTGTTCTTCCCACAAATCTTGGATTTGATTTTGAAATTCGATTGAAGACTTAGCTTGAGGATTTGGGATTGCTTGTGGATTGCACAACTTCAGATTTCTTCATCCTTTGGTTTGCATTTGTAGGTTGGTGCGATTCTTCCTTTGAAGTTTTTATTTTCTGGAAAGATTGTTCTCTTCGTGACTGTGCAAATTGATTTCTGGTTATTGTGGAATTTTTTTTGGGAGATCTTGAATTTAGATGGAAGGTTTTAAATTGACATTGAAAGGAATTTGGGAAGGGAAGTACAAATTATTGTTATTTTCAGATTTGAGAAAATATTACATGTTTTCTTATTTCTGAGTTTTGATGATGATATTAACACTACTTTGGGTTTATGTCATTCCTAATTGAGTAACTTGAGTATTCCCTTTCATTTTAGTTAGAATCCTCATGTTTCAAGCTTCGTGAGTGCACTATCCACTCTCTGTGACTTGCATTTTCTGAGAGCAGACCATTAGGGAGTGTTGATGATAGTGTTTTGGCTCCCTTATGCTTGTTTGATGCTCCTTTGATGTTGTCTTTGTGGGTTGCATATCTCCCCTTCATGATTTGTGTCTTTCAACCCAATATGGGCTCTGTGAGAGAAGAATTTGTTCACTATTCTCATTTTTTGTATATGTAATTTTGTAATCTTGTTATTCTTCAATGATTTTTGCATTTATCACACCTTTTGAGTTGGTGATGAGTGTTATTTTTTACCCCTTTGCTGATCTGGGCTAGTACCCCATCCAGTTGAGAATTTTATACTGCATTTTTGGCTCATTTCCCATAACGCTATCAAAACAACCAAAAACGCCACTAGATGTTCCAGGAATGCTATTTTGGAACCCAGGGGCACTGGGGAATTAACCAGGAGTGTTGGCTAAGTGGCCCAAAGAGCTAAAACCTAGAACGTTAGGGAATGGACCCAAAACGCCATTGCACTTACCAAAAATGCCATTGAATCTACCAGGGGCACTATGTTGATTGTAACTAGGTAGAATGCGGATTCCAATTGCCTTAAGGCAACATTGGAAACCGCCAAGGGCTGGGCCCTTCTCTCTCCCCTCTCACACACCATACTAAAGGGGAAACGTGTTCCCTCTAATAGGGTCGACCCTATAAACCAAAAGTAATAAAATAAATAAAAAGAATCAGCACCAAGCCGACCTCAAATAGGTCCTCGTGCCTCATATAAATAAACAACTACTTGACCTCATTCAGATATCATATCATTCTACACACCATGTGAATTAGCTCTCAAGTTGAAGCGAAAATAGTCAGTTATCTGCTATGCTTGAATGCGAATTACATCTGCTGCCAAGGTGTAAACTTTAAGTGTGATTATCTCCAGGGAAAGGTGTGAACTGCTGTCAAGGATCAGGTGTCCAAAAGTGTAGACCAAGTTACTGGTTGGTGAAGTCAAAAGTGCAGATCTGAGGTGCAGACCTGATACTAATTAGTCAACTACATCATCCCTAAGTGTGGCCATATCAGACCTCTTAAAGAGATAAGTGTTGTAATCAGAATATTGTGTATAATTCATAATCAGATCTGAGGATCTCTTCTTGCTGGGTTTTTCCTCCTCAGAGGCTTTCCCAGGGTAATGTTGTCTTGTCTCATTTTGTTTACTTTTGTCATTTACTAAGTTGAAATCCATAACTAAAATAATCTAATTCTAGTTACTAAATCTATTTTCTGAGTTTTTCTGTTAATCTGAAAGTAAAACTAGCATGCTACACTACATTCTAGGAGTGTTGCTCTACATTTCAGGAGAACTAGACTACTTCGAGGATCCTAAAAAGTCAGTTTTGAGCCCGAAATTGTGTCTTGTTGGGTTTGTGATTTCTCCAGAGGCTTTTGCAGACTATGTTGACATTTTCAGAGTTTCGTTTGATGTGTTTTGATCCTTCACGTTGTTTCTTGTGCTCTGGTAAGAGGATTCATGCCTTACCGTTGAGGTGTTTCATATGTGATATATTGCTCTGGCGAGAGGGAGAATGCCTTGTTGTTGAGGGATTGATTTTATGGCTCCAGTGGGATGTGATGTGCCTCACTGTTGAGGATTTGATGTGATTTTGATATCTTTGATGGTTTGCATTCATGATAAGCTTTTCCTTTATGATGATTTGGTGAAGGCTCATTTCTATGAGTATGGTTTATGCGTTCTCTTTGCTCAGTTTGTTGTGGTTGTTTTTATATCATTTTGGGCCTTCATGATGATGCTTTATGTTCTTGGATATGTGTTTCTACCCTATGGTTTTGGTTCACGGTAGGGCGAGTGGGCTCTTGCATGTGTGGACCAGGGTCTTGAGCATTAGACCTCTGGGAGGGGGTCTAGACTTGATGGAACCACATGAAGAGTTTATTTGCAAGTACAAGTGATAACCTTAATAATTAATTAGTGGGTTTGGGTATTTAGGAATTTACTAAACAAGGTAATAATTGGTTTTGGCCCCACCTCATGGCCCTAGAAGTGTATGCAGTCAAGATGAGCTTGGGAAGACCGTTGGAGCGGTAAACTAATCTCCCTTGAATGGCTCCAAGGTTGAGATGGTTCCACATCTATCAGGGTGAGGCTTGGCCCCTTATATTGTAAGGATAGCATGTGATGACACTCTTGCCCTGCATGTGTCCATTATCTAGATGCCTTGATTTGTTGATTGTGCCTCTAGAGGTTATTTGCTTGATTTAGCCATGTGATTATTTGACGTTAGTGTCTTGTGGTGTCTTATTGTATCCTTCGGTTGTTAGGTGTCAACTTAGGTCTTGAGTGTGGGTTGGAACCTTTGGCATCTCCTAGCATGGGGGGTGGTTCCTATTTGGTTCCACATGGTCGGGTAGTTGATGCCTTCTTCCATTGGGATATTCCTCTTCTTGGATGTAGCGTGCATGGATTCTTGGATTCTTCATGCGATTGTTCTTCGAAGCTGAATTCTATGTTCATGGAAAGAAGACATTGTATCATGATGATTTGAATATGTAATAGAGATTATGCATTTTGTAATAAGGAATCTATATGTTAATGTAAATGACATTGTAATAGGACATGATGTGGTGATTAGGAGAAGAGTTCCTTGATGTATCAGATGTTCATTATGTAATAGGAGTTTATGAGATCTATGTGAAAGTGAAATGGAATTGTTATATGTACATGAGTTGCATTTGTATTTATGAGATGGAATTGTGTTATGTAATGCTATGGAATAAATGATGGAAAGAATATAATGGTTGCGTTGATTCTTAAATTGAACAATAGGAGATTATTGGGATTAAATGGTTAGATGAATTCTAAATGCTTTCATAGAGATTACTATGTGAATGAATTATGCATATGTGTTAATGTTGTTCTAGATTCATGAAAAGTAAATGGTTAGAGAATAATAGAATATGATCTTCTAGATAGATAAGTGTTATGTTAGAATGATGTCAAGTAGTGATGTTAAGATGCCCTAGGGAATGGATGTGTTTGTAAGAGTATATTTGGAGATACGTTGATGTTTAGAAAGAATTAATCCACTTGTATAATATAGAATTATGGAGTTATACATGTTGTTATGTGTGCTCATACAATTAGTTAATGTTACATTGATGTATGTTAATGTTAGCAAAGTGAGTTGGATGTTTTTTGTTTTTTTTAAATATCTCCGTTTGTTAGAAGATTTTAGATTATTTCTCTAAGGTATTTTGGCAGAAATTACAATGTAAGTTTGTACTAAATTCGTATTATATGTAGAGTGTTTTAAGTTATGGGAATAACATAAATGTATATATGTATGAAACAATATAATAATTGTATCTCAGAAGAATGTACAGAACCTCCACCAAGTTTTATTTAACTTAATGATACTATTCATACCAGAAAATATCGGTTGCCTGGGTGTGGTGCTGATGGCGTATGTTCTGATTCTTCCCGTCTGAGAGATGCTGATTTCCTGGGTGTGACGTCTGGGCGTATTTTTTTCTTTTTCCCGTACTTTGTTCACCCTTCCTTTTAGCCCGCAACTCCTTTTATCCTCCTCCACGCCCATGGTGGGGAGCCACGACTTTTTGAAAAGGGTTTGGGAATGGCAGTGACTTCTTGAAAAGTCACCGCTTCCCACTTATTCGCCTCCACCTCGTCATACCCCTTCAGTCGGGTAAAAGAGCGCTTAACTTATAAGATTGGTATAAGTTAATGGATATTATTTTATTATTAGCTCTTCCTTTTAGGACATTTGATAATCAATGAAATCTAATAATTATTAAAGAAATGGTTATTATTATTTGCAATTTAATAATAAGTAAATACTATTTAATCAAATTAGGGTCTATTATCATTTGTAAATTAATAATCAGTTATAAATATATATATATATATATATATGTCAGAAAATTTAGGGGACATGATAAAGAGAGCTAACTAGAGAATTTCAATCCATTCTAATGGAGTCTACATTTGACATTGTGAGGACTCTGAAAGGAACAGATCAACAATGGAGTGCTAGGAGATCCATTCCAAAAGGTGTAGAAGGAAGTAATTCAACAAATGACGAAACTTCAATTAGCCTAACCCTAAGACATTCATAGCCAATTTTTTGGAAAGAGTGAGACATAACTCTTGGAAGAAGAACAACCTATACACCCATAACAAGAGGTTGGAACAATGAAGTATCACACTAAATATAATGCCTTGATCTTGCCATCTTTCATGACATTTCTTTTGTTGAGTACTATGAGATGAAGACAAGAAATGGATATGGGGGAGAAGGTATCAGGAGAAACCTTGTAGGGAAGGTGTCTACTTTCTAGAGCTCAATTGTATAGATTTCACATGGTCATCGTGCCTTAGTAAAGTTGAAGTCTAGTTCGTAGACATTTTTGGAAGCAAGAATATAGTGGATGAGTGGCATCTTCATGGGGAGTATAATCTAATATTCAAATAGAGTTCGTGACTGAACTTTTAATATTTGACTTGATCTCCTATAGACTTATGTACTATTAATATCCTTTGTAGAAAATGTTCTCAATTCATGGTAATGCAAATGTCTTGTATATGAACAATGATAAGATGCCTCATATGGCCTTGATGATTTATCTCTAACTACAATGTCTACCTACCATTGAATACTCGAGCTATTAGTTAATTGTATTTCTGACCATATAAATTGTGCGTATGAGTTTAAACTTGTAAACTCCTTTTATTTTTAAGGATTATATGTTTCTATCAATTTATTTATATATTTATAAAAAAATATGTATTTTCTAATGTTCAATAAATTTGTCAAGCTTTGTGAGTTTTTCTCGAGTTTTTGCCAAGTCCCAAGTTTATAAAAATTTTGGGCTTGCTGAGCTATTGTCGAGTTCAAGTTTTTCAACTATGGTTGGATCAGAGATTTACCTTTGTTCTTCTTTGGTAGCCCAGACTACCTATCCAAGCTATGGCCCATAGGGGGGCACAATTTTGTAAGTCCATCTTTCTAGTGGACGATAAAAGTCCTCTTTATCAATTCAAAAAATAGGCAAGCCTAGCTAATTGCTCAGGTTTGTGATGTACTTTATCCTCAACTTCAATGCACTGGAAACTTGCCTCAAAGATCAACAATCTTTATTTTAACAGTAGCATCATTCTTGTGATCCATACACACTCAAGGGCACCCCATCTAATCTCTACTGAAGATCTCCACCTTCCTTATAAATGTGTGTAATATCTGCATGATCTGCATCCCATGTGGTGGATTTGTACGAATACTCTGTGATCTTTCTATTTTTAAAATGCAAGCCATTATCAAATCCAACCCACTTCTCGACTCATAAGGGTAAATCAGTTTCTTTGACAAAATGGATAAATCTATAAGTGGACTTGTTGTGATCATTTCACAACATCACCCCATCAAAATGGGGACCCATTTTTTGTTTTGAGTTTTGATATCTTGCAATTGAGTGACTAGGGCTAATATATGGTAATTGTTTTGATTGATCAAAACCATGGACGACAAAAAGGTGAAAGGAGCTATCAATGATGTCAATCTGGATAGGGTAGGCAAGGAGGTTTGAGAGGCAAGTCACTTGGATGAAAATTCGACTAAGTATGGATCACTTCCTTTGCCCTCCCAAAAGTCCAAATTTCTTCCTTTGACCCCTCAAAAGTCCTAAAAACTTCCTTTGCCTCCCAAAAAGTCCGAAAATTTTCCTTTGCCCTCTAGGAACCACAAATTAGTTCCTTTGATAAGCAATGACTTTGATCCTTCCAAGCACTAATTTGGCCTAGAAAACATTTTTTTTTATATCCCTTTGAGGATTGATCTGTACATAAAGAGTTGTTTGAAGGTTAAATGATGGTGATGCTTTGATATTCTTATAGTAAGGGGAAGAGCTTAAGCAAATGAAGCAAGAGTCTTGGACATTTATTTTGCCTTGTCACAAACACAACCTTTCCTTTGCTCATAAACATGAATGATTAACATAAAGTTTGAGCATAGGATCAAATCAAGGAAGATTTTGATGAGGACTTTCTTTGCTACCTAGAAAGTCCGATTTACTTCCTTTGCCACCTAAAAAGCCTGATTTACTTCCTTAGCCACCTAAAAAGTCCGATTTTCTTCCTTTGCCATCTAAAAAGTTCGATGTACTTCCTTTGCTCCTCAAAAAGTCTGAAATATTTCCTATGGATCATGCTAAACAACGATAGATAATGAGGATCATTAGCGCCAACATAGAAGAGGGGTACGATTTTAAAGTTTTAAAGAGAATGTTTAATTGTACAATCAAGTCGGCTTCCTAGGGAATGGAGGAAAGAATTTTGCAAAAGGTGCAAACAAGTCAACCTAGGTAAGTGAAGAGATACACCTCATCCCCTTGAGCACCTATAAATGACAAGTTGATCATTATTATTTGATCACAAAGACAAAGTGAATTATTTCCTAATATGCAGAGCAATGATTTGCATCTTCATAGTGCAGCGAATTTGATCGAGAGTGAATCGAATTCATTCATACATCTTCAGCATATAGCGAATTTACTAATTATTATCAGTAATCTCCTTTGCTAAGCACATCAATATAGGGTCAAAATCACCAAATTCAAAGGCGGATTTGATATTTAAGTTGGTGAAAAGATTTGTGTAGGTCTGATGCATATTAATTTTTTATCATTTTAGTGAAATTAGACCCTTTTAATATCATAAATTTGGGATAGCAAACTGAAAATGCAGAGACATTTAAATGATTCTTTTCAGAATTGTTTTAAGTTTAGGTTGTGTTTTCATCAAAGGTTATAGCCATTCATTATTGGTTCTAATGACTCATAGGCATTGAATCAGTAATTTGCATGCTTTTCACATCATAATTCTAAGTTAGACAATTCTTTTAGGTGGGGTACGACAACATCAAAGGCTGGAGGAGGCCACGGGTACTTCACTAGCTGGGCAATATTATATCACATGCATTCATATTGGGGGGTTTAATATCTCAAAAAATAAGCTCGCAAATATTGAATATTTGGTGAAAATAGGGGGTTTTTTAATTCGGGCTATGAAAAAATATAATATATGGTCAAATAGGGGAGTTTTAATTTTGGTTGTGTGTTGGGAGGTGACAAAAAAGGATTTTAGGGCAATATTTTTTGAATATAGGGGGATTATTTAGTATGTCATGAATGCACGTGCTATAACCCAGGTTCACTAAGTGAAGCCCCCGTGGAGCAAGCACACGTCAAACCCTTATCAAAGAAGATTTGAAAGGTGAAGTGTTGCAAACTAAGATCACTTCCTATTGGAGCAACGTGGGAGATACTAATCTTGGGCGAATTGATGTGAAGAGATTGCATAGTCCACTATACACAAACAAACCTTCAGCAACAGCTAAGAAGATAATTGAGAGAAAAATTATCAAGGTAGTTGGTTTTCCTCCAACCATACTGCTATGAACTGATGGTTGAGTGTGTTAAACACTATGACTCTCATACAAGAACAATAGTGGCACCCAATGGAAGAGTACTTATTTATCTATCTGAAGCAGCCATTAATGAAGCTTTCCACATACCTGAGCCAAGAGATATGATTTATAGAAGCACAGAAGGAGCTAAAGCATCCTATGATGACAACCCCGAGAAATGTCTTGGAATGATCAATAAACTCTGGCTATTAAAGAGTTGACCCGACAAAAGTAAACTTCTTGGCAGACTACATAGAGTTGATTTTAAGGAGGAATTTAGTGACTTAATCACTTTACTCAACCGAGTTATAGGTGCTTCTTAATCATTCTACTTTGAGAATTGGATGTTCTTCATAGAAACAATCACAAATGGGAAGGATATGATCTATTGGGCAAGGATCATGATATACAATTGAGGAGGCTCATCCCCACTAAGACATTTTACATGAGCTCATATATCATATACTCTCTTGCCATAAATTATGAGTATGTTGGATTGATGTATAGAGGTCTAGTTGGAAGAGGACTTGGAGAAATAAGAGCATGTGAATCATACACACAGTTGCAACATCCTAGTAAGACACATTATAGAAGAGTCAATGACGCCTTCACTATGCATATCACAAGAACCTTACAAGGCGGAATTCATCAAAGATTATCTCTGGAAGCGCAGGAATTGGTCAAGAAATTTGGTGCTTGGTTCATTCAATTCCCAAAGTTCACATATAAAAGAATTCAAGGGTGCTCTTCCCCACCCTACATGTTGCCACGCTGTCCTACGAATAAGATAGTGTTACTAGAAGTGGTAAGGCAGTTGGTGGCGTATGATAAGGTGCAAAGGAATAGACACAAGATTGGTATTGTTTTTCCTATTTCACTTGGACAATCCATAGAAGTCTACCCCTCTCTACAAGCAGTTGACAACTCCGAAGAAGAATGGTCATCTTACTCATTTACACAGTATGTTTCTAGAGATAGTTTTGATCCTTATGGAAACATAAGAAAGGTCGATGGGAAAAAGCATAAACACAAATGGCAATTGGAGGATTACTGGATGAATGCTCAAGATGATTTCGAAGTAAGGAGGATGTACTCCAGGCTACCCATTGATATCATTTGGAGATGTAAAATCTTTAATGTTGTCGATCAAGCACAAGACAGCGGTAAATGTCTCTAGCCTACCTAATAAGAAGAGAAAGACAAGGAAGTAAAGGTCAATTGGATTGATGTAGAAATTACATATTTGAAAGACTTGATGAAGCCAGTCTTGGCCTACACATGCAAATGGGTAGATATCCAGCATCATAAATTGAAAGAACAAAATGTGCAATTAACATTTGACTTAGTGGGAAGAGCAGACTTATCAGATGACAATGAAGAAGATACAAGTGCAAGTGGAAGTGCCACCCTTTCAACCCATTCCAAAGGTTCCAAGAGAAAGGAGAATCATGAAGAAAGAGGATCATCACGTAAGAGGCATAAATCAAGCTCCAACCATCCTTCCACTAGTACCACTTCCAAGCGCGAAGTAGAGATGAATCAAGATGGAGGCTATGAGAACCAAAGACTGGAAGGAGACTTGAGTAGTGGAGTGAATGAATCAATGGAATCTACAATCTAGAATGACAAAAGTGAGAAGCAAAACAAAGGGAAGCAGCCACAAGACCAAGATAATCTTGTTCCCCACATGCAAGTAAACAATGAGGATGAAGGTAATGAGTCTATAAATATAGAGGAAGATAGTGATGAGATGACCTCTCCTCCTAGAGATGACCAATTGCCTGAAGAAACACAAGTAGGAGAAGGAAGATCTGCTATCTCGACATGGCTCAAAGAGAGGCTCGCAAAAGAAGTAATAGCAGTGGATGAAGAACCATTGGGTGATTTGGATAGTCTTCTAAATCAAACTCAAGAAATCACTGAAAAGAAGAAAGTGACAAAGATGTCCAAAGTGATAAGGGATAATGCAAGTTCTCGATCCATACAAATCGCCACTCCAAGGGTAGATAAATTTGAAGGCGAGATCACAGCAAAAGAATATTTTGGAAACTGTTGATTTGGGTCTGCCTACCATTGAGCAAGCATTGGGTGATATGAATGATTCAGTGAAAACAATCCATGATATGCTTAGGATGGAAGTAGAAAAGAATGGAAAATTGGAGAGAGAAGTGCATGGAGAAATTACTTCCAACAATTCAAGGGGCCATTGAGGCAACATGATCCATTGGCTACACCACCACTGTTGCTTCCTCCAGAATCAATAGATCACGCAAAGAAAGTAAGAAATTCAGCATATCTAATGGATACTTGGATAAACAAATCCCTCAAGAAGGCTAACAAATTCATAAGAGATATAATGAATATACTTGATAGGTTGTGAGAATACTTGGAAGAACTCAAACTCTCATGGCAACATTTGACACTTTTGTCTACACTGGGGACTTCACTATCCCTATTTTGCAAGAAATAAGGAAGACGCCTAAGCAGATTTTGGTGAAGGGATATTGAATGATGGACAGTCACCGGATTTTCTGGATTGGAGCAACTTGCTTCGCATGAGGAAAGTTATTTATGGAGATATCAACAATGGACGCAATCAAGTTGATGAGGCAATCCAACTAATTCATGGCAAGATTGTGGAAGTAGTGTAAATTATTCTTGAAAAGGAGATAGATGTCGAGATGCACATAGATATCAATGAATAGGAAAAAAGAGTGAAAGTCATCTTCCATGGAACTGATAGGTTGATAACGGAGAAGCAACTAGATGACATGCATGCACTCACGGTACTTGTTACCAAGACAAGATATTTCGGGCCAGGATGGGAGACTACTTTTCTCTCAGCTATTGAGGAAGTTAGTTATTTGGAAGACTAACTGAAGAACTTGCCGACAGCTCCAATAACTGAAATTGAATGCACAACAACCAGATTCATTGAATTTGCCAAAAAGGAAAAAGAAAAAGGCAACAAAATTCTAGATGACACTTTTCTATAATCCTATGTGGCAATGAATTTTTTATTGGAGGGCTCCTCATAATCTGTGTCAAATGGATGTCACATTCCCATTGGCTAATGTTTTTGGTGATGTTTATCTAGATAGGTTTTGATTGTAGTAAACCCTAGTTGGGGTTTAGGTGGCGAAATCTTGGCCCTTGATCTTCATTCAATCTTAGCCATTCGTCATAATTGGGATCACTATATAAGCCCCACTCATTTTCATTTGTAAGAGATTAGAAACTTGAAGAATTGTTGCTATTTTGCTGTTGGATTAATAGAGACATTGAAGTGTGGTTTTTCTATTCAATCCTTGAAGTGTTTGCATGATTATTCATCTCCTCAATTCAAGCTTTAAAATTTGTTTAAGTATCTAAGTTGAATGATAGAACGTTGCGCATAATTCATGGTGAAACTCCTGATCCATACCACTAGCAGTTTGTTGATTGCAAATTCGCCTTATGTGGCCAATTGGAATTTTTGAATGAGCTTAAGTTCAATTGTTATTCAACCATTGATATGCATTCAATTAATGGTGTCTATGCTTGGTAATAATTTGAAAATTTACTCAATTTCCTTAGAAGATTGCATTAGCATTTGTGGAGTTGTTCTTGTATGTCAAAGCAAAGACTAATAGAGTTTCATCGGAATTGTCCTTCGTCCTTGCATTCTTAGGAGTAATTCAGTATCCCTCAACCCTCAACTTTTCCATTTTCTTTATCGAACGTCTAGTAGTAATAGTAAGAGAATCACATTGCATATTAGTCGAAAAGCACTCCTTGAAATCGAGGCATCCATCCTTTAAGACACATATACATAAGGCCCCTTGGATTAACAACAATCACATCAACCATTGAGCTTATCCACGAGTCAAGACTTGACAGTAGAAACCTTGGAGTTGTCTTATTTGATCGCGAAGCATAGCATTTGAGAGACTTTATTCAAGAGAGGATAAGATACCTTGGTATTTTATTCTGCGTTTGAAGTGCATAAAAAACACATCAACAAGACTAATTTGTCTTAGACCACTAAAGAAGTAATGGTCTATGGGAGAAATCCAAATCCAAATCCAAGTTGTCTAAGCCAAGACCAATCTAGATATATTTGTCAACTTGCCATGTCATTATCTATGTCAAATTTGTTGAGATGACCACTTAGTTCCTTTGATTGAAGAAACTACTTCAATTGCTTCATGGTCACCTCCTCAAATTCGTCTTTTCAACAATACCAATAAAACCTTAATTATATCATTATCATCAATGCAAACCACCATCCAATTGTCATCCATATACCATTTGGTTCAATGCATAGGGTGTCATATATGAGGCTTCTATTTTATTTTTATCAGGGCTTGTCAAGTTTCCTTTGGAAGGGGAAACATGCCCCTTAATTTAGGGAACAAGTTGCCATCGAAGAAACATGTCAGAAGTGTTCCTGGTGTTATTTTTTTAAGGATGTACAGCAGAGAATGGCATCCCCTATCTTGGTGAACGTTAAGAAGACAGACAAGTTTCCACAAAGTTCCTGGAACAAGGTACAAACAACCAAAAATTATTTCCCTAAATTAGGCAAAGAGTTCCTCGATAACATTGATTCTTATGGCTTGCTTATTTCATCTGTTTTGTTGTTGTTTTCTTTTATAATTGGTGGCCACTCTTGTAGAACCATTGGTTTTGGTCATTTTCAGGTGCCTCCCTCAGTCACAACATCTTATCAATATTTTTCAGCATGCTTTTATTCTCTCCGGACCACCTATAAATAGTAAATACCTTACCTGGACGTCATGAACCAATATGGAAAACAAGCATTTGGAAAATTTAAATACTTTACTTTTTGGATGAAAGGTTAGCTCTCATCAAGAAACTTTATCCTTTGCACTGATGATTTAGTAGAAGGGTCCAACTAAAGGCTGATCTTGTAGATAGAGCTTCCTTGATCTGCCATACCAGGAAACTAAAGGAAAGCAAACTTGATTCAATTTCAAAAATTCAATCTGCCCTCCAAGATTGAATATAATGTCCGTAAACCTGCAAAAGTCCGAGTACCAGGTAAGAGTACCAATGTGGTTCACTATTCTGAGGTAAATAATATTGTAGGTAAATAACAGTTGCATTCTCTTCTTCATAATATTGATAATAACAATTTCTTATACATTGGAATCCAAATTTAAAAAGCAAACCCTTCCTTCATCTCCCTCATTACATTTATGGCAAATGGATAATATTTGTTATTTTGCAACAGCTGTCATAAATGTTCGCTTTTCATTTTTTTAGTGAAACAGGAATGCATGCAGATAAAAAAATGCTTCTGAACTCGGTTGGCTAGGGTTATTATAGTGTCTACAATGAGCTGACTTATAGTTTGATTGAGAATTCATTTTCTAGTTTTGGAATTGGATTTTTCACAATCCACTATAGTAGTGTCCATATTCATCTGGTTGTGAATATTCCATCTTTTTCGATCCTACAGTATTCAGTTTAATCTAACCCCTCACAAAATGCATAAGCAAGTCCATCCTTCTCAAATTTTTCTGTTGATTGACTCCGAATCTACTTTTTCATGTACAAGTTAAAAGTCAAAGTGACCCTAGGTGGTTAGTTCACGTTCAGGTTCAGAATTAGGATCCAGATACGGAGTTTGATAAAAAAATTAACCTAGGTTTGATACAGCTGGAGAGGCTCATACAAAATAATATAAAAAATGTCAGTGTAGTTAGGTAATCAGTTTGAGGTTTAATTTATGGTATTTTTATTTTAACTTTTAACTTTTATGATTTTTTTCTTTCAATTTAAGTGTTTTTTTGGGGGTTAAGGATTGCAAGGCAGGGGGGTTGGCATGTAGGGTACTCAGATATATCCTAGGTACACACAAGCCAGACCCACTCCTAAGGGCGTGCCACATACGGCCTATGTACAGGTCAAACCCAATAACGTAGAATCAAACCAACGATTTTAGGTCTCAGCAGCAAAAAAACTGTTCTAATTTTTAGTATTAGTGTTCCCTGGAGACATGCTCTCTTCCTCCACCCCCTGCTCCTTGCCAAAATCCAGCTGTTTCTGACATAAAGACTTTTGCAAAATGTTCTCCTGCTGTTCCACTGCCATCAACCCCTATCAAGGGATACTTCTGGGATGTTTCTCGAATATCCCCGGTTTGGGGACTGCACAGAGACACTGAAACATCCTTGGGCCCCTTAGGGGACTTGTCAATGCCCCTAAAACACACCAGAAACTACCAACCATCTCTTGCATCAAACAGCCAGAAAAAATATAATTTTATTTTTAATTGGTTATTTTTTAATAGTTGGGTCACTAACCCTAATCCTAATATGGACCCCAACCACACCCTCAGTGGTCAGAAAAAGTAATTAATTAAGATCCCAGCCTCACTCCAAATCAATATCAATTTTTAATTGGGCATTTTTTAATAGTTGGGTCACTAACCCTAATCCTAATATGGACCCCAACCAGACCCTCAGTGGTCAGAAAAAGTAATTAATTAAGATCCCAGCCTCACTCCAAATCAATATCAATTTTTAATTGGGCATTTTTTAATAGTTGGGTCACTAACCCTAATCCTAATATGGACCCCAACCACACCCTCAGTGGTCAGAAAAAGTAATTAATTAAGATCCCAGCCTCATTCCAAATCAATATCAAGCTTCAACAGCATTGAGCAAGGCTACAAGTTACAATATAGGAATCTGCAAGAGTGAGAGCATTAGCATAGAAAAAATGAGATCATTGGTTAAGTGGGAAAATGGCTTGCACATGAAGGTTTCTGTGGGTTTGATAGCCTTGATTTGGGCTTTGTGGCAGGGGCTCCATCCCTTGACCTTACCCCATACTGTGATTCCCCAACCCCCACTAGAAATGTTGCCCTCCGACCCCCACAAGGAGCACTGCCCCATGACCCCACTAAGGGCTCCACCCCCACTAGCTGCTGTCCCCAAATCTAGGCCCTTAGACCCGTCCTGGAAACCCATTCCCATGTCTGCCTTTCCCAAGACTCTGTGGAACATATTTTTTGTCAAGACTAAAGAACTTATGGTCTCCAATAGGCATGCAATCAAATCAAAAAGCTTTATTAATCATTACTCATAGATATTGTCAAGTCAATACTTGACCATAAATCATACTCCTATAGGTAGGATGTCTCTAAAAAGCACAGTGGAGGATAGAGCTATGAACAATTTAACACCATCAAAGTCACTCTTCAACAGTGAACAGCCACATGAAAATTATAATAGCCATTAGATAAAGGTGTGACTACAATAAAGCACCTGATAAATTATCTCATGGGTGCTTCAATGTGCAGCAAAGCATTCATATCAGGGCCTGCTTGATTCACCTGATAAAGCATCTGAGAAGCTGCTGTCAATTGTGACACCATGCTGCAATATGGTATCAAATAGATCCTTCAGATAGATATAACTCAACTCCAAATCTTATATTCAGATAACACAATAGCCGATTTAAATTTCACTTCCAAACCCTCCAAACTACCACAAAAATCTCCTTTACTAGCTCATAAATATTGTTTCTGGATTTGATTGTATTGAAGCTTTTGTACCCACATTTTGGATGCACTCCATGATCCATCATTTCTTCTCCTCTAGTTCCCTATTATCCTGGTGATGGATCAGGGAGTGTGATCTGAAATGTTGATGCAAGGCTACAAGTTGGAGTAGAGCAAAATGGAATACATGAAGCAGGTTAATGATTTCAATAGGATATTAGTGAATTAGTGGAATAAAATGAAAAGGCAAATTATAATTGTTTCCAACTAGGAAAAAGTGTATAAAGAGTCAAATATCACATATAAAAATAAGAATACGATTCCAAGAGAAAGACCATCCGATTTGTTTTATTTCAGGCAGAATTCTGACCTCCAGTGTATCTATGAGATGGTCTATCATAAGAATTGGAATGCAAAAGATGAGTCCATCAGTCTCTGATTACTTATAAAAAGCACTTCTTGATAATGCTTTAAATGTTGCATTCTGCATGGCGAATCATACATACAAATTGGTTGCCATAACATTGCATCTGGTAAAGATTGCATATATGATATACAAGACAACATGCCTTACAAACTCGTAAGTACATGCAGAGTTTCATTTGATTTTAGTTTTTACATCCTCTGTGCAGAGGTTTGCAAATGTGAGGGGTTATACTCTGCACTAGATTCTTTGGTCATAAATTTAAGGGTCACAACCTCACTTCTTGAGCTGGGAACTAGATATTTCGAAGAACTATACGTAGAAGAAGCAGCGATATGCATTGTTGTGGACAGGTTCCAACCTTGCCATGCAGTATCCAGGGAAAGTTCCAACTTTCTGAATGCACAGGCAAATCATGCTCGCCTGATAAGAAAAGACACCATTACATGCTGCTACCCTAATGGTCCTGCACGCTGATAGACACGCATTGGGAAAAGCTCATTAAGGGATTCAACAGTCCTAAATCCATCAACTTCTCGCAATCCACACCAACCTCGTTGTGTGAGGAAATAACGAAAATCTTCTTCAGTGTAGAAGGTCTTCTCCTCAGTTGTGCCTGTCAAACAATCAGACTCATCGTAGCAGACCTTGATTGTTAAACCTAACATAAGAGTTAACAAAATTTAGCACATGCAATTTTTCAAGCCATAAGAATGTCATAATGCAAAAACCTCTATTCTCCAACCTGTCAAAAATCAGTGAAATTAGAAAACAGTATATCCAGAAGATTATCTAGGTGTGCATGAGAATAAGAAAGAGAAAGATCTACCAACCTTCATCAAGACAAAGCATATAGGTTCCCAAAGGCATGTTCCTATCAAGACTGTAGACAACCCCATCCTCGTCTTGTAACCAGAAAGCCCTTTTGGTACGCAGTCCAAATGCAGGTCTGATGGCCCCTGATATGGCTTCAGCTGTGCCATCAATACCAATTCGTCTGGTGATGTCACCCCACTTAACCACAATCACCTTTCCATTGTATGATGCATGATTTTCTCCACCTATATTAAGAATTTAGCAACATCAACAAGGCTATATCGCTATGTTGTCCAAATTAATGCTCAAGGAATATAATTGCAAAAATTATGTTTATTGTAGTACAGATTATATTCTACAGACACAGATTGTAGGAGGCAACATGAAATGTCAAATAATTAGATCCAACTCGAATCAACCTTCCTAATCACAGTTTGATGTATCAATGCAAAGTTACCATTTGCAGTGGCATCCCTCCAATTCCAGGGGGGGACACCATTGGCAGCAGTTGCATCAGACAATGGTAAGGCCAGAGGAAGTCCATCATGATCCAATCTACGTTCCAGATTTAGTGGAGACCTGCCAGTTCCTGCATAACACAAGAACAACTGTACATTTATAAAAACATAAAATATAATATTTTAATTGAAGTCCTATCTATAGTCAATGAACACAGTCAACAAGATAATAAGCCACACAGAATACACTAAATAGTAAAATGTAAGCAAACAAATACATCAATTCTAAGACCATAAGTAATTTCTATGAACTCCCAAGTTGATAATAATAACTTGTTAGTGTAGATTTTGTACAGACACATACTTCAATAGAAAAAATAGAATGCATGTTTTGAAACAATGCCAATCCTTATCCTTTCTAAACTAACCCAACTCAGGTATAGCAACTTTCCCTAAAAGTATTTGATTTAATCTAAATTTGTTAGAAATAACACTTCATAGAGGATCTGCATTATCTAAATTAAATAAAGTACATTAAGTAACACAGACATGCAAATTAAGTTCAGTACATTAAGTATCCTTTACTTCATTCATTCACAGTCTGAATTCCTGGTGTATTGTTACATAATACAACTAACCTCTTAAATAGTATCACTAAACCAACAACCTATGAGGTACGGGAAAAATCCACACAGTATATATAGGCATGTTGCACTATTACATCATTTAGTGATTACCCGTGGGATAAATTCACACACTACAACATTAATATTATAATAGAGTTTAACCCGTATACAAGCTTAATTTATACAGAATTCAGCTACAACCTGTACCTTTGAAGAAAATTTGATCTATTTTACTGCACCTTGTAGCCTTGAAGCAAACTGCTTTGTTTTAGCTGCGATCTATACCTTGGTACAAATTTTATCCATCCTAGCTAAAATTACTACCATTACTAATGCCAACAGTTGCAATGCAGCAACTACCATTACTAATGCTCACAGTTGCAATGCAGCAACTTCCATCCTTCATGCCTGTAACTTCAGCAGGGAGAGGCAATAATTCTATTAAGAGATTAAATATACTCTGATTTTGTGCATGTTTTATTGGAATTTTCCTTTGTTGTGTCCTGAATAGTTCCTAGTATATTGTCTATGTCACAAGATTTGTATTCATGTTTAGCAAAGATAAAATTTGATAAAACAAATTTCATGATTAAATTCAACATAAACAATATATATATATATATATAAACAGAATTGTCATACCAAACTATAGACTAAGAAAGACGCAACTAAATTAAGATTACACCTTGCGCATAGTAAAAAGTCAGGTCATTTAGTCAGTGTGCCAACCTGTTGTGATGTATTCACACATCACCCCATTGCAAATGGGGACCCCCACTTTTTCGCTTTCTAGGGTAGTTGTCTTAGCTTAGCCGTTGGAAGTAGTTTGGGTCTTTTGCTATTAACCTTTGCATTGGAGAGGTATAGTTGGTCAAGAAGCCAGGAGTTAGGTGAATAGCCCTTTTGTGAGGTGTGAAATGAAATGATGTGAGATGAGGAGTCAAGTCAAGAGTTTGATAGAGGAGCCCCTTAGGCCAAACCTAGTTGACCATGCAGGTGATTTCTTGATCCTCTGAGTGACCCAATTACACTTCAATGAGAGGTGAGACCCGGGAGCAAAATTTGACTAAGTATGCTAAAATTTCCTTTACTGAATTTTGCTTCCATTGCTCCCCTTTAGGAGCAAAATCCCTCTCCAAGCCTTCCAAATCACCTAAAGCTGCCTCTAATCATCATGTGACACCTTAGTTTGAGCGAAGGATTCAATCCTTGATCAGGAACCTTAAATAAGGTTAAGTGTGGAGATCATTTCCATTGCTCCTCATTAGGAGCGAAAACCACTTCCTTTGCCCTCATCTTGGAGTGAAATTGTTTTCTTGAGCATATTTGAAGAAAATGCGTGAGTTTTAATGCCTTTGACACCATTTTGATCATAGAAGAGGTGAAGTTCATCATGATTTTGGCTAAGGAATGGAGGGAAGATGGCGAATTAGAGTCACTTCCATTGCTCTCCTTTGAGAGTGAATTTCCCTTCCATTACCTTTAGTTGAGGGAGAAATCCTATCCAAAGAAAGCATTGAGGTCTTTTGAAGCATAGAAGCTAAGTCCTAGGGTGCAAATTAGTAAGACCAAGCTAGAAGGTAAGTTTGGAGATCATTTCCTTTGCTCCAATCTAGGAGCGAATTTTGCTTCCATTGCTCCTCATTAGGAGCAAAATCCTTTCTAAAGCATTCATTGAGGGCTTTTGATAATCCTTTATGCATAAAACCAAGAACTTAAGGTATGAGTTGATGAAGGGGCAAACTTGAGGTCATTTCCATTGCCCAAGCCTCAGAGCGAAATGGACTTCCTTTGCTCCTCCTTAGGAGCGAAATCCACTTCCTTTGCCCTTGGTTGAGAGCGAATTTGCTTCTAAAGCCCTACACGAGCATAATGTAAGGCACTTGAGTTGATAGAACGAAGGAAAGCCAATGAGAAAGTGTTAAGCTTCAAATTGGAGGCCATTTCCATTGCTCCTTAGTGGGAGCGAAATTTACTTCCTTTACTCATGGATAGGAGCGAAATTCTCTCTAAGGCTTTCCTTAAGGCTAATTTGACACATTTACACACTAGGAAGGCAAAATCACAAGGTCTAAGTTGATGCAAAGGCAAGGAATTGATTAAACCTAGCTAAGAGGTGAGTTTGAGGTTTACTTCCTTTGCTCTTTGACAGGAGCGAAAATCCCTTCCATTGCTCCTTGTCGGGAGCGAATTTGTGTTCATTTGCCTAAGGTTAGGAGCGAAATTCCTCTTAAGGCCTTCATTGAGGTCAATTTGACATGTTTTCATGTATGGGTGGCTAAAGACTAAAGGTTTGAGTCAGTAGAATGAAGGTAAGTGAATGCGATTGAGCTAAGAATCCAAATAGCAATGACTTCCTTTGCCCCTTGATTGGAGCAAAATTCACTTCCATTGCGCCTCATTGGGAGCGAATTTCACTTCTATTGCTCCAATCTTAGAGCGGAATCATCTTCAAGACATTTGGTGAAGGAAATTTGACAACACTTGCATATGGAGAGATGAATTGATGAATGGAGGGCAAGAATTTGGCTAAGTATCATAAAATTCCTTTTCTCCTCTCTAGGAGCAAATTCGTGTTCCATTGCCTCCCTTTGAGAGTGAAATGCTCTTCCTTTGCTTGAGCTTGGGAGCGAAATTGATCTCAAAGCATTCAATGAAGGGGATTTGATAAATTTTGTACAGGAGGATAGAAAACTTAAGGAAATGAATTGATGGAATGAAGAAAGAGGACGAAAATTTGGTTAAGTATCAAAAAATTTCCTTTGCTCCTCTCTAGGAGCGAATTATGCTTCCATTGCTCTTCAAGTGGAGCGAAATTACCTTCCTTTGCTCCTCGAGAGCGAAAACCTTACTTAAACATTTTTTATGATAATTTGGAGCCTTCACATAGGAGTGATAACGAGCTTGAGGCATAAGAATGTGAAATTGATGAAATTTAGCTAAGAGAGTTGAGTTTCTTACAACTTCCATTGCCTATCCTTAGGAGCGACCTTCTCTCTAAATGCACTTCAACACATAGAAAATTAGAGATTGTGTCAAATTAAGAGGGTGTATAAAGGTTATATATCATATGTGTGTTTGATATCATATTCGTTTTGTTTTGCAGATGTGAAAGGAGGATTGCAAGACCCTGCCACCATGCAACTTCAAAGAGGTAAACTTCATCAGCAAGCACGAGGGTATCCAGGAAGGTGACTACACAAGAAACGTTCACTTATACAAGAACATGATCCACACATTCAGGATGAAAGAATCAAGAATCCTCACTGCAACATCACGAAGGAGTTACAAAAAGAGTGAAGAAGCAGTTATGACAAGGCAATATCGAGATCCAGAACTAAGAGGAAGTCAACATCTACACCTTGCACCTCCATGATTGAGACATTCAAGAGGATAGTTTCAGAAGAGTTAATCAAAGTTAGAAGATCATCATCATCACTGCTGAAGCTGGATAATGTGAGCATCAAGAAATGTTATTCAATACTCATTCATGATGATGAATCTAGTCCACAAGTCCAAATTGAGGTGGCGTCCCAATCATCACTCCAATCAAGAAGGTCCTGCATCAGCATGTCTAGATACAATGCATCTGACTCATCCATGATGGCGCAAACTCCAATGTACCTACCCCCACTATCTATTGGTCGAATATTATAGATATGACATGTGTCAAAGTATTGTAATTATTTCATTGGCCAGAATAAAGTTTGTTGTACCAAACCCTAATTAGGGTTTCATTGTAAAATCTTGGCCATTGATCTCAAATCAATCCAAGTCATTCATTGTAAAATGAGCTCTCTATATAAAGCTCAAGCTCTTCATTTGTAAAGGTTAATAGAAGAATAGTTAAGAGTTAATAGAAAATAGTTAGTAGTTCGATAGCATATAGCAGCTAGAGTAGAGTAGGAGAAGGCAGAAATTGTTGCCAAAGTTGTAAATAAACTTCCTTTTCATTGAAGTTGTAGTGGAATGTGTTGTTTCTTTACAAAGTGCATGGTTTCTTGTTGGATCTTCACGTTAGATAATGATAATTAGATGGATGAAAGAAGTTGTGAATGATTAATGATGAAATTCGTTTGTCCACACCACTAGCCTCTTGTTGATTGTAAGGGTGCCTTGCGTGGTCAACTAGAATTATGTGAGCTTAACTTCAATTGCTACTTGCTTCATGGATATGCATCGTCTTGATGGTGTTTATGTCGTTGGTAGTGGTTTGAACATCAATTGGCTCTCCTTAGAAGATCGCACTAGCTTTGTGGAGGTGTTCTTTGATGGCGAAGCAGAGCTTAGTTGAATTTCACTCAATCATTCATTGTGTCTTGCATTCTTAGGATTAGGCTAAATTCCCTAAACCCTATGCCTTTGCTTTTTTTAATTCTCCAAGACAGTAGTTAGGATCTAAGTTCCAGCAATTCAAGCATTCAATTATTCCACGTAAGTCCCCTTGTGATTCCTGTAATTTTATACTCTAGGTTTGTTAATCAGATTTATATCCTGTAAGTATGCCCTAGATTGTAATCAGATCTGTAGCATTTTAATAAACCATAAATCAGTAAACTCAGAAATGAAGTAAGTAAACAAGAGACAAACACACATACCCTGGGAAAACCTCCGAGGAAAACCCCAGCATTAAAGACCCACAGGTCAAATTATATATTCTCCTCTAAAATCACAAGTACAATACTTAGCTTCTTTGTCAGATCTGATCCTTTTGTATGACAGATCAGCACTTCTAAGTTCTTCAAGTCTGTACTAAAACAACCTATGTCCTCTTGGACAATTTTGCACAAGTCTGAACAATTTCGCACTCCTCCTTGAGAATTCGCACCTTATTAGCAGAGCTAATTCGCTTTACTTGGAATTGAATGAGTGAGTTTGACTTGTGAAATGTCTTTTATTTATATGCACCTTTAACCCTTGTTTGCAAGTCGGCCTCCTTTAAATTTTGGAGCCAATGTATTATTGTGGCGTAATATTTAGGATAGCGTGAGGATAGGGCTAGGCCTAGACTTGGGGTCACGTTACCCTTTAGGATAGGGCCCAGACCTAAAAGGGTTCGGATGTTGCCTTAAGGCAATCCGAACCCTATATAACCCTAGTTACAAACAACACTCCCTCTTAACTAGGGAAGAGGAGAATACATAATCTAAACCTTTTAGAGTTCCATCTAGCACACAAGCATAGAATAGATCTAGCACACAAGCATAGAATGGATCTAGCACACAAGCATAGAATTACATCTTCCACCTAGCACACAAGCATAGGATGGTTCTAGCACACAAGCATAGAAAGTGTAATACACAAGTGGGTCTTTACATAATTACAATTATCCATCTAGCACACAAGCATAGATTGGACATAATTCATTCTTGCACACAAGCAAACAATGATTCAAAGTGCTGCAGATAGAGTCATTGAGATTGAAGCTCCCTCTCAATCAGGGTTCCGTTTTCCACAATACCAAGTCTGTCTCTGAAGTATTCGAACTTCACTCTGGATAAGGGTTCGGTAAGGATATATGCAACCTATTCATCTGTGCTAATATACTTTAGCTGAATGGTGTCTCTTTGCACCTCTTTGCACAATATCCCATAGTATCCATCTTGTAATGCCGGTGGGGGATGACTTCAAACTTTAACATGCACACTTGCAAGTCATGAATACATACATAATTTTTTCATGCACATCATGGAGTCTTTCCATGTCATCGATCACGCATATCCATCATTCATTGTCTTTACCTCAGTCTTCTCTCAAAGAAGAATGTAACATCATAATCTTCCATCTTGCACACAAGCAAGAAATGGAATAGACATAATCAGAATATTGTAGTCTTCCATTTTGCACACAAGCATAGAATGGAACTACATAACATAGTCTTCCAGCTCGCACACAAGCATAGACTAGATCCACCTTACATTGCCTGCGGAGGGTGGAGAGGATCTTTTCTACCATTTTACATTGCCCGCAGAGGATGGTTGATACAACACAATGTATCACAGAGGTTGAGACTCCCTCTCAAACAAGGCGGTGTTCTCCACAGCTCCAAGTCTATCTCAAGCTTCAAGAGACTTGGTGAGGACATCTGCAATATAGGATTGTCCTGCCATAAAACACTGAATTGGCAGGCATCAATATACAACCCTGATAATGAATCAAAATAGTACAACAAGAATTTTGAGAAACCACACTGCTTCTCTTGATGCAACACATGCAACAATGTATTTATCTACAGTAATACTTAATGCCACTGAGGACTGTCCCTGTAGGTCCAAGAGATCGCAGTGGGTGAATGCTTGAAGAGTTTTCCTTGTCCATAACACTTCTTGACCAATCTGAACTTAAGTAGCTTCAGCCCATAATCAACTGTGCCTCGCAAGTATCTTAGGATGTGCTTAGCTACAACACGATAAACATGTTTGGGCAAGCTCATGAGTTGACTGAGAGCATTCACTGCAAAGCATATGTCTGGTCTAGTGTTAACTAGATACATCAGTGATCCAATCAACTGCCTGTACTCTGATGGATCTGCAAAATCAATGTTAGCTGCAAAAACACTTAACTTCTTTAAGTTAGATTCCATAGGAGTAGACATGGGTTTACAATCCATCATTCTAAATCTTTTCAAAATATCAATAGTATACTTTCCTTGACTTTAAAAAATTTCGTTAGACCTTTGCCATACTTCTAGACCTATAAAATAATGCATTAAACCTAAGTCCTTCATTTAAAATTCTGAAGCTAGTTCTTTCCTACATCTAATGATAAGTTCATCTTTACCAGTAAGAGATGAATCATCCACATATCGAGCTATAATTAGCATTTCATCATTGAATGACTTAAAGTAGATGTTAGAGTCAACATCATTTTACAAAATTCTAAACTTAACAAGTATTCTTTCATACCAAGCACGAGAGTCTTGTTTGAGGCCATACAGGGCTTTCTTCAATCTGCACACCTGAATCTCATAACCCCTTAAGATATACCAAAAAGCTGGAACTCCCTCTCAGCAGCAGTTGTGTCCAATCACAGCTTCCAAAGTACTTGAACTTCCTTTGAGTGTATGCCCATCCCAATAATTTCCCTTTGAAGATTTAGTATGCCCTGTTTCAGAAGCATTCCAAGCCACTGAAAGATCCAATCAATTTCCTGTACTCCGGGATAGGAAATCATACTCTATGATGAAATTTAAAAAAACAAAATGCTTGAATCAAGAAAAGAATTACATGCTAATACTCATAATAAAAGGTAATCAACCAACGTAGGTTAGAGTATACCAACTCAGAAGGAGACGCTCCTCCTTAACTTCTGCACAATCAATCTTTTATGTTAATCTCAAGGATCCTATCCATCTATCTTTCAATAAGGTGGACCCATAGCACAATTGTTGAGATAAGATGGGGATAAATTCCATCAAGAGATTACACAACAAGATTGCCAATAAATGTTATCGATAGAAAACGAAAATCCTAAGAAATCAACAATACATTCTAACTTCTACTATGTATGAAGGAGCATCATCATAACCAATTAACTGAAAGCAACCTGTCATGCAATTATTTAACAGATAACTGACACATAATAAAACTGCATTTGTCACAACATTTAATGACATGAGCTCAAATGCAACAGTGATGATATAAGGATGTTAACTCGGAATAACACAGGCACAAACTTGCTTGCAGACCTACAAGGATAAACACCTGACACAGGGAACCTCAAAACATGATTGGCCCAACACGGGTTAATTCAAGGAGAATATCATTTTCCTTTCACACAACCCAACAGGGGTTTTACAAAACTAAGTAAACACAAACCCATAAGAAGCAAATGAAACCCTTATTATTACAACTTGACAAAGAAACCCCATGTAAACAAATTGACAAAGATATTCAACTTTAACCTTCAATTATCATAAAGTCTCTCATCACAAAAAAAAGAATTGAGGAAAACACACCTGTTGATGTTTATATAACACTGACACTGGAACCGAAAGCTTCCCCAAAAGAAACTATCTTTGCAGTCTATCTTCAAAAGCCATAATTCACAATCTCCTCTTGATGTGCCTTAGCACAGTCAACTAGGGTTTGAAGATTGGTGGGAATACAACTAATTTTGTTAGCAATACAAAATAGCAGTTGCATGTCTAGTAGCAAATAAATCTACCATACCATCTGAGGTGGAGGACCCAGTGAGGTATCCTATCACCATTTTCCCTAATCATGCCATCCTTGTCCTATGCCTCATGATTTACACATCAATTCATTATGATGGAGAGTAGGGGGCTGTCACAGTAGGGTGCCCTGGAAGTCCATCCTTCATAGGCCCAAAGGTAGCACCCTCCGTACCCCTTTGACCTCATGGGACTCCCTGGTCTTATACCATGAGGTGGCATGCCTAGAAGGTGACCCCATCACCGTTTTCCTCTAACTGTCACTTCTCTTCCTCTATCATAAAAATTAATACTCAGAATACCAACAGTAATGTCTCATAATTCAGATTTATTTTAGCAGGTATGAACATAATATACTGTTTTAACAAGGATATCCAGAACAGCAGTATTCAATTTAAATATACAGAATACAATATAATGAATATGCAGAAATATACAGATACCCTTATGCAGAAATGGTCATCAATTAGATGTATGTGTACAGGAAATGATACCACTGGAGTTCAACCCAATTCTGCTGAGAAAGATGTAGAAATCTGAATCTTATTATGTCTCCTTGGGTGCTGGAATGGTGTCTTATATCCTACCTCAAACGATGAGAGGTTGTTCTTCTTCTCAAGAGTTCGTGTCATTTGTGAGAAGACACCTTTTTTTTTTTTTTTATCACTCGAATCTCCACAATGAATTAAAGAATGACTCCTTGATGAGCACCCGATGATGCCCGCTAACTTCACCCCTGTCATTATCTTAATAAAAGACGAACAACAACCTGAAGGTAAGAGCTTACTGAAATCTGAGGGTTAGAATAACTTGGCTCTGATACCATGTAATTTTATACTCTAGGTTTGTTAATCAGATTCATATCCTATAAGTATGCCCTAGATTGTAATTAGATCTGTAGCATTTTAATAAACCATAAATCAGTAAACTCAGAAATGAAGTAAACAAGAGACAAACACACATACCCTGGGAAAACCTCCAAGGAGGAAAAACCCAGCATTAAAGACCCACAGGTCAGATTATATATTCTCCTCTAAAATCACAAGTACAATACTTAGCTTCTTTGTCAGATCTGATCCTTTTGTATGACAGATCAGCACTCCTAAGTTCTTCAAGTCTGTACTAAAACAGCCTATGTTCTCTTGGACAATTTCACACAAGTCTGAACAATTCCGCACTCCTCCTTGAGAATTCACACCTTATCAGCAGAGCTAATTCACTTTACTTGGAATTGAATGAGTGAGTTTGACTTGTGAAATGTCTTTTATTTATATGCACCTTTAACCCTTGTTTGCAAGTCGGCCTCCTTTAAATTTTGGCACCAATGTATTATTGTGGCGTAATATTTAGGATAGTGTGAGGATAGGGCTGGGCCTTGACTTGGGGTCACCTTACCCTTTAGGATAGGGCCCAGACCTAAAAGGGTTCGGATGTTGCCTTAAGGCAATCCGAACCCTATATAACCCTAGTTACAAACAACATTCCAGCAGAATCACATCAAACCATTGAGCTTATCCACACGTTGTGACCCGACATGTATGAACCTTGGAGTTATCTCAAGTGATCCTTAGGCAAATCTTCAGCATTTGAGAGACTTTGATCAAGAGAGGATAAGATACTTTTGGGTATTTTATTCTGTGTTTGCATGTGCATGAAAAACACATCAACACTACCAAAATAAGATTTTACTTAAAATACTCATCCATCCCTAAGGCAGTAAATATGAGATGGTATTGCTAATGGCGCTTTTAAAGCAACCCTTCCGTTCCCTTTACAGTGGGAAAACAGATCTGCACTTGAAATCCCTGCAGTTGGAACTTAGATGTCTTGACTTGCTTTAAGATATACACGGCTCTCCTTTCCCACTCACCACAGATTCATCTGCTGCTTATCGCTGGTACTATCACTTCTGATGCAGATTACAATAACATGCATAAATTAATGTATCAGGACTGCTCAAACACAAAGTATAATCAGGGAAGCCCGGGCTAGACCTTGAATGAACCAAGGGTTGTCCCTGCTGTTAAATTTGTGCCCTAGTTCAGTAATCAGATTTGTAAAAATTAATTATTTGTTGTCATTTAGTAAACCATAATCAAGTAAATTCAAGAATGAAACAAGAAAGCAAGAGAACCTTGGGAAAACCTCCAAGGAGGAAAAACCCAGCATTAAAGACCCACAGGTCAGATTATGTATTCAATCTTAATTGCACAAATACAATACTTAGCTTGCTTCTCCAGATCTGATCCCTTTTTGTATATCAGATCTGCCCTTCTAAATACTTCAAGTCTGCACCAAAATGCCTTATATCCTCTTGGACAAGTTCGCACAATCCTCTTCAGTAATTTCGCACCTTTAGTTGCAGAGCTAGTTCGCTGATTGCATGAGAGATGAAGTGATTGATTGTGTTTGCAATTTACCTTTATTTATATGAGTCTTTAACCCATATATCCTAGGTCGGCCCTTAATCCTTTTTGGTGCCAATTTACTTTATTGAGGCATGGTGCTTTTAGTGTGGCATGGAGGATGGGGCCGGACTTGACTTGGTGGCACACTACCCCTTTGAGATAGGACCCAGTCCTATATGGGTTCAGATGTTGCCTTAAGGCAATCGGAACCCATCTTACCTAGTTATAAACAACACCTACATCTTCTGAACTGGGTTAAAAAACCCTAAACCCTTTTATGTACAAATTTTAGGATGAACTGAAATAAAAAATTTAAATTTTCTTTAAGTTCACTGGATTTCAAACTTCATGGATTAAATTTGGTGAAAAATGTGACATAGTATATTGTACATAAGAAAATTTTGCTGGGAAGAACCACTTATGCGACCCTAATTTTGCATCTAGTGAGTTGCATTTTTCAACACTAATCAATTTGAATGAATTTTTGCTAAGTTACCAGTTCACAGGGGTAGGAGGCCGGGTCCAGGGCTGGGTCGAACCTGATTTGCAGTCCAAGCCTGGTCCATTTTGGGTCCGAACAGGGTTCCAGCCCCAGCCTGTGGGTCCGGCCTTGGTGAACCTGGGACATATTTGGTTCCCAGCAATGCTGTTCCACCAAATTTGGCAAGTTTGTGATTTTTTTAAAACTTTTTTTGATTCCAAAAAGGTCATTTTGCCCCCCCAACCCTGATTTTATGCCATACAAAACATCTAAAAGGCAAAACCAAACTCAATTTTTATATTGTGAATGAAAACAAAAATATTTTATGCCCTTGCTGAAATTATTTTCTTGCTTGCCATTGCACGAATAGAGTTGAAGATTGATTGTTGAACGCTCCAAGTTGTTTGTTGTGCTGTTCCTATGCATTTGCAAGTATTGGTTTGTTGTAAAGGAGATCGTTGAGGAAAATTTCTACAAAAGAGGTAGGTTTTTCAAAAAATTTGGTTTTTCTTTTACTTAATTTTTTTTTTTTAAAATGAACTCTCTTGTTTTGTTTTGAATTTTTTAACTTTTGGTTTGTTTTGCATATGTTGTTTATTAGACTTGTTGTCTTAGGTATTACAATGGCAACTGTTTTTAGCTCCGTGAACCAACCCCGCTTCAAAACAAACCCAACTCTCCCCTTTGGAAGTACGTTGAAATGGTACAACTTTCAAGCGGTGGAGCTTATGTTTGGATTTGTAGTCATTGTAAAGTTAGATATTCAAGCTCATATAATCAAGTGAAAGGCCATTTGTGCAGGCTCCTTGGACAAGGCATCAAATTTTGTCGAAGCGGATCAGGCCCAAATGATAAAGGCCTTCCAAATAAAGTAGTCTTGGCATATATTGAAGAGAAAGAAAAAGCAGACCAAGTATCAAGGCATAAATCAAATCATCCTTTTCTAAAGAAATCATCTCAAGTGATGACGCCCCCTCCACTGCCTTCTTATTTTGAATCTACAAAGAGCCATCTATTTTTTTCCATCCTTGAAGAACTTGTGGCCTCTACACATAAGAGATCAAAGGGACCATTGGAAAAGGCATTTCAAAATGAGTCTAGAGAGATTGTCGATCAAGCAATGGCAAGATCGGCACCACTACCAGCAGCATTTGAGTGAGCATCCCAGCAGGCATCCCCCCCAGTTCCATTTCCTGATCAAAATGGCAAGATGTGTTTATGTGAATGGATTGGCACTTAATGTCATTTGCTCACCATATTGGCAAAAAATGGTGAAATCAATTAATGAAGCTCCAAAAGGGTACAAGGGCCCAGGTTTTGAGAAAGTGCATAGCAACTTATTGGATATAGAGGTGAAATTTGTAGAGGACTCCTTGAAGCCCATAAGGGATTCGTGGACCAAAACAAGAGTGTCCATTTCTGATGAACGGAAAGATGCCAAAAACCACCCACTGATCAATGTTATTGCAGTGTCCCTTAAGAGGGCAATGTTTTTGAGAGCAGTGGATTGTAAAGGAGAGGTGAAGGATGCTGCAAATGTTATTCAAGTTATAATAGACAATGCCAAAAACTAAAGGGTTGTTGGATTATTGGTTGAGGAACGTTATTCACACATAGTTTTGGACACCTTGTGTTGTCGACTACCTCGACCTAATGCTACAAAAAAATTGGCACCGCAATTGATTGGATCAAACAGGTGTACGCTGAGGCCGAAGAGATCCAAATGTTCATCACCAACCACCATATGTCACAAGGCATATTTTAAACATTCTCAAAATTGGAGCTTCTAAAGGTAAGTTAAATAATAAATATATTTCACTTTAGTAGACTTTTTATTTTAATTTTCAAGTAGGTTGTTGGGACCTGTTTTGTCTCCAACACAATTGTGGTAAGATGACTTGTGAAGGTTCATGGGGCACTTTCTAACATGGTAATCAGCCCAAGTTGGTCCATATTGAGGCAATACAAGGGCAACAAAGGTTAAGCATATGATCCTAAATGACATTTGGTGGGATCATGTTGACTATCTCCTCACTTTCACTGAACCCATATTGAGCATGACTTGTTATTCCAACATGGATAAGCCTTGTTTGGGTGAGGTATATGATGGCATCGACTCAATGATTGAGATGATGAAGTCATCATAAATGCAAAAACGAAAGATCCTACAGAAAAATTCAGCAAAGAACTACACCAAGTCATTGTAGAGAGATGGAATTGCATCTTCTTGCCTCTGCATTGAGTCTCAAATATTATAGTTCTCAGCTACTTTTGTTGCCACAAGAGTTACCCCATAGAGAGATCCTGAAGTTGCTCAAGGGTAAAAGGCAGCACTTCGCAGACTCTTCGCTGATCGTGACATGTGGGATGCAGTGAGGGCTGAGCTCATGGATTTTGCATGCTCCAATGATTGTGGTCTTGATGTTCATCAGGAAAAGTATATGGTTAAGACTCATAGTTGGTGGTACTTCTATGGCAAAACACACATGCACCTACAACCTCTTGCATAAAAAAATTATTGCAAGTTTTATAAAAAAAAAATCTTTTATCTAAATTTTATTTATATTTTAATTTTATAATTTAAAATTTTTAAATTTTGTACTCTTCACTCTCTAATTTTGTCTTAATAGGTTGCTAGTTCATTTGCATCTGAGAGGAATTGGAGCGCATACTGATTCATCCACTCAATAAAGCGCAATAGACTGCACTCAAAAAAGGCAAAGGACTTAGTGTATGTGCATTCAACCTTGCGGCTCCTTACACACAAACAAAGTGGCTACAAAGAAGGGGAGACAAAGAAGTGGGATATCGAGCCAAAGAGAATAGACTTGGATGCTTCCACTACCCACTTTGCTGCACTTGATGTTGATGATGACTATGAGCCACCTAGTGAGCTTGAGAGTGTTAGTGGTAGTGCCAGTGGCACTATTTGTGGTTCTTTTAATTTATCACAACATAGATCATCTAATATCTACGTTACCCCAAGTTTCCGGGACGGGGGGACGGGGGGACGGGGGGACGAGTTTCCGGGACGGCAAATTTTTTTGCCAAATTTGGGGACGGGGGGGGACGGCAAAGGGGACGGCTGTATAAAATATAGGAAAAATTTAAAATATATAGGAAAATTCTAAATGTTCATATGAAAACATGGATAAAGCATGCATCTATACATTATATTCATATGAAAACATGGATATAGCATGTGTATGATACTATGAAAACATTTTAGAATGCAAACATCGAACATACAACATTATCAATAGACTCAATACTCAATATGCACTCATAATTCAGAATTTCAATTCATTCACATTGTCAATATGCATATCATAATAGATATTAAAGAAATAAAATACATAATGGAGCCTAATCAGACTCAGAGGTTAAATTTTCACTACTTCCATCAGCGCAGTTCCCCCCTATATTTTTTGACAGGGGTTTGGGGGCAGCGCCCCCAACTTGGGGTCAAGGGGCATCGCCCCTTGCGGGGTCAAGGGGCAGCGCCCCTTGCGCGCTCCCTGTCGCGATACAGGGCGGGGTCGAGGGGCAGCGCCCCGCGAGGCCAAAAATACTTTTATTATTTTATATAGGCATCGGGTGTTATTTTTCTATTGGCAAAAAACCCTTCATGAGATATTTCACTCCCTCAATTACACAAAAAACATCATTAAAAAAAATTTGAAAATACGACTTTTTTTATTTTAATATTTTTCCCTAGCCCTAGATGTGGGGGACGTCTGGCCGTCCCCGGGACGGCTGGGACGTCCCCAATCCGTCCCCAGCCGTCCCCGGGACGTACGGACGTCCCCCACAGCTAGGGAAGCCGTCCCCCCGTTTCGGGGACGTCCCCTCAAAATTTTGACAATTTGGGGACGGGGGGGGGACGTCCCCTGGCCGTCCCCAAGTCCCCGAAACGTCCCCGGGACTGGGACGGGGGTTTTCAGGTAGGGGACGCGTCCCCGGGTTTCGTAGTCTAATATGGATCATGATGATGATGATATTTTTGATGACCCATAAGATTTTTGATCAATGAGGGCTGATTGTAGACACTTGACATTACTATGTTTTAACTTTAAAGTTTAATATATATCGTCATGCCCCGCCTGAGACGGGGGCAAAACTAATAACAAATTGCAGCCTTAATAGATAAAAATTCAGACATAACACAAATTGAAATTCCTAGAGCCGACCTTATAAAATACCCTAGGCAACGAAATAACTAAATAGGGCAGATATAGAAAGGGTTGCTAGTGGCCACGTATGAATCATTTCTTGTTAGAATGAACTGACTGAGGATTAATTAAGAGAGGCCGACATACAGCAGACCTTCTCTGAGTAGTAACATAATTATTTCAAGCAGCAGCAGCTAAAAACAGCAGTTCCATAATAGAAATCAGACCAGCGATAAGATCAGATCAGAACTATTATTAAGTTACAGGCTGTATCATTCTATTTCTGTGGGCAAAATATAAGGTGATCCCAGAGGGGGGCATTACAAGTGGTATCAGAGCACATTCCTGCCAGCCTTAGGGAATAGAGAGCAGATTGTAATCATACATAAAGATTGCATTTGAAAGAAAAATATGATCAGCAAATAGGAATAAAAATATGTCTTTGTGGGTGAGTGTTTGAAGAGCCAAATAAGTCTTTTCAAACCTGTTGTGCATCTTATTTGTGACCTGCAACACAATTCCATGAAGTTGGTTGTGTTGGAAGGTTGTCTGACAGTGCTGGGCCTATTCCCTGCATTCTGGGTTCATCTTGGAGGTGTATTGAGATGCATAGATGAGGTCTACGAGGTTTTAAAAGATAGATTTGCCCTGTAACAGATGTGTGACAGATCTGCAATCTGGTATTCCTGCTATACCAGACCTGCAGTGCTCCATATCAAGTTGGAGATGTTGAGGTGATGCTGGGAAGTTGATTTGTTGATTGTTGGTGGCTGTCATACACTTTTCTGCTACAGCAGACTTCAAAATGGGTGGTCACTGTTGATTTTGTAACTAGGTTAGGAAAATAAATAGGATTCGGATTGCCTTAAGGCATCATCCGAATCCTTATAGGGCTGGGCCCTGCTTCATTAAGGAAGCATGTAACTAGGGCTGGGCCCTATCTCTATGTGCACAAACTCGAATAGGGCTGGGCCCTTTATCTCCTACACGCCAAGCAACATGAAACATGTTCATCATATTATAGGGCCGACCCTATATCACTTCATGTAACGTGTGGTCCTAAATAGGTGTGCTCCCCTTGCAATATAACTTAATCATTATTAGTACACCAAAATAGGGCAAGACATAAGGTAACGTACAAGCCTTATAATTGTAATTAAGTCTTGGCACAAAACTTAAGATGAAGCCGACTTAAATTGGTCTCCACACCAAATATAAATAGAGATTAATGTGTATGCATTCATCATTCAGTTTTCATCATCATTAATGTGAAGTTAGCTCTGCAAGATCTGGAGGTTAGCGAATATTCATTGAAGGCAAGCGAACCACCTCTGAAGGTCAGCGAATTACTTCTGCCATCAGCATTTGCCATACATGTGATCTTGGACAGTGAATACATTGAAGAGGATAGCAAGTTCCTCTTGAAGGTCCACAAACATCATTAGGTCTGCAATCTTCAGTGAAGAACTACGAAGAGCTGGAAGTTGTATACTGATGATATTCTTATCTTCTGCTGTTACATTGTGCCCTAGCTGGGTTACGACTGTAACTCTAATTCTGCCCTAGGTTGACAGTTATATCAGATAAGTAATCTGATCTTTATTGCCATTGTATTCTACAATTAATAAAAGGATCTAGATCTGATTTGTAGCTGGGTTTTTCCTCCAAGAAGGAGGTTTTCCCAGGGTATGTGTTGTGTCTTGTTTCTTGTTCTGTGCATCATTACTTTTCTGTTCATTTTGTTAATCTGATCGCGAAAACTAACAGTCACTACACAGTTTTTAAGGTATTTAAGTGAAGCACAGTTGTATGTTATTATGTAATGCATTGAACAAGTTACCTAGCAAATTTATCAATCTCACAATTTGTAAAAGTTGAAATAAATGAATTGCAAATCATTTCAAAAGAAGACAGCAGAGAGCTTTCATCATTGCATGTTGTTTGTGGGATCTTATTGCATAAAGTATTTCAAAAAAAAGAAATAGGGGTGTGTTGTTACAAGTGGAATCAGACAATCAAGTATATAATATATAAACCAGATTAAGAGAGAATATTATATGAAGATCTAAGATGAAGTATATGAAGAGTTTGTAACAGACTGGATACTTTATGAAAGTCCTATGATCAGATTATAGAAGACTTTACAGCAAATTGGTGGAAGATTTTATACCAGATTTGTGAAAGAGATTTATTTTGAATTGTGGAATAATGATTACCCCAAGGGATGGAACTGGTCATAATTGGACGTTCCTGCCTCTTGTGGGCCAAGTGATAAATTGATTACCCATGGGATGGAACTACTCATAGTTGGACATTCCTGCCTCTTGTGAGCCAAGTAAAGAATTGATTACCCCAAGGGATGGAACTGGTCATAGTTAGGCATTCCTGCCTCTTGTGGGCCAAGTGATAAATTGATTACCCCGGGATGGAACTGGTAATAGTTGGACTTTCCTACCTCTTGTGGGCCAAGTGATGAATTAATTACCCAGGGGATAAATCTGATCATAATTGGACGTTCCTACCTCTTGTGGGCCAAGTGATGAATTGATTACCCAAAGGGATGAAACTAGTCATAGTTGGACATTCCTACCTCTTGTGGGCCAAGTGATAAATTGATTACCCAAGGGATGGGACTGATCATAGTTGGACATTCCTGCCTCTTGGGGACCAAGTGATGAATTGATTACCCCAAGGGATGGAACTAGTCATAGTTGGATGTTCCTGCCTCTTGTAGGCCAAGTGATAAATTGATTACCCAAGGGATGGAACTGGTCATAGTTGGATGTCCTTGCCTCTTGTGGGCTAAGTAATGAATTGATTGCCCCAAGGGATGGAATTGGTCACAGTTGGACATTCCTACCTCTTGTGGGCCAAGTGATGAATTGATTACCCCAAGGGATGGAACTAGTCATAGTTGGACATTCTTGACTGTTGTGGGCCAAGCGATGAATTGATTACCCCAAGGGATGGAACTAGTCATAGTTGGACGTTCCTGCTGCTTGTGGAATGTGAGGCGAATGGCCACAATTTGGATGTGACGCACTCTCGGGCTTAGTTGGGCTGGACAGTTTACTGGCGCCTTTTTGAGTTCCTACCAAACTAAGCCATGATTGGTTATAGGTTAATTAGCTAGTCATAATGTTTATTGTAATCTGCCTGTTCACTATGTCTACACATATTCACATGTATGCTTTGTGTTTTCATGTGTATGCTTCGTGTTTTTATGTGTATGCTCTGTGTTTGGCATGTCTACTCCATGAATATCTATGATTGCTGTAAACGTATTCCTATGACCATGAAGATTTCTATTTTTGGTTAATCTACAATATGAGAATAACAAGAGTGAACCTAATCCTCATCCTAATATATGGCAAGTTCTTGTGTTAACACAAAGGGGTATCCAATATATGTTGGGTCCATCCAAATCAATCCTTTACATTTTCAAGCGATGGGGAAAGAAAGATGAAAGAAAATTTGTCTTAAAATTTCAACACATCAGTCAAGTTGTTCAAATTAGCAGCTTATGATAATCAGGGTAGCACAGTGAAAGGCAGATTACAAACTAGACTCCATGATCATTCCACTATTGCTTGAGGAAAAACAATTTTGGAAGGGCAGACTGTCATGCCCTGCCTGAGACTAGGGCAAAATAAATAACAAATCACAGCCTTAATAGATAAAAATTCAGACGTAACACTAATTGAAATTCCTAGGGCCAACCTAGAAAGGGTTGCTAGTGGCCACATATGAATCATTTCTTGTTGTAATGAGCCAACTGAGAATTAATTAAGAGAGGCTGACTTTGTTGCTTTAAGCGCTCCATTTTGGAGATGGGATCAAATAAATAATTATTATATTAATGTTGGCCGACCTAATCAAAGGGAGGTGACCATTGGGTAAAGAGGCATGTTGAGGGATATATATACAAGTCTTTTGGTGGACATTAGAGGAATATCATTCCTATTTAGAGCAGATATGAAGGAGAATAGATTGAACAACAGCAGAGACCCTCACATACAGCAAACCCGAACTGAGTAGTAACATAATTATTTCAAGCAGCAGCACCTATAACAGCAGTTACATAATAGAAATCAGACCAGCAATAAGATCAGATCAGAACTATTATTAAGTTACAGGCTGTATCATTCTATTTTGTGGGCAAAATATAAGGTGATCCTGAAAAGGGACATTACATATATCATGTCGAATTTGACTAAAATTTGACTATTAATATGGTGGTGTATTTTGAACTTATTACTGATGTAAATATGTATATATTTTATTTTTATATGTTTTTGTATGGACTTACCCAACCCCCCAAAAATTGACCAGACCCATGAACCGAACCTTCAAACCCAAACCTGAAACCAAACTGAAAATTGTCTATATCATCCCATTTCATCAATCTTTTTGAAACTGATTAAATTTTGACATGTGACATGCACATGATGTTTTGATCTACTTATCAATTAGAAATTTATGGTTGTAGTTGTGATGATGGACTGGGTGACATTTCATTTTTGGATCAGTATGATTACATTTGATAGGATTCAATTTTTTGCATCCACCTTTTCAATCATCACAAACATAATGAATTATGCCCTAGAGAGATGTATCAGATGGGCAGTATTGTGCATAAGATATATATAGATATATTTCATATAGTCACCATCCATCAGGTGGTGGTTAATGGTGATTGGGCACCTTGAAATGTCCATAGTTCCAAGTTCAAATCTCACTCTGTGATAAGGTAGCCTACCTCCCAATGGACTCCCCATTAATGGGTGCCAGGATAATATAGTTTGAAATTTGAATCATGGGCATGCATAATGTGCTTAAATTCTCATATTCAATATGATGCCATGTCCAGGTTGGGCCCAGTGAAATCCCCCACCACCCTTAGCAAAAATATATATAAATATATATATATGCTCAAAAAAAGATGTGGATTGGATTGGAAAGGTGAAGGTATGTGAGTACATCTAAAGACTAAAACACCAACAGACATACAAATATCTAAAATCAAAAAATTATATTTACTTTTCATAAAGTTTAAACAATGCATCTATCTGTCCTCTATCAAGTGACCCCCCTTTGAAATCCATGCTTTCCAAACATGCAATTTCTTTTAAAATCGCACTCCTCTTCTTTTAAGTCCCCGGGGTGTGCTTTGCATGCTCTCCATATATCCTGCTAATTTTTTTGCTTGAACGAGGAATCCCTTGAGTAAGTCTTTCAACCTTTAACAAGCAAAAATTGAAATTTGTTTATGTTTTTTGTTTGTCAAAGTCCATCACTTTTTCTAGCAAACAACATCAAGAAGCGTCCCTTGCCTGCTGGAGATGTCTCCTGCAATAGGCATACATCCCCAATGAGTCTCTTGTCTCCAAGATGCATACCTGTCTCAAGGTTCCAGGGACATCCCCATCCACTAATCTCCTACAAACTCCCAGTCTCTGAAACACATGCCCATCTACAAGACACGTCCCTGTCTCCAATATCCATAAAAATTCGAGTGATGTTAAAATAGGAGATATGCTTGTAATGAGAACTTTATTGTTTCTTATTCTTTATGGTAGGGGACACAAAGGCACTTAGAAGTTAGAATGGATGTTTTACTCCAATAAGTAAATGTCAATGTTACCCCGAGTTTCCGGGACGGGGACGGCAGGGGACGGCGGGACGCGTTTCCGGGACGGCAAATTTTTTTGCCAAATTTGGGGACGGCAGGGGACGGCAAAGGGGACGGCTATTAAAATATAGGAAATATTTAAAATATATAGGAAAATTTCAAAATTCTAAATGTTCATATGAAAACATGGATAAAGCATGCATACATACATTATATTCATATGAAAACAATAAAACATGGAAATGGCATGTGTATGATACTATGAAAAGTTGAAGACATTTTAGAATGTAAATTCTGAACATACAACATTGTTAATACTCAATAGACAATATGCAATTATGCATTCATAAATCAGAATTTCAATTCATTCACATTGTCAATATGCATATCATAATAGATATTAAAGAAATAACATACAAAATGTCAAAACAAAGAGGTTAAATTTTCCCTACTTCTATCGACGCGGTTTCCCCCCATATTTTTCAACGGGGGTTTGGGGGCAGCGCCCCCAAGGTGGGGTCAAGGGGCAGCGCCCCTTGCGCGCTCCCTTATAAAAAAACTTATTCTTTCATAAAGGTGTTGGGTGTTATTTTTCTATTAACTCGCCGAGTTTGGCGATTTTTGGGCGATTTTCTAATCTCTGTGTCAAAATGCCCAAAGGCTACACTGCTGCCATATAGTTTGATTGTCAAAATTATGAATTAAATTAATGTTATCTTTTAATTTTTTTATTTTTACTAACAATTTGAATTAATAAGGGGCCTATATTAGAAAATTTTTTAAAAAATTTGAAAATACAACTTTTTTTAGTTTTTTAATATTTTTTAATGGCCTTAGATAAGGGGGACGTCTAGCCGTCCCCGGGACGGATTGGGGACGTCCCAGCCGTCCCTGGGACGTACGGACATCCCCCAAGGCTAGGGCAGGCGTCCCCCCGTTTCGGGGGCGTCCCCTAAAAATATAGGGCAATTTGGGGATGGGGGGAAACGTCCCCTGGCCGTCCCCAAGTCCCCGAAACGTCCCCGAGACGGGGACGGGGGTTTTCAGGTCAGGGACGCGTCCCCGGGTAACTCTGGTAAATGTTCGAAGAGTGAAATCAAATGAGTGCTGTTTATTGAAACACAGAGATATTTAAGGCCATCTTAATATGGCACTAAACATTGGAGAAAAGACTGCAGAAAGTATGCCTAGCCATTAAAAATACTGAATTTAATAACAATCCACTGCAGAAATCGTGTCCTGTCTAGACAATAGTAGACTAAATACTTGCACAGTCATGGTACTTGTAAAAATTTGGATTCATATTGACCATATAATGCAATGCCTCTTATGAAGCCCTTACTAGGACTCAACTGTGTAGTAATTGAGTCAAACACATTGACCCATATTTCATGAGTTATGGTTCACACAAACCCATCTCTCATGAGCATGAATGGTCCACTCAAGACTCATTGCATCTAGGCAATGTTCACAAGGGTGAAGCATCAACACTTCTTCGGAGGTCACTCATCCCAATGCTACCCCAACTCAAGCGCACGTAACCATGGAGTTGTCCCCGAGATCAAACTCACTTAGCTTGCTACCACATCTGCTCAAACTCAAGTGGGCTTGATCTTAGGGGAAACTTCATGGTTAAGCATGCTTGAGTCAGAGTAATATTCAGATGAGGTCAGGCTTGAATGTGTTTGAACTTAGAAGAAACTCTATGGTTAGGCATGCTTGAGTCAGAGTCGTATTGAGATGGTTGACCTCACAAGAAGTCCCAATAGTTGACCTCTGTGAGCATTACCTAGATGCAATGATTGCTACGTGGACCATTCATGCTCATGAGAGATGGGTTCATGAGAACCACTGCTTATGAAATAGAGATCGATGAGTTATTTGACTTGTCCATCATAATGCCCAGGACAATTACACAATCGATATAACACAAAGGGCTACGAGATGCATAAAAAATATAAAGGGAGTATATATTCAATGTTTTCAAAATACACAGCTTAACAGCTTGGATACTCTCAGAGTCTCAAATGTCTAGAAGGCCATGGTCTGGTCATAAGGTAGAAGCCATTGCTTTGATGATGAACCAGATTCAAATCCTGCTGGGCTTGCTCCCCTGTCGATTGTGCAGATATATGATTATGGGGGCCCCTAGGCCACCACCAGCCAAGACGGGGCAAGTTTAGGTGCAAGATTGAGCAAATTTTGAGAGAGAGAATAGCCCTCGGGATCAGATACTTAACTATATACCTAAAAAAAGGAAAATTTTGGATACTACCTACAAAAATTGCTTTGGAGAATAAATAGAAATCTTACTTTGACTCGATTATTTACACTCAAGTCATTCCCTGCACCTACTCAAGTCTGAATTAACTTAAAAAAATTGGTAACTATGAACAAACACTGATATAAAGTAAAATTAAGTTCAATTAAAAACCGCTCGTCAGGGAACTCTACATGAAATTTGAAGAAATCTGATCTCATATGTAGTTAAACAGAAAAACCAGACGCGAGACAAAACCTAGGCATAGGCCAATAACAGGAATAACAACAATCATAATAAAAGTCAATGGTCATCTGCCATAGATTGAAAACTATACACTACAGAGTACATTGATCATTCAAATCAGAAAAACAGATTTAAAACTTCCAAATTTCTCTTATTGAGCATCTCAACTAGAACAACAGAATCCTTTTTTAAAAACATGATAAACCCCGCCTGAAATTTGAAAGCTTGGGCTATATATACTCACTGGGCATTGAAAAGGAAATTTATAAACAAACTATTGCGCGAGAAATCAAGACATACGTTTCGACTTTTTTAATTGGGAATGGTCACTTTCAAAACAAGTTTGATAAACCCCACCGGATGTTTTACATTTTTAGGCCTATTCATCAAATGGGTACAGAAGAAGGGAATTGAAAAACATACTCTTGGGTGAGAAATGAACATAGGTATTGTCAAGAGGAGGTGGGGGCGCCACTACCACTTTGGCAGGGCTTCTGTAAGGAGTGCTTTTGGCTCTTTCTCTGAGCAATTCTTCCAAATCTTTATAGCATGACATCTTGGCAGATCCATCTCTGTTATCCTGGCTGTGTTTGGCTTTCTTATACTCTTTTAATAAATTTCTCCACTTGTCAGTACACATGGTCGGAGACCTGTCGAATCCTCTCTCCCTCATTTTGAGCGAGATTTTGTCCCACAAATGCTTATTCGATTTGGAGGTATTGAAGAGACTGTCCGTCTCTCTTCTCAAGGCAATCAATGCTCGAATTTCATCCTGCACCCAAACCTCTGCCCTCTTCTTAGGTGTTGTCTTGATTTCTTGATCTTCTCCATTAACATCAGTTGGCAGAATGAGCTGTTGATGATGGTGGTGCTGCTGGTGCGGCTGCTGGTGCATCTGCTGCAACTGCACTCCATTAGCCACCACTTCCATGGCTGCCTATTTTCCGTCTCTGTGTTTTCTCTGTGATTTAATGCATTGCCGTTACTTGACGGACTGCAAATTGATTGCCCTTTTTTTCCTTTTAATTTTTATGAGAAATCAAAACCACTCACATTCCTATTATCTCATTTTTATGTCCCAAAAATATTAACATTATGTGTGACAAAATTTCACGTCATTTTGGATTATTTTATTTCATAAGATTGTCTGCTATTTATGTCATTATTCGATTCCTAAGACAACGTTTGATTGCCGTTTGTCAGGAAATGTTTTTCATTTGAGTTATATACCATTGGATGTTCTCTATTACTAATGAAGGTGTCTTTGTTTAATAGTTAAATTAACTATTTTTAAGGTCTACTTCAAAGTTGATAGAGGCCATTTTTTTATTTATTTTTTTTGCTAGAAAAGACCAAACAAGGAGAATAATTTATATAACATAAAAGTATAGGATCTAAGCCTTAATTTGAAGGGCTAAAAAAAAACACAAAAAGAGATGTAATATAGTTCTATTATCTTATTAAGTAGAAATCTATTGGGACTTATAAAATTTGTCTAATCTCGTGTCTCTATGCAGTTATTTATGAACCTTTTCAGTTTAAATTTAGTAGCTAGAGAGTTCCCATGTAAACTTTTAATTAGAGAAAATGATAAATTGGAATCTTTCCCTATTTATTGGAACGAAGCTGCTTAAATATTGAAAATAAGCTTTGAAGAAAAGGGGGGTTAGAAATATGCAGAAGTTGCTTATTGAAGAATCGATATGTGGCTTCACCATTTTATTTTTCTTTACTTTTTTTTTTGTCTACAATTTTGCCTACAAATTTTATTTGTAAGAAATATTACCGATAATTTCATTTACAAAATGATTTAAGAGGATTGCATAAAAATAAATAGCAATTTTACTATCCATGGTGCCGCCTACTCCACAAATTGTTCCTCAAAAAGTTGAGCAGTTGTTGCTAGCCAAAATAAGCTAAGCAGCCACATGGGGACCTCCCCTAAGGTGTCCATATAGAAGGGTGCATTGTTGATTATTATTATGCACCAATTTTAGTAGTGTAAGATCATTTTATAGAGTTCAAATATGTGTCAAATATTTAATGGAAGTGTGGTTGTTCTTGATAACTCACAATTGGGAGGTAATTGTTAGGGTTGATGCATTCTTTAATGTGAAGAGTTTTGTCAAGTTACAAAAATAACTCAAAATTTGTAGTCATTTTGTCAAATATCCTAACAAAATTAGTTTGAATCTTAGTAAATTTATCATTCATATGCTTTGTGAGCTCTATATTAGAATATAATGTTTTCTATAAGATGTTGACAAGATTTGTCAGCTATAATTTGGAGAAAAGTTCTAAAATAATGACTACAAGAGGAATGATATTATAAGAAAACAACAAAACATTTGTGTTTCCAATTATGTAAAAGATAGTCATTTTGTCAAATATCTTAACAAAATTAGTTTGATTCTTAGTAAATGTACCCAACAAATTCATGTATATCATTCATATGCTTCGTGTGTTCCATATTATAATATAATATTTTCTATAAGATGTTGGCAAGATTTGCCACCTACAAATCGGAGAATAGTTCTAAAATAATGAGTCCAAGAGAAATGATATTATTAGAAAACAACAAAATATATTTGTTTCCTAATATATAAATGAATAGTTTGCCAACAAGATTTAGAGATGACATTTTAAGAAATATTAGCTCCTAAAAGAGCTAATATCTAGGTTAGTTTCATTGAGAAAATAGTTGGTAGTATTGAGAGAATATGTTCCCAAAGGGACTAGGAGTGTGCAAGGAACCTGAAATCATGTTTGGCTATTTCTTTTTTATTATTGAATGGGTTTAATAAGGGAGAAAATTGATCAAAAGAAAGACAATCTCTAATAGAGAGACAATAATGGAATAGTTTCCAAGCCAATAGTTGGGCTTGTGATGTGACCTTTCATTTTCCAAGAGCATGAGTTAGCTTATATTTATCATTGGTTGAGAAATTTTCAATTGTGAATTCCCATTGGGAAGTTACTGATGTTGCAACCAATTGGTCATTTCATATCTCAACACTATATGGCCTTGTATCATAATGGATTATTTTACAATGTATAGGGAAGCATTTGACAATGGCTCTCTTAGTCCTAATAATAATTAAGGGATTATTAAACTATTGCACAATATAAAATTTAGATAAGATGTTATGTTGGAGATCTATCACACTTCTCAAGGATAAGTGCATAGAAATTGGGAACCAAAAAGGGTTCTCAAGTGGCCACTTTTTTTTAATCAAAAGATACGCATCTTGGTTTAGAAATTAAAGATAGTTACGTTCAAATTTTGAATACACAACAAGAACAAGAGTCATAGTGCTCTGAATCTACTTTCTAAACTACTATTTTTTTAAAATGGTGAAGATTAAGGGGTTCAAATAGGGGCACAACACACAATTTGTCTATTTCTTTAAAAAACATAACATAGCAACTATTGTACGTCCCCTAAAATTTTAACCTTTTTCAATATTTTAAAAATCGTTTCAATAAAAAATTAGCTAATACCATGTAGTTTATGTTTAATTTTCTACTAGTTTTTAAGTGAATGTATGAATCTTTTTACTAATTTTTAAATTGGACAAATCTTGAAAAATAGAAAATTGAGCATTGTAGAAATTAATTGAAAATAAATAAAAAACAATGTGTCAAGTAAAATCTTGTTTCTAAACTTTAATTATTTTGAATTTAAGTGAACAAGTAAAAAAATAAGACAAAAAATATTGCACATGAATTTTTGATGAAAATTGAGACACGAGTAAACGAAATTAAAGATCAAAATCCTAACATAATTGAAATGTAGAAAAAAATACACGGTTAGAAGGCTAAAAAAGATATCAATGTTACTATGTCATTTTTTATTTGAAATTGAAACACGTGCAAACCTAATGGAGAACACACTCAAGACTATGTGAATTTCCTTACAATTTGAAAAAACACATCTTTGGGTATTGAAACATCAATCCAACCCTAAGGGTTATAAATTGCAAGGAAAATAATAATAAAGGCAAACAATAAAATCACTATGTTATAATGTACTCTCATTATTATCTATTGTAGGCCTCCTATAATGTGAGCATGTTATAATGGTAACTCATTATAACACGCTCACATTTTTGTGAAGGAAAAATGATCTTCTCACTCCCTCACCTTTTCTCTCCCTCCCTCTCCCTCTCCCTTTCTCCCTCCTACCCTCTCTACTTCTATATATCTCCCAACTCCCTCCTCTCTCCTTCCTCTAAACCTCTCCCTCCTACCCTCTCTACTTCTATATATCCCCCATCTCCCTCTCTATTTACCTACATATCCATTCATATCTCTCACTCTCTCTCACTTCATCCCTCCCACCCTCTCTCTCTCTACCTCTCCCTCCCTCCATCCTTTATCTATATCTCGAATTCTCTCCATCTCCCCTTTGCCTCTCTCCCTTCAACCTTCGACCCTCTCTCTCTCTCTCTCTCTCTCTCTCTCTCTCTCTCTCTCTCTCTCTCTCTCTCTCTCTCTCTCTCTCTCTCTCTCTCTCTCTCATTCTCTCTCTCATACACACTCTATATATAGATATATATATATATATATATATATCAAATTTCAAATTTGAGCATTAAGTGTTTAGAGATGATATTTAATTTCTTCAGTTTCATTGTTATATTATTAATGTTAGGTTTTAGGTTTTAGGGTTTATGGTTGTTAATGTAGGGTTGAGCATTGAGGGTTTGGGGATTGAATGTATTTTTTTCAAGTTTTAGTGGTAAATAATTAATGCCAATATTTAGAAATTAGGGTTCAAGGCCTATGGTTTAGGGTTTACAATTGATGATGGAGGATTTAGCATGTACCTACCTCTCTCACATCTCTTTCCCCCTCTCTACTCTCTCGCCCTCTCTCTGTCTTAGCTCTCTCTCCCTTTTCTACCTCACCCTCCCTCCCCCTAACTTATTTATGTGATTTCAAATCTTAAAATTAGAAATTAACAAAATAGATTGAATAAAGTGATTACAATATTCACATCAATAGAAAAATTGGTGAACCATAGAGACACTAAATTTACATTTAGAAACCCTTTTGAGAAAAAAATCCACACTAGAAAGAAGGAAAATATATTATTGATGTCATGGAAATGGGGACAAGGCAACAACAAAGTTCAATGTTAATAAGTTAGTTTCAACCATAAAAACAAAACAAAGAACTAAAAACCATTCCAAACATATCAAGAGAGATTTCAAAAAGCATGAAAGAAGTTTAACAAAATAAAAGAAAGGAGAAGAGCCTCCCTAAGATGCTTCCATGATGCTTTTTGATGCTTCTCCCTTGTTTCTCTCCTCTCCAAGTCCCAAATGAGTGTAGCTCTCAGCTTTTAGCACTAGCCATGGATGCCATATGGAGATTCAAGATGGTTGAATATGATAAGCAAATACTATGCAAGAGTAGATAGTGATGCTATGAAAAAGCTCTATGCTAATGCCAGTATAACAACAATACTCTAAAATGCTTTCTTTTTGCTTGAGGAGAAGGGTTCTATTTATAGAAGAAATGGGGAAATGAAGGGTTAAGATTGAATGGTTTAATCAAGGGCCAAGTTTGAAAGTTGGGGATCCATGTGCACAATTGGCACCAATAAAATGGTGACAAGTGTCAACATAGGATTGGGTTGAGAGAAGAGGTTGGAGGCATTAAAGGCCTGAGAAGACCTCATGGTTATCTAGAAGGTAAGGGTCAAGTCTAAATTAGGATTACCCACTGGATTAGGAGTTAATGCAAGGATAAACCTTTGTGCAAATGATTAAGAGATAATCATGGTCAAAGCATTAAAGGCTTGATGAGACCCTTGGGTTGGGTAGAGGTTGAGTCAAAACAAATGTTTTAACCATGTGGGAGGGTTTGAGGTAACCATTAATGGTTATTGGAGACTTTGTGGATTAAGTGGTTGAAAGTTGGAAGCCTTTAATGGTTTTCAAAGACTTTGGGGTTTTTGGTGGTTGAAGGTTGAAAACCTTCAATGGTTATCCAAGACTTTGGGCCATTTGAGAAGTGACTCCATTTTGCTTAGGAATGTGACAATAATTAGGGGATGGATTAAGTTAATTAGGAAGGGGTTAGAAGAATCTAGAAGGGGATTAGATTTTGCAAGTGGATTTGGTGGGTGAGGATAAATAGGATTTTATTAAAATAAAAATTCATTTATTTCAATAAATGTGTGCAAGTTGTATTTGGATAAATATTCAAATAAATATTAATTTATTTAAATGAGAAAAAGGAAGATAAAGCATTAAAATGCTTGAAGACTTTGAGGGGAACCATTAAAGGCTTGAAGACTTTAAGGAAAACCATTAAAGTCTTAAGAAGACTATAGAAGGAAGCCATCAAGTTTGAAGACTTTAAAGCCATCAAGTTTGAATACTTTAAGGGAAACCATTAAAGGTTTCAAGTGGGTGAGGATAAATAGGATTTTAAATAAATAATTTATTTAAAATAGTTGTGCAACTTGCTTTTGTAGGAAAATACAAGTGGGTGGAGGATAAAGGTGTTTTAAATAAATTATTTATTTAAAATAATTGTGCAACTTGTATTTGTAGGAAAATGCAAGTGGGTGGAGGATAAAGGTGATTTTAAATAAATGATTTATTTATTTAAATGTGAGAGGTGGGATTTTGGGGGTTTTAAATAAATATTAATTTATTTAAATGTGAGAGAAGATTTAATTAAATAAATATGATTTATTTATTTAATTAATGGTCTGAATTTGGTTAAGTGAATTAAATCAAATAAATTGAATAATTTATTTAATTAATAGGAGAATAGGGTTAAGATGAATTAATTAAATATTAATTTAATTAATTATTAATTGATGGTTAAATAATCAAATAAATACTAAGTATTCATTTAATTAAATGGATAGATTTATGTGACTACATTTGCCCCTCTTTGAGACGGTGCGGTTTATCGCGTCGTTTCAAAGAAAGAAAAATAGGTGTGAAGAAATGCCCCATAAAATGTAAATTTAATGGGTGGTATGCCCCCTCGAGGGATGGGCCGAATTTTTTTGAAAAATCGGGCGATCTCTCGAAAAAGAATGAAAAGCGGAGGGGAGGTAGAATAGAATAAATTAGAACTAATGATGAAAGAATGGGAGAAAATGGAGTGAATATGAAGAAACAACAAGCCAACAAGTACCCTGAGGTCATGCAAGAGATACATAGCAGATGTAGTGTGGGGTTTGGATTGATGCTATACAATTGATCAAAATTGTTTGGACAATCTGGTGCAATCGGTTTAATTGCCCCGGTCAAGTCAAAGCGTGACAGTTGATGTCAGTTGGTCGCTTGGACATGATAAAGTCTGAGTAAGTGAATCAAAGTGACCTGATGTGACTTAGACAATTGATGTAATTGCCCGATGAAGTCAAGGTATATGAAGCAAAATACTCGTTGAGACTTAGACAATTGATGTAATTGTCCATTGGATTGTGTTTGATTGGTTGATCAATGGATAGTGTGTGCGTGTGATGGATGGTTGTGGGGAATCATGGCGACCCCGTTGAGACTAGGTCATTATGATAAATGCCTGTTGTAGTCTAGGTTTGCCATAATCGATTACCTGTTGAGACCCGAAGATACTTGATCAGAGTATCTGTTGATAGTCTAGGTGTGCGTGAGTTGATGTACCTATGCAGATAGAGTAACTTTCTTGACTTATTGGATGACTTAGGATAGGAAACACAATCCCTCCTATTTAGAGATGGATGGTGATGAACGTGGCTTGATTAGGTTGATTGGGACACGATGTAGGGTATGTGATGCTGATTGTTGAGATGGGGAGGGTTGGGGGGGTTCGATGTTAGAAGAAATGGAGGACCTATGACTCATTCCTATGGAAGAAGAGGAAAATAGAGTATGCATTATTATGACTATGTATGCATGATATGCAACTATTATGAATGTATGGATGGTTGGAATGCGACGAAATGCAGTATATACAGATGAGATGGAATGACGATCCATGGTGCTTTATTTTTCATCATTGAGCTTTAAAATGTTGTAAGAAAATACAAGCAACTTGACATAAAGATTCAAGATGACCAGAGTATTTCTTACATGGATTTTTATATAGCAAGTTAATACAAGCAACTTGATATAATGGATCAAGTTGACCTGAGTATTGCTTGCGGAACAGATAAGGATTATCTCCTTTCATGCATGACTTGGAACGTCCTCCTTGATCTTAGGCTGATCATATCCTGAGACAAGTGCATATCGTAATAAGAGATAAAACCTTTATCCAGTTTGGATGAGGTAGGAGGAACCAAAGAAAGAGAATTGTACCTGCAAACAAACAATATATACATAAAGAATAAAGAATATGGATCCTTGGTAATGGTTCATGCTCATATGGTCGAGGTATACGCTGTAGTCAGCAAGCCGTAATGATCTATGACTACATTTTGCATAAGATCATGTAGCTTGGTGAACTTCCCACGTAGACACCATTAGTACATGCCCCAGTACTTCATCGGAAATAATGCACAAACGATACAAAACAATGCTGAAAGATTCCGATACAGATAAACAAATGATTGTACTCATAAATCAACCAAGTATTTGATAGCTTAACATAATTTTCTTGTCAAAGAAAATGTCATCTTGTCTTTGTTTTGATAAGGAAGGATGCATCCTTGTTTAAGACAGTTTGGATTGTTGATGTTGATTGTGTTGGTCGAGTGATAAGTGGTCATTTGTGTGAGTATTTTGTATCTGATCGGATGAATATGTACAAGGTGTTGTCATGTTTTTTGGGTGATTTTCGATGGGTTTTTCGATGTTTTTGGATTTTGTACTGTTTTGAATGTTTTTGGTATTTTGTGACACATTTTTTTAATGTTCTTGGATTTTGTTGAGACATGTTCCAATGTTTTTGGTATTTTGATGATTGCTTGAATGAAGAACTGAATGAATCATAAGACAATGTAGAATCCACTTCCATCAATAGGTTAAAGGCATTGCCCCCAGTTTTAGACATGACTATGAAAAAGCGGGATGCAAGATGTATGGAGTACTATCATAATTGCAGAGGAATAAAAAGCCATGGTTGATGGATGGATGGATGTATGTATGAAGTAGATGTGATCACAACAAGTCTGAAAGACAATGGAGCCATAGCCTTTACGAGTGGCACCTGTTTTCTAGGTTTTCACCATCGTACTTACCCAAGGTGCCACCGGAGTGGTTGTTCACCGTTTGGATGCATGATTTTTCTTTGAATGTTTTTGTATTTTCTTTAGGACATTTTTCTGAATGTTTTTGGTATTTTCTGATATGTAGGGGAGCCTGATGCCCTATACAGCTTAGGTATAAAACCGTTTGAGGTGCATGTTGTTAATTGGATCTGCAAGCGGTTCTCCTTCTGATGTAGCCAACTGATATGCCCCGGACCCGAACACAGCAGTGACAACATATGGGCCCAGCAAGTTTGATTCAAACTTGCCCTGATGTTCTCGGTTTGGTTGGTTGCGAGGATTCTCTCGTAGAACAAGATCACCTACCTCAAATGTACGAGGTCTAACTCGGTGATTGTAGCTTCTGCTCATGCGCTGCTGATAGGCTTTGAGGTGATTGTATGCAGCTTGTCGCTTCTCATCAAGTAACTCTAAGTCCTGAAGACGTGAGACTCTGTAAGCTTCATCATCAATGAGATTGTGCAAGGAAACCCATAGTGACGGTATCTCGACCTCAATAGGCAAGATAGCTTCTGCACCATAGACCAATGAATAAGGAGTTGCACCTGTAGGGGTTCGAATGCTAGTTCGATATGCCCATAATGCTGGATTCAATTGAACATGCCAATCACAACCGGCATCATTGACTGTCTTCTTTAGGATTCTCAATATGTTTTTATTGGATGCTTCGGCCTGACCATTGCCTTGTGGGTAATAGGGAGTGGAAAAGCGGTGTTGGATATGAAATTTCTCACAAAGCTCACGAACATCCTGATTTTTGAAAGGAAGACCGTTATCTGTGACAATGGACATGGGCACACCATACTGACAGATTATGTAATTGAGGATGAATGAGGCGATCTGCTTGCCGGTGACTTGGGTAAGTGGAACAGCTTCGATCCACTTGGTGAAATATTCGGTGGCGGTAATAATGAATTTATGGCCATTGGATGAAGATGGATGGATTTTACCCACAAGATCAAGACCCCATTGACAAAAAGGCCATGGTGTTGTGATTGGTTGCAGTTCTTGTGCTGGTGCATGTATCAGGTCGCCATGAACTTGACATTTCTTGCACTTCCTGACAAAGTAGTAGGAATCCTTTTCCATAGATGGCCAATAGTATCCAGCTCGCATGATCTTCTTGGCTAGTGATGGACCACTTGAGTGAGTCCCGCAAATTCCTTCATGTACCTCTTCCAAAGCCTTTGTTATCTCACCTTGTTCCAGACATCGAAGGAGAGTACCATCAAGACCACGTCGGTATAGGGTTTCGGCAATAATGGTATATCGAGCAGTTTGGCGAATGAAGGTTTTACGTTGGTTATTTGATTGGTTGGGAGGAAGGGTGTGATCGCGGAGATAGGTGTAGAACTCACCGTACCATGGGGATTCAGAACCGACAAGGTGACATATCATGTCGGATTCGGGGATATCATAAGCGAGAATCCAAAGCTGTTCTACCAAGAACTCGTAGCGTGTTGAATTCTGTGGAAGATCTAAGAGAGATGCGATGGTAGCCATGGCGTCAGCAGCTCGATTCTGATCTCTTGGTATCTGCTCAAAAGTGATAGTAGTAAATGATGTCTTTAGAGTGTCCACCATTTGCTTATATGGCATGAGTTTATCATCCTTGGTCTGATATTCATCGGTTGCTTGTCGAATGACTAGTTGGGAATCGCCATATACTTGCAGTTTTTGTAATTTCCATTGTATGGCTAGCCTGAGTCCTGTGATCAAGGCCTCATACTCTGCTATGTTGTTGGTGCATGGAAATGTGAGCCTGTAAGACTTCGGGATGCTATCACCCTGAGGTGTGATAAACAGAATGCCTGCCCCCGAGCCGTGCCTAGTGTATGAACCATCAAAATATAGTTTCCATGGTTGTGCTGTTGTGATCATGAATATCTCTTCATCTGGAAAATTGGAAATGAGAGGATGATCACCTATGAGTGGTGCATCGGCCAACTGATCTGCAATAACTTGACCTTTGATAGCTTTACGGTCCACGTACTCGATGTCAAATTCACTTAGAATCATCACCCATTTGGCCAAGCAACCTGTCAATGCTGCTTTGCTGAGTAAATACTTGAGTGGATCAATCTTTGCAATGAGTTGTACCTTGTGTGTTAATAGATAGTGCCGCAATTTAGTGGCTGCCAGGATTACTGCTAGGCAAGATCGCTCAATAGGTGTGTAATTGAGTTCATAGCCAACCAGTGTACGAGAGATGTAGTATACAGCACACTCTTTGCCTTCTGCATTATGTTGTGCCAGTAATACACCTAATGCTGTACTTGTCGCTGAGATATAAAGTAACAACGGTCTACTTGGATCTGGTGGCATCAACAATGGTGGATTCATGAGATAATCTTTAAGCGCCTGAAATGCTTGCTGGCATCTGTCATCCCACTGAAAGCGGATGTTCTTGTGTAGCAGGTGTGTGAATGGGTGACACTTATCAGCCAATTGTGCAATGAATCTGCGGATAGATTGAAGTCGTCCTTGTAGTGTTCTTAGCTGACTGATATTCTTTGGAGGTGGCATGTCCATGATTGCTTTAACCTTTGCTGGATCGACCTCAATGCCTTTGCTTGAGACAATGTATCCTAGAAGCTTCCCGGAGGTCACTCCGAAGACACATTTCTTTGGGTTGAGTCGAACATGGTATTGTTCCAGTCTATCAAAGATTTTATCTTAGATGTGAAGATGTCCTTCTCTAGTAAGTGATTTTGCTAGTAAATCATCCACATAATCTTCCATTATAGTATGCATCATGTCATGGAAGATGGTGGTCATTGCTCTTTGATAGGTCGCTCCTGCATTCTTTAGACCAAAAGGCATTACATTCCAGCAGTATGTGCCCCATGGACATGTGAAGGTTGTCTTATGTTGGTCCTCTGGTGCGATCTTTATTTGATTGTATCCTGAAAAGCCATCCATGAGTGAAAGCATGGCATGTCCTGCTGTCAAATCTACTATGATGTCGATATTTGGTAGAGGGAAGTCATCCTTAGGACATGCCTTATTCAGATCTCTGAAGTCTGTACAAATGCGGATGCCCCCTTTTGGTTTGCCAACTGGTACAATGTTGGAGATCCATTCTGCATAATCAATTGGTCTAATGAAACCAACATCCAGGAGTTTCTTGAGTTCTGTTTTGACTAGCACGGCAATCTGAGGATGCATCTTACGAAGCTTCTGCTTGATAGGTTCGGCTCCTTTTGCTACTGTGAGATGATGCATGACTAAATCAGGATCAAGCCCAGGCATGTCTGCATATGACCATGCAAAGTTGATCTGACGCTGTTGGAAGAACTCTATAAATTGAGGTTGTTCCTCTGGAGTGAGAAGAGATGCCAGATGTATGATATGAGGGTTTTTAGGAGTCCCCACATTGTATTCTTTAGTCTCCTCAATGAGAATCGTCGATCGTTCCTGTTGTGTACTAGCAAGGAGAATGTCAAACCCTTCATCCTCAAGTGCCTCAGAGAGGTTTTCACCGTTGGATACGCTCTTTCTTTTTACTTTTGTTGGATCAAACAGTGCCACAGTGTGGTTTTCACTGGAAGATCCATGTTTTAATGTTATATTTTTGCAGCTGAAGGGTTTGGCATCCGCCCCGAAGTATGCTGCGCTATTAAGTTCAATGGCGAATCCAGCTTTGTGATCCCCGCTTGGTAGATTATCTCGTATTTCCAAAAAGTCAATGATAGCCTCATCGTTTTGGAAGAGGTCAAGACATGGAGGATTTGATTGGTTCCATTCGATGAGTTCAGGGTGGATAATGGGCATTACTTCATCGATTAGGTTAAGTGCGGGAGATGTATCAGTGAGGGTTAAGACTGTGTGGTGAAGGTCGTTGATGGTACTCTCCCTATCAGAATCCGGCGTAGGATGAGACGTAGGGTCTGTAGAAGATGTTTCCAACTCAGGTACCCAAGTGGTCTTTATCTGTGCTTCTCCGTAAACAGGAATGTCTTTGCGTGGCGGAGGTGGTGACGTGTCTTCCTCATCTGAAGTGTTAAGCTGTACAGAATCAAATTCCCACTCATGTGAGTCGGTCTCTGAATCACTTTCCAGCATCCGATTGCTATACCATACTGGGATGTCGCTGGAGTTGAATACTGCAGGTGTGATTGGTTTATGTACCTTTGAGGTGATCGGTGCTGCAGGAACTGTGATGGGGTTTAAAGGTTTTGTCACTGGAAGTATCGACAGGGTTGATTTAGTGGCTTCTATTGGAACGGCTGGTGCCATAGATGCTGCTACGGGTTCCAATATAGTTGCTGCTATGAATGGTTTTATTGATGTGATGACTGCTGCGAATGGGATTACTGGTTTGATTGGTGGGATGATTGGTATTGTAGATGGTTGTGTTGGGGTTGTGAGCCTCGATGGGGCAGTGGGGATGGTGCTTGATGCTGCTTTGATTATGAAAGGTGGCCTTTTGGCCGTAGGCTGACAAAAGGGTTTGCTGGGTTTCCCTTTTAATTTTAATTTAGGGAAGATCTCTTTTTCAAAGCCGAGGCCTGTATTACCTTTGGGTTTGAATTCTGGTAGTAGAGGTTCATGTCGCCCTTGTTTGCAATATCCCAAAGCACTCTGACCATCATACCCCATTCATTGCATAATGAGGAGACCTTTGCCATACTGATCCGTAGGAAGTGTAACTCGCAGTATGTCAGTGGTGATGGGATCTTTATAGATCCATTCCGCCAGGTCCTCATCTTGTGTTTCTTCCTCTTGACTCTTTCCAAGAACGAAAGGTGTCAAAGCACATGCTGGTATGTTTAGTGGTTGCTGGAGTAACTGTTGTGGTTTACCATGAGTTCTAGGAGAAGTGGGCATTTGTCCCACACAAAAGAGTTGACTCAAGTTGTATTCCCCAAGACCTTCCTCTGTGATCTTCATCTTAAGCTTTTCTTGCTTTGGTATAGTGGTGTTTGAACTGGCAAGAGAGGCGGGATTTATATATGATGTGGAGGAAATGGCTTCTCTATTATTAGGAACGGTAATCTCTGGTTGATGGCTGATATTATGGCAAAATGCAAAGGGATTTGCATCGCCCAGGATTGTGATCTCTACACCGTTATGTGGGAACTTGATACATTGATGGTAGGTAGATGGAACAGCTTGCATGGCATGTATCCAAGGTCTTCCTAATAATAGATTATATGGCAGAGGAAGGTCCAGAACCTGACAAATTATGTGTTTTACCACAGGGCCCACTCGGATTGGTAGCACCACCGCTCCTTTGGATGAACGCTCTGCATCATCATAGGCCTTGATGGTGATCTTCTTGCGAGGATCCACTGATTCTATTGCATATCCCAATGTTGTGACCAACTGTAGTGTACAAATGTTTAGGCCTGCTCCATTATCTATCAAGACTCGTTTGATCCTGTGTTGGTTGATAAAGCCTTCAATGTGTAGCGAAGCATTATGAGGTTGTTGGAAAGAAGAGTTGTCACTTTCAGAAAAAGTGAGACAAGGTGATGACTTTAGATTTCCAACCATGGCTTGAAACTGGTCCGTATTCAGGTTTGCAGGGACTGACGCCTCTTGGAGTGCTTGATCCAAGATTGTTTTATGAGATGGCGATAGGCGCAATAGCTCTAAAATGGATATAAGCGCAGGCGTTTTGTCTAATTGTTCCACAAGATTGTACCGCTTTGGGACGGAGGTGGTGCCTTGTGGAGCTGCCTTGATGGGGACCTTGCCAAGACGTGTAACAACATTGCAATTTGAGGTGGGATTTTTGAAGGTTATGGTTGCAATTTGTTCACTGGCATCATACAGGTGATTTACAGTGTAATTATACGTAGCCTGTGTATAATCAATGGTATCAGTGCCTCGCCTAGAAGTGGAAGGACCCCTTTGATCTTGTGATGGAAGTGGATTTTTGAACATCAGATGATCATTATTTGTTGTTTTTGGGTCATGTCCTTCAATTTCAATTTCTCCTCGATCAATAAGATCCTGAATGAGATCTTTCAATCGGTGACAATTACTTGTCTTGTGTCCTCTTCCTTGATGGAATTCACAGTGTTCAGTATCTCTCCACCATGCTGGTTTGACTTGAGGCTCATAGTTTGATAGCTTAGGTAGAGTGACCAAATTTTGAGAGAGGAGTTGTCGCAACACTGTTTCAATGGGTTCCCCTAAGGGAGTGTATGTTCATTTTTGTTTTTGCTGACGAGGTCTTGGTTCATCATGAGATGTGATGCGACCTTGATTAGGAGGAACATTTGTGTTATTCTGAGGTGGAGGATTTTGTCCTGCAAACCGAACCACAGGTTGTGCATTTTGGATAGTTCGAGCATCCACAACCCCATCGTTGACGATATTTTTATTCTTGTTCCAGAAGTTTGGTTTATCACTATTGAAGCGCGGGCGAGGACCATCTTTTGGTTCATTAAAGATTTTGATGAGTCCTTTCTTGATGAGTGCCCTTTCACATTTTATACCCTTGGTGATCATATCGTTAAAGGAGTCTGTGTCTTTGACATCCAGGTGAAATTCCATTTCTTCGTTTAAGTTGGAAATGAAAATTTCCACTAGTTCTTGTTCAGGTAACTGAAGAGAACGTCTGCTAGACATTTGGCGCCATCGTTGCAGGAACACTGAGAATAATTCACCTGGTTTTTGTTTGGTGTTGCATAGATCAGCCATGGTGATGTCGCGTTCAATGTTATGAGAGTAATGAGATAGGAACTTCTGGATGAGTTCCTCAAATGTTCTAATGCCACCTGGTAGTCGGGAAAACCATGATGTGGTGGTTCCTCCCAAGCTTTGGGGAAAAAGGCGCATTAGGTATGTGTCCTCATAAGCCACTTCAAGACAAGCGGAATGAAATTCTCGGACATGATCACGGGGATCCCCCTTTCCTCTATATTTTTCAAATTTGGGTGTTTCGAACCCGCGTGGAAAGGGTGGCATATAAAGATTCCTATCAAACGGATAGGGACAGATGTCGTTAAGTGAGAATTGGTTAATCTTGACACCACTATGAAGTTGTTGGGCGAGATTCGCGACTTGTTGCCGCAACATCTCCATTTCATTTGGAGGAGGAGGTGGTGGGTTACCTCGAGGAATGTTATATCTGATGTGATCTCTACCTCTTTCCTCCTCATGGCGACTTTGTCTTTCTGATGCATGTCTTAATTGGGCAAGATCAAAGTCAGAGGGGAGTTTGGCTCCTTCTTGAGCGAGTTTTAAGAAGTGAGCATCTGCATTACTCCTGAGTATTTCGTCAAACAGTCTGTTAAAATGAGGATTATGCTGAACCCTTTCGATTGTTGAAGGAGTGGGAGTACTTGGGTTTTCATCAGTTACAGTTCCTCCAAGTGCTTCTTGAAATTCATTGAGATTTTCCTCTTCTTCTTCTTCCCTTTCTATTTCTCGTTGCCTAGACTGTGATCGGGTTTGAGCCATTTTGCTTGCAAGCTTTTGTTGAAGTTGATTGAAGATGATGATGAGTTGTTTGATGAAATGAAAGATTGATGGTTGGTGATTTGTGTTGCATGTAGATCTCTAGCACTTTTAAGGTAGATGTAACCGAAATTCCTTCTTTGAATTGCTTGTTTGTTTTGAGGAGTTTGGATGTGATAAGGTGTAGAGAAATCTGAGATGTGTTACAGATTTTGACTACCTAGCAATGAGAGGATTCACTCATGAACTAGTTTTAACCTGCGTAGATGTGTCTCTTAGGATGAGCTTATCCTAGATGTAGAAACAATCTAAAAGTGATGTGATGTGTTTGATTTCAAGCAATATCTAAAAGAGAACTCGGGACAAGAACCTCTTAATGTTTTGAGAGTTTTGGGATGAATTGATGATGGAAAAATGATGTATGAATGAGATGATGGATGTTTTGTTTTCAACTTCAATAAAAACTTTGTGTTACAAATGGAACAAACTCTACTTCTTCCCTTTCAGGCGTTGGTGGCACTTCTCGAGCTGTGTTGTAGGTGATACAGATGTTTGGGAAGAAGTTGGGATTAATCTTTCCTCCTTGATTTTTGTGATAACTCAGAGCTCTATATTGCATAAAAGCTCTGCGGTTCAATGATTCAGAATCAAATTCGTTTGTTTTACCTTGAAGATAGAGACGCATGCGATGTAGAAAGACTCTATGTGAGACAAAGATTTGTCTATTGAGATAGAAGAATTTCCTCCTTTTGATCAAAGCCTTTGAGCTTAATGGTCTTCTTTTCAAGGTAATATTCTGATGACACTTCTTCTTTCGCAAGATGTGAAGAATGGTCATAAATTTTGTCTCTTTGTTGTTTGTACTTTGTTTTTGGTATTTTTGTTTGTTTTTGAGAAATGTTGGATGAATACTGTGTTTTTGGGATTGATTTTCTGATTTTTCTTTGACAAGGAAACAAAGCAAGCACACAAACACAAGAATGTTGCCTCAAAGGCACAAATGAGTATGGGTCTAGATCAACCCAATCCTTGGACTTGTTTTTGACCCTTCCTTTAGATGTATTTTAAGGTGTATTTCCAAAGCCTGAAGTCGGCTCAATTTGCACTTGGTCTTTAAAACGAACACACTTCAAACACTTTTTATCCCTAAGGTCAAATGGCCAGTTGTGATAAATTTAGCCCACATCTTGATATTTCTTCGACTTTGGTACTACATACCTTATGAATCTCGCCTTGGCAGGTAAGGATGTGATATACTAAGTCTTGCACAAGCATAACAAATAGATGATCCCTATGATGGGGGAGTCACCACTTTTATCAAGCCACAAGTGACTTTTCAAAAAGCTATGTTTCTACTCAAGGAAATATGTATGGTGAGTATCTTGGGAGCAAAACCATCTATGCTCTTGCACTAAATTATATCTCAAATATCCTCAATCAATAAAACGAGTGGGCTACTACTTTAAAGGTGTTTAGTCATGTTCGATGTTTTTGGACATAAGTTCATTCTGCAGTGACTCACTTAAGAGCCTTGTAACTGGTGGTGGGGCCCATTTGTCCTTTCGGCCAGTTACACTGTAGGAACAGCTATACCCAAGGCTACAGCTTTCGCTCACACCTGATTTCTATAGCGGCTCGAAGGATTTACCGCTCAAGGTCGTTCCCAAGAGTGATGTGTCTCTTGGCAGGCCTCTCTTAAAAAGATAAAATTTTGAGTGTTACTAACACTTTTCTCTTGCACCTAGGACCACGAAAGCCAAGGGAGAGGATAGTGTGTGTTAGAAGTAGGACCACTCAACCAACTCTTTGCACAAGTGTGCCAAGCACGAAAAACACTTGTTCTTTTTAATCTATCATTGCAATGTGATCTAACTATTTGGAGATGTTGCTCCAACAATCATGGTGTTCTTTTTAATTTTCAAAGGCAATTGTTTGAGTAAACTAGAATTTGAAAATCCTGGTCAACTTAATGAAAAACACGTTTGCATGAAGTAAAATTGCTTTGAAAATGAGACAAGTTGATTGTGAATTTTATTTGCACCAAAAATGGAAGTGTGGATTGTGAGTTTTATCTTGATGCAAGAAATAAATTTTGCCTTGTTTATTTTAAGCACCAAAACGAAGTTTGTTTCCTAACTTGCAAAAAAAAATAAAGTTGTTTTTGTATAAGTTTGTGGTTCTTTTTACCTTGAAACAATGAAATTCTTTTTAAGAGCCCCAAACAAATATGTGATTTTTTTTTAAAAGCCCAAATTTGAAATGTGAAGTTAATTTTAAACCAAAATAGAAAGTGAATTCATTTTTAAAACCAACTTCAAAAAACAAGTTAGTAAAAAATATAAATCTACTTTTTAATCTAACTTAAATCTACACAAAAGTGAAAAATAGTTAGTAAAATCCGCCTATTTGGTGGGCTTCTACAAGCCTAATTTTTTTTTTTTTGGTTTTTTTTTTTTTTTTTTGGTTACAAGGTGATTTGTACAACGTTTTGTTACAATAGCGCTAGTCTGCGTTTGAACAGAGGCACTATTTAACACAAACGCACTAAAAGAAAGGGAAAGACAAAGAAGGGAAAAGCACTGAAACAGGGTGAATAGCACCAAAATAATGTCAAACGCACCAAAACAGTGTCAAAAGCGCAACCTGTGTGACATTTTCAACATTCAAACATGTTATTGGTTAAAAAAAAAAAAAAAGTTGATCTTTTTGGTGTTGGATTCACGTCGGGTTCACCAAATGATGCTCTGCAAAAAGGATTAGAAAATCTATTTGATGGCAACACACACAAGAGCACAAGAAACAAACGTTAGTGTTAGCAACAAAAGATTATCCTAAACAGGCATATCAAGAGAGATATTAAGCATGAAATAGAAAGCATATAAACATAGAATAAAATAGCTAATCAAGATGCTCATAGTTGCTCCTCCCTTGTTCCTCTCCTCTCCAAGTCCCAAATGAGTGTAGCTCTCAGCTTTTAGCACTAGCCATGGATGCCATATGGAGATTCAAGATGGTTGAATATGATAAGCAAATACTATGCAAGAGTAGATAGTGATGCTATGAAAAAGCTCTATGCTAATGCCAGTATAACAACAATACTCTAAAATGCTTTCTTTTTGCTTGAGGAGAAGGGTTCTATTTATAGAAGAAATGGGGAAATGAAGGGTTAAGATTGAATGGTTTAATCAAGGGCCAAGTTTGAAAGTTGGGGATCCATGTGCACAATTGGCACCAATAAAATGGTGACAAGTGTCAACATAGGATTGGGTTGAGAGAAGAGGTTGGAGGCATTAAAGGCCTGAGAAGACCTCATGGTTATCTAGAAGGTAAGGGTCAAGTCTAAATTAGGATTACCCACTGGATTAGGAGTTAATGCAAGGATAAACCTTTGTGCAAATGATTAAGAGATAATCATGGTCAAAGCATTAAAGGCTTGATGAGACCCTTGGGTTGGGTAGAGGTTGAGTCAAAACAAATGTTTTAACCATGTGGGAGAGTTTGAGGTAACCATTAATGGTTATTGGAGACTTTGTGGATTAAGTGGTTGAAAGTTGGAAGCCTTTAATGGTTTTCAAAGACTTTGGGGTTTTTGGTGGTTGAAGGTTGAAAACCTTCAATGGTTATCCAAGACTTTGGGCCATTTGAGAAGTGACTCCATTTTGCTTAGGAATGTGACAATAATTAGGGGATGGATTAAGTTAATTAGGAAGGGGTTAGAAGAATCTAGAAGGGGATTAGATTTTGCAAGTGGATTTGGTGGGTGAGGATAAATAGGATTTTATTAAAATAAAAATTCATTTATTTCAATAAATGTGTGCAAGTTGTATTTGGATAAATATTCAAATAAATATTAATTTATTTAAATGAGAAAAAGGAAGATAAAGCATTAAAATGCTTGAAGACTTTGAGGGGAACCATTAAAGGCTTGAAGACTTTAAGGAAAACCATTAAAGTCTTAAGAAGACTATAGAAGGAAGCCATCAAGTTTGAAGACTTTAAAGCCATCAAGTTTGAATACTTTAAGGGAAACCATTAAAGGTTTCAAGTGGGTGAGGATAAATAGGATTTTAAATAAATAATTTATTTAAAATAGTTGTGCAACTTGCTTTTGTAGGAAAATACAAGTGGGTGGAGGATAAAGGTGTTTTAAATAAATTATTTATTTAAAATAATTGTGCAACTTGTATTTGTAGGAAAATGCAAGTGTGTGGAGGATAAAGGTGATTTTAAATAAATGATTTATTTATTTAAATGTGAGAGGTGGGATTTTGGGGGTTTTAAATAAATATTAATTTATTTAAATGTGAGAGAAGATTTAATTAAATAAATATGATTTATTTATTTAATTAATGGTCTGAATTTGGTTAAGTGAATTAAATCAAATAAATTGAATAATTTATTTAATTAATAGGAGAATAGGGTTAAGATGAATTAATTAAATATTAATTTAATTAATTATTAATTGATGGTTAAATAATCAAATAAATACTAAGTATTCATTTAATTAAGTGGACAGATTTATGTGACTACAATTATTAATCTTCAACGAGACATAATACAATACACTTCACTACTTTACACCTCGGTAACACCTTATTACCTACAAATGAATCATACAAAACTAAATGTCATGACTCCAATTCATATGAAACTAAGGGATGAAAAACAATAGTGGTAACTTGAAACAAGAGGCAAACAACCACTTTAAAAAACTCATGAATATGATAATGGATAGTCAAGAGACAATAAAGTTTTATTTTGTTTCAAATACTCCAAATTGGGTGCCTAACTCATAGCCACTCAAATATTTAGCTTCTCAGATGTTCTACAACTCCCCAATGACTCTTTGAATCGCACAATGGATGACCTTTCAGTCATGGTCATCTCCACAAAAGTAGATACTTAGGATAAAATATTATGTATTTTTTCTTATCCCCATCACTAAGACATGTTAACCTTTTCAAATGCAATTACAATTTGACATGTAATATAAATATTTAATGTTTTTTCTCTCATGTCCTAGGGAACACTTTCTAAGGAACCATGGAGACATGTGAATGACATAATATTTGCAAGGTTAATATCACAGCTTATCTTAGCATTCTCCCACTTGAAAATACATTGCAATTTCATCCAAGAGATACAAATAATTAAATAGTGCACCTTAATCAAGGCCCGTAGTCTTCCTACACCAAGAGAACTTTTTCATGGTCATTGTCTTCATAAGAGAATCTGCAAAATTATTGTTGATAATTTTTGTGTCAACTTTAGCCATACAAATTGTATACACCTAAAAATGGTTTGAAGATAATTAATTGAATAAGCAATTATTTAATTAATCCTCCCTCCCCAATTTAATTGAATTCACTAAGTAATTTGATTAAATTTTCCCTTTCATCTACTTATTAATAAATCTAAAGATTTATTTAATAGGTTCATTTCATCCCCTTTGATTAATTAATTCAAATTATTTAATTTCCTCCATCCAAATTCATTTCCTCTAATCCCCTGATTAATTAAAACAAATCAAATTCTTGAGTTGTTGAAATTAATTAGCCATTTTCCTATTATTTGAATTTCTAAATTCAAACTCTCCTAACTTCTACTACTCCTAAACCTTAGCCATTCTACCTACCCACCATGTCCCCTTTCATCCAACATCTTCTAGAACCTTTGTGACACTTGTCACTAAGTGTTCCCTTTCATCCTACTCCTTCTAGAAGCCTCTTGATACTTGTCACCGTAGAGATGACATATGTTCCCTTTAATCCAACCCCCCTTGCCAACTTCCTCCAATTTAACCATTAATATCTTCAGACCAATCTTGACCATTGATTCTTGCCACCTCACCCCTAGCCTTGGAAATCCTATAAATAGACCTCATTTTGGAGCAATATGGGTCCCAATTTCATATCATTTTTGCATCCCATCTCATTCTCATCTTATGCATGTTTCTATAGGCATCTAGCTTCTAGTTTATCATTCTTAGCAATGTTATCATGCTCAATTTTAGCTTAATCTTAGCTTATTTTCTAGATCAATCATGAAATCATATAGCTTAATCATGCTATTCTTTCTAGATCATGCATTTTCAGCATTCAAATCCTCCATCTAAGTGTACTCAAGTCACTGGAATATGCATAATCAGATCTGCTCGCATTTTTCATACTTGCATTTACTAGGAGGCAATAAGTTGATTAGCTATGGTTTTGTCTTTCATTGTTTCAATTTACTAATCATTGCTTATAATGATTTATTGAGTGCATTATGTTTGTAGGTACAGATACACTTCACGGAGCACGACATTTTGGTGCCCATCGTGAGGCCAGAATCATCACTTTTGGCCTCTTAATCCTCAGCAAACTTCATCTCTGTCCGGCTCTGGTTCAGAAAGTCGTACGAGTTGCTTTTCCTGCTTGTACGAACTCCCTTTTAGCCCAGGATGACACTTCATCCTAACTCGTACGAGCCCATTTTCCTTGTCATATGAGGTATAAATTCATGTTGTACGAGTTAATTTGCTAATAAATCTTGTATCGTACGAATTAATTTTCAGTGTCGTATAATAGTTAAATTCATTTCGTACGAATTTCTGGCTACAAAATCCTATGTCGTACGAGTTCATTTTGGTCTCTGTGCGAAATCTAAAGTTATGTCGTACTAAGTGGAAAATCATGTCATATGATTTTTTGCATCTCTGATTTTTTTTGACAAACTGCAAGTTAGAATTTTCAAATTTTAATCCGATCATTGCTAATTGATCAGAAGAAAATTTGAATTATTTTTTTTAGTTTGTCTATACGTTGGTAATTTGCATTTTTTAAGGTCTTAAAGGCATTTTTAGCCCTTGAAAGTGACGAAAGAGCCTGGTTGGGCATGCTCTATCAAAATCTCATCTACAACTCTTGGAGACCTTTCCAACGAGTTAAACGGCTCATAATTTTGAGTCCCGAGCAGAAAGTTATGCCTATTTGAAGTTAGGATAAAATTTCATATAGTTTTTTTTGAAAATTTCGTAGTTCGGATCACTAATGCTAATCTTATTCTGTTTGTGAGATTTTTGGCAGCCTAATTCTTTTCTGCAGGATGATTTATGAAGATACGCTTGTCAAAGACATAATTCAAAACACAATCATGACTACTAATGGATTTATTGCAGGTTGCCTATGAATTCAACTAAACTTGGTGTATTCATTTAAATTTCTAGGCACACTTGATTTTGGGCTAAAAATGAACAACCATGTGTTTCATGTCTTTGATGATAGGCGAGTATGCTCTCACCTTTCTTAGGTAATCAGAAAGCTAGACTCATCCTTTTACTTTTATTAGTGCATCTCTTTAGCAGGACTGCCCTCCCAAGGAGTTATTAACTCTTAGCCCTTAAGGCCGGTGAGAGGGGAACGACCTAAGTGGGAACGACTAATGCCAAGTAATCCAACCCACTATAAAATAAATGTGTTTTTGATAAAAATCAAAGCAACGACAGTGCTCGGGAATAGCTCTCCTTCATACCTTCAGGTATATCAAACCGTGGTTTTCAAGGCTGGGAGACCTCTTAATTGAGTTTATACCCTGACGCGCCAAACGGATCCCTTACTAGTGCCAGTTAAAATAGAAGCTACCTGATTCACCTCCGAAAGGGTGATAATCTTTGTGCAACGGAGATAGTAACTCTCCCAAAACAGTTGCCATATTGTGCCCCCATTAGCGTTTGGAGTCAGATAATACGACGTTGAGAATCCATTGCGTGAGACTCAGCGGTCATATTCTGATTAGCTATTGGGTGTGTACCTAAGTTAGCAAACAAAGGTTTTCATTCTCAGCCAACTTCCTTAGGGTTTAGCTTGATTGGATTCATTTATCACATCATGTGTTTGTTGTGTATTCATCCCTAAATGAGAAAATCAGACACCTAAAAACTGGAAAACATTAGCAAAACATCTTCAAAATTCAAAGATCAAAATCAGCAAAACGTCTTCAAAATTCAAAGATCAAAATCAGCAAAACAAACACTTTTTACCATTCTCTACAGCTTGTCGTATGAGCTTTAATTTTCTGTAGCAAGAATCGTAATCTTTGTTAGATGAGTTAACTTGCATAGAATAATTTGTCGTACTATCTGCTATCATGTGTCGTACGAGTCATCTGTTTTGTCGTATGGTCTATAATCCCAAGTCATACAAGTTGCTATTGTTTATATGAAAAAATTTGTTCTGTCGTATGGCTCTGTACCTTGTTTCGTCCTAAGCTGAATCTTATGTCATACGGAACTCTGCACCTATCAGTCCAGAGTTGTGTCCTGCATGCCTGTTTTAGATTTATCATTTTTGCCTGATCAATTTGCAGTAAGCATAAACATCTGTTATCTGTCAATATGTGCTTAGATTGCCTGCTTGGTTTGCTTGGTCAAGTTATCATTTGTCAAAATCAGACTCTAGAAGCTAAACACCCCAAGATTTTCAAAGTGCTCACCCTCAACAAGTTCAAGATCTAAACATCTCAAAGCGCATTATCACCCTCTTTGATAAACTGATCACTCAAACATAGTTTCTCATCAGGATCAATCATCCTTTATCACGAAACTGAAACATTTGGTCAGGATAATCTTGTCCCACATCGTAGGATAGATTGTTCCTACTGGACTTGATTCTTATCAAATCATCATAATTGCACTCCTAAACCAAAGATCGAAAAACTTGCAAACTTTTAAACACTTGAATCCTCTTTTAGCATCATATCACTCTATCGCCTTGACATTGACAATTGATCACCTATCAAAACAACCTTTTGGACAATCAAATCCTAGCACAATATCAAACACGATGACCATTTTAATTAGAGTGCAGAGACATAAGATCACTGAAACATTTGCAATAGTTGAAAATCATATCAACATGACACACCAAAGCAAAACACAAGAAGAAAACATGACAAACCAACATATCAGAGCAATCAAACAAGTTCAAAATCAAAATCCAACTATGTTAAAATCTCACAAGGATTTAAATACATCTCAAAACAAAGGTGGCTCTTTTATGCACCTCTTAAAGAGACCTCTAAAGGATTTGGCTAAAGAAGATCAAAATCGTGCACCCATGTCTAACAATGATCCATCCATCCATAAGCAAATTGACTCTCCAAAGGCATCTATTCCTACACCTCTTGAAAGCTTGCAAGAAGCTTCCATAGCATCCTTGCCAAATAATGCATCCAAAGCTAAAGTTCCCCAAGCGATATCCAAGATTGTCATCAAAACTATTTCAAAGGATCCTATTCAAAGCTCATCTCCTTCATATCCAAGCATTAATTCATTGCAAAATCCTCACAACACTTCCTTGCAAATTGAAGTCCTCATTCATAGAATGCTTGTTAAACGTGTCCTGATAGATCGGGGAGCTGGATTGAACATTTGCTCTATGAATATTGTTCGTGCTCTAGGATATTCAAAAGATGCAGCTGATCCTTAGAAAGGATAAAAATCAAAACATCTGGTGAAGAAGAACATTACTCCAAAGGAATTGTGGTATTACCCCTCAGAGTGGGACCTTTACAAAAAGACACAGCATGCCAAGTTCTAGACTTGGACCTACCATATAACATACTCTTGGGAGGACCATGGATACATGATATACAGGTTGTCCCATCAACATACCATCAATGCTTAAAATTTCCATACAATGGATAGGAAATCACAATATCAGCAGACTCAAATCCAGGGCAATGTTGTAATAATCTGAAATCAACTCAAGAGGTCCTTGTTTTACATAACAGAGAGGTACCAGCTTCAAGCACACATTCCAAGGAACAATCATTTGCATCAATTTTATCAAACATGGAAAAACAAATGCAGCTAAAAGATCAAGGGATCGAAGAATATTTTCTATCATGGAAAAACAAACTAGAGCAACTTGAAATTGAAAGGGAAGAAGAAGATGTAGAAGTCGATGTAGTTCACACGTATGCAGGACAAACATTAGGAACTAACCTACTTGAATCAGAATAACATTCGACTGACATGGACTTAATCGAGGACGATCAAGATTTTCTTGTACAAGGTCATTCTGACAAGAGTACTATTCTAGACATCAACATACATATCAAAAGCTCTGTCGTCTCTATCATGACCCCCAATATCTTTGAAACTATTCAACCTGAAGATCCTTTATCCTTAAGCTATCCTGAACCTATGGACTGGGAAAATGAAGGACATGCTGCTATTGATACCTTTCCAAATGACCATGCCTTATCCTTATATCTTAATAAAATCAAACCCGCAACAACTTTCACTAGGAATTCTGCTAACGTATCTTCAGGTCAAGTGGGTGTTAAATCTCCTAGTTGCAAAAGTGAAAATCAAGAAAACAATATCAGGTCTAATGCTGAAAACCATTTATTGGCAACATTAGATCAGAAAAAAGTAAAAACAAAGGACGCATCTAATGGTGAAAACCTCCTCGAGGCGCCAGAAGATGGGAGATTTGACACCTTACCTGAATTTTATCAAGAAAGGTCATCTATCCTAATAGAATCAACAGAGGCAATTATCATTGGCACAACTGATATACATCCAACAATCTCTCTATCAGAACTAGCAAGACAAAAATACTTGAAACCATTCAAAAGATGGCAAGTCAATTTTAACCATTCATATACAAACATTTAGGGGTTCGATCCATATCTTACAATACATCACCCAAATATCAATCCAAGAGCAGACATCAATAAAGGAACACAACATGGATCAGGAGCAGGAATTTTATTCATCACACCACAAGGTCATACAATCCAGAAAGCATACAAATTAAGCTTTCCGTGTACAAATAATATAGCAAAGTATGAAGCATTGGTAACAGGTATCAAAATGGCTGTAGAATGGAACATTGAACAACTTCAGGTCTTTGGAGACTCTCAGCTCATCATCAATCAAATCAATGATGAATATCAAACAAAAGATGACAAACTCATGCCTTATAAAAGGATGGTGGATGATTTCAATAAATACTTTGTAGAAATCACTTTTGAACAGATTCCAAGAAATGAAAACAAAGCAGCAGACGCCATGGCTACACTTGCTTCTCTATTGCAGACACGGGAAAATCAACAACGCTATGAATTCCTGGTTGAAGAGTTGTTTCATCTTGCCTGTAATTGTCCTGATTCCCAAACCATCTGTTGACTTATTGGACATTATTCCTCTCGCTATGGTCAAACTTACACATACCTGAAAGATAACATCTTACCGCCAGACTTATCAAAGAACCAAAAGAGAAACTTTATTCGCCAATCTTCCCATTATACTCTCGTCGCGGATACCCTGTTTAAACAAGGTCTAGACGGTACTCTCTTAAGATGTCTTGAACAAGAAGAATCTGAGAAGGCTTTACATGAAGTCCATAATGACATTTGTGGAACTCATTCAAGTGGTCTTACCCTTTCGAAAAAACTCATACACTTGGGCTACTATTGGCCGACTATGGAACGAGATTCTTTCAAAATAGCAAGAACATGCAAACAATGTCAAATCCATGGGAACTTGATTCATGCACCAGCACAAGAACTTCATGCTTTAGCAAAATCTTGGCCTTTTTGCCAATGAGGTCTTGATCTAGTAGGAAAGATAAATCCTTCCTCATCTAATGGACACAAATTCATCCTTGTAGCTACAAAATATTTTACAAAATGGATTGAGGCAGTACCTCTCATAAATATCACAGGAAAACAAATTGTTGCATTTATCTTGAATCAACATTATCTGTCGCTACGGAATACCAATGACCATTATCACTGATAATGGGCGACCATTCAAGAATCAAGACACACAAGAGCTATGTGAGAAGTTCAAAATCTAACACAGATTCTCCACACCATATTATCCATAGGGAAATGGACAGGCAAAAGCATCTAACAAAACTATTCTAAAAATCCTCAAAAAGATAGTGAACGATGCTGGGAAAGATTGGCATATTCAACTGAACCTTGCTCTATGGGCCTACCGCACTAGTATCCGCACACCGACAGGTGCCACACCTTTCTCTCTTGTATATGGATCAGAAGCCATATTGCCAATCGAATTAGAAATACCCTCTCTACGTGTATCACTAAAAGGTCTCATCCCAGGTGAAGAACAAAGAGTATCTAGACTACAAGAGTTAGAACCGATCCATGAACGAAGACAAAATGCCTTTGATCATCTAAAGGTATATCGACAAAGAATGTGCAGGACTTATAATCATAAGGTCAAACCATGAATCTTTCAAGTGGGAGAATTAGTGCTAAAGGAAAATCCACGCAACCAGACAGATCGAGAAAAGAAAGGAAAATTTGAACCAAACTGGTTAGGTCCATTGGTGGTCACAACAGTATTTGGGCCAAGAGCATATCAGTTATCAACACAGGATGGAGATCAACTTGAAGAACCCATCAATAGCATGCACTTGAAGAAATTTTATGTCTGAAAAATCAAAAAAATCAAAAAAATCAAAAACAATGAAAAATAAAAAAATTCAAAAATAGTGAAAAATCAAAAAAATCAAAAACAGGAAAAAATCAAAAAATAGTGAAAAAACAAAAAAATCAAAAACAGTGAAAAATCAGAAAAATCAAAAACATTGAAAAAGCAGAAAAATCCTCAAAGAAAAAAAGAAAGAAAAAAAATTCAAATATCAGAAAAAGTGCAATAAAAACAGATGGTCAAAACCTGGCAAACAGTCGATATCTATCCGCTAGCTCTTTTGTCTATTAGTTCATGCATTTTTCCGCTTGCATTCATTTTCCATCAGTGCTATCCATATCCATCATAAGCTTTGTACATACGTAGGCATCGCAGCTGCTTTTTCACCATAGTTTGGATCATTGGATATATCATAACGACTTTGTTTCTAGGCTTGGGGCAAAATCCTACACCTAGCTGGGGAAAAACTTTGATCATTTTGAGCTTAATCAAACAGGTAGAACAAACAGTTAGACAACTCTTATCAAGCGAAAACTGAGACACATCCAACATTGAACATGAGATCAAACTAGCAACTATCAAGTTGTCACAAAGTCACTCTAAGCACATCACACACTTTACAGTGGATAATATCTTTTTGGATAATGATTGTAACATGATTGTTCAACTTTTCTATAATTGCTTTTCACTATCATGATTTCTAAGTGACTCCGGAATGTCTTTGACTAGAGGAACAAGGAAGAAAAATGATATTTTTCTTGTTTGTTGTCTGAAAATTAATCATTAATATGTGCAAATTTGTCTCAGGACATGATCATCAGAATATCATTGAAGACATTTCCGATTTGCATATCGAAATGATTAATTCTGCCTATTTTACGCAAGCAACACTCAGGTCATCTCGGTTCAATTATACCTCGATGCTTGTGCTAACTTGCTATATCAAAATCCAGGAAAGAAGTGCTTAGGTCATCATGGTTTAATTATACCATTGATGTTTGCACTCACTTCCCACATTTCAAAAGCTCAATGATGACAAAAACGTAAAATAATTCAGTGACTAGTCTGGTTGTAGCTTTGCATTCCATCGCATTTTAGCTTGCATTTCATTCTTGCATGGGATCCTAAAAGCTCCTTTTATCCAAGGTTAAATCTATCGCACGAATCATCAAGTATCATCGCAAGTGTATACGCAATCAGAATGATGACTCATCTCTCTCATGATATTATCGACCTAGCAAAAATCTTATGCTATCTCTCTCAACAGAATCAACAATTAGCATATCCAAAAATTTCAGCAACTCAATATCAACAAACAGTCAGTTCTTTATCTAATCAACCTTATCAAATCAAATCAATCAATCAAACCAAATCGATTCTAATTCATGTCTTATACAGGATGTATCCTTCCTGAAACCAGATGTTCTGATCATGTCTTATACAAGATGAATCCTTCCTAAAACCAGACGCTTTGATCATCGTTGTCTTATACAGGATGAATCCTTCCTGAAACCAGGCTAAATTTTGATCTTATCAATCTAATCAATCAAGATTTTTCAATCTTATCAATCTAAGCAATCAAGCTAATCAAAGAACTCACATTTTCATCAAAACACGGTTGTAGAAATCAAATCAAATCTATCGGGATATCAATCTCACAAAAACCCCAAAGATCAATTATCTCAATTGATCTCCCGAGGGGGCATCATCATACCGAAATTTAGCAATCAAGAGTCGGGGCATCCTATCAAACAAATATCATCATCAAAATGATATTATTCTTTGAATCAACGCGTCATCACACCTCGCTTCAAAGAGGGGCAAAATGTATACACCTAAAAATGGTCTGAAGATAATTAATTGAATACGCAATTATTTAATTAATCCTCCCTCCCCAATTTAATTGAATTCACTAAGCAATTTGATTAAATTTCCCCTTTCATCTACTTATTAATAAATCTAAAGATTTATTTAATAGGTTCATTTCATCCCCTTTGATTAATTAATTCAAATTAATTAATTTCCTCCATCCAAATTCATTTCCTCTAATCCCCTAATTAATTAAAACAAATCAAATTCATGAGTTGTTGAAATTAATTAGCCATTTTCCTATTATTTGAATTTATAAATTCAAATTCTCCTAACTTCTACCATTCCTAAACCTAACCCATTCTACCTACCCACCATGTCCCCTTTCATCTAACATCTTCTAGAACCTTTGTGACACTTGTCACTAAGTGTTCCCTTTCATCCTACTCCTTCTAGAAGCCTCTTGACACTTGTCACCATAGAGATGACAGATGTTCCCTTTAATCCAACCCTCTTTGCCAACTTCCTCCAATTTAACCATTGATATCTTCAAATGAATCTTAACCGTTGATTCTTGCCACCTCACCCCTAGCCTTGATCCTATAAATAGACCTCATTTTGGAGCAATATGGGTCCCAATTTCATATCATTTTTGCATCCCATCTCATTCTCATCTTATGCATTGTTACTATAGGCATCTAGCTTCTAGTTTATCATTCTTAGCAATGTTATCATGCTCAATTTTAGCTTAATCTTAGCTTATTTTCTAGATCAAACATGAAATCATATAGCTTAATCATGCTATTCTTGCTAGATCACGCATTTTCAGCACTCAAATCCTTCATCTAAAGGTAGTCAAGTCACTGGAATATGCATAATCAGCTCTGAGAGCATTTTTCATACTCGCATTTACTAGGAGGCAATAAGTCGATTAGCTATGGTTTTGTCTTTCATTGTTTCAATTTACTAACCATTGCTTATAATGATTTATTGAGTGCATTGTGTTTGCACGTACAATTACACTTCATAGAGCATGACACAAATAACCGATCTAAGAAGTCAACATGGCTAGTATCGTGTCAATCTACCACGTCGTGTTTTGCACAGTATGTTAGTTGTCACAGTGAAAGGAGAGAAGAGAAAAAGGCACCATGGGATGGTGGAGAAGAAAGAAAGTTAGTTCTTTCTTCACCTCGCATAGGCTGGAAATAAAGACAAATGGGCTCACGGGATAGTGGGGTAGAAAATTAAAGGCTTTCCCCGTTACCCCACAAGTTAAGGCACACAAACAATGTCGTGGAATAGAGAAAAAAGGTAAGTAAAGGCTCTCCCCGCCATCCCATGTAGTGATCGAGGCACATGAAAAGACAATGCAAGATAGTAGGGATAAAGGAGACTTGGTCTTCCCCGCCATCACGCGAGGCATGAGGGAGCATAAAGAAAAGACCATGAGATAGCAAGTAGGAGAGAAATGGTTTTCCCCGCTACCCCGCAAGAATATTAGCGCCAAGGAAAGAGTGGTGTCGGGTAACAAAATAAAAGTGTGGAAGTCCTTTCCCTGCCACCCCGCGAGATAAATTGAACCTACCAGTAGTGTCATGGGATAACAAAAAGTAAAGAAATATTGTTTCCCCGCCATCCTGCGAGGCAAATGTGAAGAATCAAAAGGCCTCGTGGGGTAAAAACATAGTAAAGTGCATGCTTCGCTACCACCCCGCAAAGGATTTCACATGGGCAAGGGGACCCCACGAGGTAACTTTTCATAGGGAGATTAATGCTCCCCACCATCCCATGTTGGAGCACTAGGGAAATATGGCATGATCTCGGTCGTCCAATTTCATTAAAGGGCTAGATCAATGGCCATGTTTTAAACTTCAGTTAAGCCCTTTGGAGGGCTTCATGGAAAAATTTGAAGCGATCATCTACGTGCAATAGGGATCATCCAACAACCCAAATTCAAATCCAAGGAGCGCGATAAAATTCAAATGGTTGCTCAAGGTGGTTGTCAACTTTAATGGTCAACAATCAATTGTCTTGTCGGCAACCCAAACCTGATCAGGGTTACTCCCAACCACTTTCAAACCACTAGGGATATTTGCCATTACTCCAGACATGACTCCGTAGGATATTTTGTAGACGCCATCCAGGTGCATCATGCGCAAATATTTCCCCTTTTTGTAGGGATTTCACTTCTTCCCAGTAGGGGAGGATATTTTCAAAGGTGTTGTGTACATGCCATCAGATCAGTCGATTTGATCTTCCTCTTTCTGATCTTTTGTAACCTAACCCTAGTAGGGTTAGGGTTTCTAACTGCAATCCAATCTCAGTTATGCCTGAACTATAAAGACAATTTGGTAACCCTTTTCAAGGATCTTCTTTCTTTTTCTATTGTAGAATACATGTTTTTCTGTAATTGTAAAAATTGCTTACCCTTTGCATCAACAAAATTTACTTATTTTGCCTTCATTTAGTTCTTACAACTTGTGTAATGTGTATACCTTATTTTTTGAATGCATTCTCTTTTGTTTCCTTAGTATTAAGTGATTGTTTTTATCCCTCTATGGATGTTGTCTATGAATTAACTTAATTCCTTTCTTCATCCTATATAATTCCAACCTTCACTCATACTTAGGGAGCTAATTAGGATAGAATTTTGTGCATACTTGGGGTAGTTTTCTTGATGTTTTGTGCAATTATAGGCAAGGAAGATCAATTTCAATCTAGATGCAAACCTCTTTTCCCATTTCAAGCATTCCTTCTTCCCCTTTTCTCCCCTCAAAATCAGTGGAATAGATTTATATGTGTTGGGTTAGACCAACACTTGCATTTAGATTGGAAAGGAAGTCGGCCTTCTTTGAAGACTCAGCCTCACATTATGCAAGGTCCCACACTTAGAGGTTGTTTCAATGTGTCATAGGGTTGATGATCAAGTTTGTTCATCAAGCAGGCAGACTTTTGTGACCATAATTATCTAAAGTGAACCCCCTCTATCACGACCTTACCATTCTCAACCATTTTTTGCACAAAGTGATAATGAACATCAACATACTTATTATGAGCATCATAAATAGGATCCTTGGTGAAACAAATAGCACTGTGACTATCACGTTCAATCCTACAATCAAAACCAATTCTATTACTAGAAGGCTTTTTATCCATACTACCTCCTTAGATGCATGTGTAGTAGTCATATACTCTTCTTCAATGGTAGAAAAAGCAACTGTAGACTACCCCTTACTCATCCAACTCGATACTCCTAAAAAAGTAAATATATAGGCACTAGTGAACCTCCAACTATCCAAATCATTTATCCAATCTACATTAAAAAATATTTTTATGTCCAATGACTTAACCACGTCATGAATATTAAGGTAAACCAAATAATAGTTATAAGTATCTTGAAAATATTTAAATACCCTCTTAACAAAATTATAATGTTCTCTACCAAGATTAGACATAAACCTACTCAAAATTCTCACTTTGGCAATATATTGTCTAGTGCAAACCTTTACATAGATTAAACTCCCAGTGACACTAGCATAAGGAACCTTAGAAATATCCTCAAAATCATCACTAGAACTTAGACGCATGTCCAACCTCAACTTAGTACCAACTAAAAATAGAATAATAATTGGCTTACAGTTATGCATATCAAAACTTTGCAAAATAGCATCAACATATTTACTTTGGATTAGCCAAATATTTGTATAAGCCTAATTTCTATAGATCTTCATCCCAAGAATATATTTTGTAGCCCCCAATTCATCCATATCAAATGTCCTAGAAAATTGATCCTTGAGCTCTCTAATCATCACGTAGTTGTCACCAATAAATAACATTTCATTAACATATAAGACAATGATTAGTATCTGATCACCAATAACCTTAATATAAACACAATGATCATCCTCACTTATCATATAACCCAACTTCAATGGAAAAAGAATCAAAATTTTGGTACCACATCCTGGGTAACTATTCCAAACCATACAAAGATATCTTTAACCTATAAATACATTGTTCTTTTCTTTTCACAAAGAAATAATTTGGTTGTAGCATATAAATTTCCTCCTCAAGATCCCCATTCAAGAAACTAGTTTTGACATTCATTTGTTGAATCTCAAAGTCATAAGCAATAGCAATAGATAATAGGAAACTAAAAGAAGTCAATTTAGCAATTGGAGAGAAAATTTCACCAAAATCCACTCTCTCTCTCTCTCTCTCTCTCTCTCTCTCTCACTCAATGATTTAGGCAAGGTAGGTGAGATCCAATGAAGGACAACCCCACCTTGCAGCCTATAGCACAATCACCATGAAAGATACTGGTAACTGGTTCATGAAAGGAAACTTGCAACCAACTTTGTGACAATTTCCACATAACCCAATTTAGATCTCAACAAAATAAACTCATACAATCCACATGCAAAGAATAGACAACGTACCTATGAAAATATGACACAAGATATATCCTGAGAAAACCCTCATGATGGAAAAACCCAGCCTCTAAAAGCATCATCCACCATATATTATCAGCAATGTGTCCATTACAATACAAATATGGAAAGCTTCTGAAAACCTAGCCATAAAAAGCCATCAACAAGCACTCCATGTGACCAAGCATGAATCCACATATCCCATGTCATGCTTCCTTCACAAATGCTAACCTGGCTAACTAACCAACCCAAACAACTACCGTTGTGGTTGCTTTTATAAACACAAGCTCCCACAAAACCACCAAGTGGTATTACATCGAAACCATGTGTCTAAAACCATGTGATAATAAAATATAATATTTTTCCTACCTACCCTTGACCCACATTTAATATTGGGTACTTCATCACAATTACATTCTCCAATATTAAATAAATATAATATAACAATACCAATGTGTCAATACAACTCATCAAGTGGTTACAAGAATATTTCAAGGGAATCTCTACATGTTGCACATCCATCTAGGTGCTCCTAGGTGCAACAATACAATATGATATTACAATATAATTCCATGTCCACCTCACACAAACATTATTATGCAAGGTGTACAACACCATTTTCCTAACAGTTCACACAACACAAGATATAACTGTGGAAAATAGGAAAGAGAAATCCTTATAATTTAACGAATTACATGTGTCCTCAGGCTTTACACATGTTGGACCGTAGCCCAGGATTACAAAATAATTCTTAGAACTTAAATCTATGATCCGCAGATCATCTGCTGAACAATTCGGCCTCTGGTAACAGTCTGCACTATCTCCACTAATATGGACCTCAGTCCCTCCGGACTTTAGTCCCCCCAGACCATAATCTCTATGGAAACTATATTTGTTCTAAATCTCTTCTTCCTTTGACCTCTGTCATCTCAAATCAATCTCCTATCTTCCTCTTTATACCATCCGCAAGCAACAACAACTCGATCAAGTCGGCCAAAGATCCATTAGTTCATAATGAAACGTGCAAACAATAATATGTTGGACCAAATCACCAAGAACATCGCCAATAATGCTTAGAACTTTGTGTGAACCTCCAAGAACATCAGTCAGGTCCAAAACAATATCTCTCAATGATCCACAAGTTATGGAAACCATCTGCAACCCAATTCTTCTTCACTTCACACACTACAAGACCAACCGGTAAGAACACACCAACACCGAACCAATACTAAACTCGATATCTCACCATAATCAAATCCAAATGCCATGAATCTTGAATATGATTAAGACAATGATCTCCAAGTGCTAAATCCAAATCTGTAATTCTAAATCTACAAACATGAAGAAACATAATGATCTCCAAGCGATTCCACTGCTAACTGCTCCAACTGGACAAACTACTCAGATGCTCCCGCATTAGACGCTTAGGGTTAATTGAAAAGTGAGTCCCATCACTTGATAACCAATGCTACATCAAATCTATTTCAGTGATGTTCACAGATACTTGCAACTGCCTCAAGTTCGGCGGTCTGACTACAAGTTCCAGTTGCCTCTCCTCGACGATCTACCAGACAACCTTGCAACCTACCTCAATTTGGTGATTTGTTCAAGTCCACCTGTCAACTACCTCAAGCTCATGCTTCTAGGTTCGACGGTCTACTTGCAAGCCTTGCACTACCTCAATGTTCGATGATCCGAACAAGTCTTCAAGATGCCTCAAGTCCTTTTCATCCAACCAGTTCACAACAAGATCTTTCTCCATCAACAGGTTCATAACCAGCTTTGATACCACTTGATGCAAACAAGGTAGGGAGATCCAATGAAGGCCAACCCCACCTTGCAGCCTATAACACTATCACCATGAAAGATATCAGTAATTGGTTCACACAACACAAGATATAACCAGGGAAAACAGGAAAGAGAAATCCTTATAATTTAATTAATTACATATGCCCTCAAGCTTTACACATGCTGGACCATAGCCTAGGATTACAAAACAATTCTTAGAAATCAAATCTATGATCCGTAGATCATTTGCTAAAAAATTCGGCCTCTGGTAATAGTCTACACTATCTACACTAATCCGGACCTCAGTCCCCCCGGACCAGAATCTCTATGAAAACTACATCTATTTTGAATCTCTTCTTCCTTGGACCTCTGTCGTCTCAAATAAATCTCCTATCTTCCTCTTTATACCATCCGCAAGCAACAACAACTCGATCAAGTCGTCCAAAGATCCACTAGTTCATAACGAAACGTGTAAACAATAATATGTTGGCCCAAATCACCAAGAACATCTCCAATAATGCTTAGAACTTCGTGCAGACCTCTAAGAACATTGGTCAGGTCCAAAACAACATCTTTCAATGATTTGCTAGTTATGGAAACCATCTGCAACCCAATTCTTCTTCGCTTCACACTGCAAGACCAACTGGTAAGAATGCACCAAGACCAGACCAATACTGAAATTGATATCTCATCGGAATAAAATCTAAATGCCATGAATCTCGAATATAATTAAGATAATGATATCCAAGTGCTAAATCCAAATCCGCAATGCGAAATCCACAAATATAAAGAAATGCAACGATCTTCAAGCAATTCTACTACTAACTGCTCCAACCGGACAAACTACTCAGATGCTCCTGCATCACTCAAGGAGTAGCCCTTGGCCACCAATCTAGCCTTGTATTTCTCTAACCAACCATCTACTCTAAACTTATTTTCAAATACCCACTCAAAACCAATGGGATTCCTTCCTTTGGGCAAATTAACAATATCTTAGGTGTCACAACTATCCAAGTTCATCATATCCTCTTTCATGACCTATATCCGAGACACACTTTCCTCTGAAGAGAGATCCTCCTTGAAATATTTAGGTTCATTATCAATACTCAACAAATCAAATTGGCAACAAAAATTTGGTGGGCTATACCTATAAACTAGATTTCATTGTCCATAGACCTCCTCAAGGTAGAAGCAATGGCCTCTACCTATTCATCTCACTACATGTTCTCATCTTGCACATCATTTGAAATATCTTAACCCTCTTTCTTTTCTCCATCCTCGGATCTATCTAACTATTATTAGACATGTGCATCTTCCTCCTTCTTAATCTTTTTCTCAAAGTGCACTATCTTTGTCTTATCCTTTTTTAATTTTTCTTCACCTAAGCTTTAAACTCCCTAAAAATCACATCTCTATAAAAGATCATTTTATGGGTTAGAGGATTCTAAAGCTTATAACCGTTTACATTCTCATTATATCCCATGAAGACATATATTTGAAATTTTTAATTCAATTTATATTGATTCTCTAAAGGTACATGAACAAAGTCCTCACAACCAGAGACCCTTAAGTGCAAGACTAAAGGCTTTCTACCTATGCACATTTCATAAGGAATTTTGTCAACAAGAGCTAAACAAGGAGATATATTAATCAAATAACAAGTAGTACCTTTAAGTTCTACCCAAAATCATCCATCAATATTAGCACCACTTAACATGTGTCTATCTCTTTCCATCAAGATTTGCTCATTTTTTTTGCCTCCCTATTTTGTTGGGGAGTATAAGGAGTAGTCTTCTACCAAAAAAAACCTACATGTCTAAAAAACTCATCAAATTCCTTGGAACAATATTCACCCCTAATGTCAAATCTCAACACTTTTATCTTACAATCTGATTTCTTCTCAAATAAGGCCTTAGATTACTCAAACTTAGTGAAAAATTCAGATTTAGATAACATAAAATAATCTAAGTTTACATTGATACATCATGTAAATAAAAAGAAACATCATGCAGATATTTACCCAAAGAATCAACATCCATTAAATGACATACATCTGAATGAATAATTTGTAATGGTCTCTTTGACTTATACACTCCTTTAGGAAATTATGATCTATCATTGATGCAACCAAGGTGGGAAGATCCAATGAAGGGCAGCCCCACCTTGCAGCCTATAACACAAACACCATGAAAGATATTGGTCACCGGTTCACACAACACAAGATATAATCGATAAAATAGAAAAGAGAAATCCTTATAATAGTTAATGAATTACATATGCCCTCAGACTTTTACACATGCTGGACCACATCCCAGGATTACAAAACAATCCTTACAACTCAAAACTATGATTCACAAATCATCTGCTCAGCAAATCGGCCTCCGGTAACAGTCTGCACTATTTTGCATTGATCTAGACCTCAATCCTTCTGGACTTCAATGACCCCAGACCAGAATCTCTTTGGAAACTAAATTTGCTCTTGATCTCTTCTTCCTCAAGATTCTATCCTCAAAATGAATCTCCAAACTTCCTCAACAATTTGGCCTCCAGTAACACTCTGCACTGATCTAGACCTCAGTCCCCCTGGACCAGAATCTCTCTGGAAACTACATCTGCTCTTGATCTCTTCTTCCTTGGACCTCTATCCTCCAAACTGAATCTCCAAACTTCCTATTTATACTATCTGTAAGCAACACAACTCAATCAAGTCAGCCAAAGCCCAACTGATTCAAGATGAAATGTGCAAACAAGAATAGGTCAGCCCAAATCACCAAGAACATCTCCTAAATGCATAGAACTTTACGCGGACCTTTGAGAACATTGGTCAAGGCTCAAAACAATATCTCCCAATGATTCACAAGTTACGGAAACCATTTGCAACCCAATTCGGCTTCACTTTACTCATTGCAAGACCAATCGGTAAGAACACACCAATACTAGAACAATACTAGAATCAATATTTTATTGGAATCAAATCCAAATGCCATGAATCTCGAATATGATCAAGACAAAGACCTCAAGATGATAAATCCAAATCCACAACTAAAAGTCCAAAAAACATGAAGAAATGCAACGATCTTCAAGAAACTCCATTGTTAACTACCCCAACCGGTTGAACCACTTCGATGCTCCTGCATCAACTGGATGAACTACTTCGGTGCTCCTGCATCAATCATGTTTACCAAACATATAATGCTCATAGAAATCATTTTTATAATAGAATAATCAGAAATATTGTCAACTAACTTTTTATTAAGAATGGTGTAAGATCTTTTTCACCAATATGACTCAATCTATGGTGCCATGACATGCATACATTTTTAGTGCAAGTTACATTGGCAGAGTTACAAAAAGTAGAGGCATTTAGCCTAAAAAAAGTCTCTATCGGAGAGTCTTTAGCTATCACCAAACTCCCTCTTACCAAGCTATAATTAGACTTCTCAAATGTCACATCCATTATAGAATCATAAACTTGGATACTAAAAGTAAATTTCTCTTGTCTTGGAATATGAAAAATATTATTAAGAGTTTTCATCCTCCCATAATTGAAACACAACTTAATCTTTCTCTTACCAATAATCTCCTTTGTGTTTTTACTATCAATGAAAACCTCTCCCCCATCATATGCTTTATGATACATTGCAAAATAGGATAGATGCTAGGGAACACACACACACGAGCACTTCAAATGTTAGTGTTAGTGTCAGAAATGAAAGACTAACCTAAGCAAGCATATCAAGAGAGATATCAAACATGTAATGAAAAGCATACAAAGACCAAAGAGATACACTACACTCTTCCAAATGCTAGCCAATATGTTCATAGTTGCTCCTCCCTTGTTCCTCTCCTCTCCAAGTTCCACATAAGTGTAGTTGTCAACAACTTTTTGCACTACTATGGAAGTCTTATGGAGGTTCAAGATTATGAAAATGATTAATGAGTATGCAAATGTAAACCAACTAGGAATGAGAGAATAATGAGTTAATTAAACTATGTTAATTTTTTAACCAAAACAAAGTAACTATGTTCCTAAAATGCTCTCTTAAATTCACTATAGATTAGATGCATAAAGATTTCTAGATCTGGATTATGAAGGAATGGGCTCTATTTATAGGAAAAATAGAGAAATGGATGGTTGAGATTGAGTAATCTCAACAAGGGTCAGGATTGAAAGGTTTATGATCCATGTGAGGGATTTCAACCCAATCCAAGGATGACAAATATCATCATGAGATGGCTTGAGAGGAGAGGGAAGAAGCATGAAATGCTTGAGATGACATGAAGGTTAGCTTGGGAGGTAAGGTCAAGCTTGAGTTGAATGAATAAAGCCATTATCCAATGAATAATGCCTTTATCCAATGGATAAACTCTTGTGCAAGATTTAGTGGGGATAACCATGGTTAGAGCAATGAATGCTTGAAGAGACCCATGAGTTAAATGGAGGTTGAGTTAGAGGAAAAGCCTCTAACCATGTGGGCAAGTGGAATTAACCATAAATGGTTATGTAAGAGCCATTAATGGTTTGGAAGACTTTAGGGATTAACTCATTGGAGACATAAAGCATTAAATGCTTTTCAAAGGCTTTGGAGGCTTTGAGAGGTGGCTTCAAGTTGCTTAGGAATGTGACAATATTTAGGAGATGGATTACGCTAATTAGGAATAATTAGAAGAATTTAGAAAGTGATTAGAAGAGTCTAGAAGGGGATTTAGGATTGCAAGTGGGTTTGGTGGGTGAGAGAAAATAGGATTTTAATTAAAATAAAAATTTATTTCAACTAAATAGGTGCAACTTGCTTTTGTAGGAGAATGCAAGTGGGGGGGGGGAGTTTAGGGATTTTAAATAAATGTTTTATTATTTATTTAAAAGAGGAAAGGGGGTTAAATTAAATAAATATGTGCTTTACTTATTTAATTGATTTAGAGTGTGGCTTAATGAATTAATTTAAATAAATTGAATAATTTATTTAATTAATAGGAGAAGGGGTTGAGGATGAATTAATTAAATATTAATTTAATTAACTAATGACTAAGGGTTAAATAATCAAATAAATAGTAACTATTTATTTAATTAAGTGGACAGATTTATGTGTGTACACTTTGTATATGGGAAACCACTCCCTGTGAGGAGTAATGTGGTAGGATAAATTTGAAACAATAAGCCAAGCATCATTACTAATAGTGTTAGCTAGTCAAATGCAAAGCTTCAAAATCATCATTGGAGGACTTTTTCGTGGAGGAATCAAAATTCTTTCTTAAATTTTCCCTCCTTTGCATGCCCTCTTGTTGGTGTAATTATTTATTCATGTTGGATATAATTACACTTTACTTAAATTTACTTAGGTACATGCACCACATAGTAGTTTGCTTATGAGACACTTTGGAGATGTGCTACATTGGGAGTGTGTATGTAGGAGAACTTCCACCTTTTATGGTGTGATCTTGTTGTTACTTTATCATATCCACTTATTGTGGAGTGATAATTCCACCTTTGGTGGGTGATCCACCTCATGTAGAATATTTTACTATTTCTCCTACCTACCCCTACCTACCCTTGCATCTCATTTAGCCACATGTCATCATTATGTTCTCTCTTGTCTCTTAGCCTTGCCCTTATAAGTAGACTTATCATTCATTGTATGTAACAATTCTTGATGATCCATTTGAACTCTTTTGCATCTTGATAGGAATATAGTTTATTCTTGTCACTGATTTTATCTCTCTTGTCATTGTGCTCGCTTGTGTCCATGCCCGTACCAACAGGGCACCACCTACAGGCCACGTGGCACATTATAATTGGCCCCTAGTTGAACAGGCAGTGACACTCGCTGACACGTGGCAACTGATCATTCACCCATGCGGACACCACCGACCTTCCACCTCACTAGCCGAACAAACCCGTCAGCGACACCTCAGTCCAGTTGGCACCACATCAACATGTCATATAGTCCACGTGGAAAACACATCATTAGTTCATACTTTCCATGTGCATTTGACACATAATTTCCATACGAACCACGTCACTCGACAAGTCATTTGACCGTACAACCCGTACAACACATGGCAACATCTGATTAGCTCGGGTCAGTATTTTGTACCGTACGAACACCCAATCAGGCGGGGAGGTGAAGTTTTTTCAATGGTTGGATGGCCATCAAATTCAACATCATGAATTGCTGATGTCAGCCTGCATCAACACTTTTTTAAAAAAAATTCAGCTGCCTCTGATTTGGCTTTTTGATTTTGCAATTCAACTTCAAATGGTCATATCTTGCTCATTTTTGCTCCTTTTTTGGTGCAATTTTTTTTAAATGGGCTATTTTTTGTGTAATTTCATGTGGTGGTGTTATTTTCTGATTCTATTATTATTGTTAGATTTTAGGGTTAAATTATTAATAATCCCTAAACTTTCCCCCCACTTGCATTCTCCTACAAAAGAAAGTGGTGTTATTTTCTGATTACATTATTATTGTTAGATTTTTTGTGCCTAGGGTTTAGGATTACATTATTATTGTTAGATTTTAGGGCTAAATTATTAATTTTATATTTTAATATTTCCAACATATACTATTTAAGGTTCAAGACTTATGATTTATGGATTAGGGTCAAGGGTTTATGGTTCAAGGTTTATGATGGAAGTCTTGACATTGAGGGTTTAGGGATTAAATTTATTTTCTTAGGTTTTAGTGTATAATGTTTAGGGTTTAGGATTTAGTCTGTAGACCTAAGGTTTAGGGTACATGACCTAGTGTTTAGGTTTCATGACCTAGTGTTTAGGGTTGTACCATCCTAAATTGTACTCCCTTACACTTTTTTCCTTTTTGAGCCCTCACCTTAGCGTTCATATCCCAAGGCTCGATTGGAGTCCTGATTTCACTCACATCGTGCAAATTTATCATTATTTTCACTTTGTACTTCATTTCCCCTCATTTTTTGGTGTTTGATTGGTCAGAACCAAGGCGTTAGCACACCAGTTCTCCCAATTGGAATCTATTTTGAAGCCCCTTAATGGTCATGACATTTTGATGGGGACCTAGATCCCATGTCGGCTCATGTCAGAAAATTAAGTTGTTTTTCGATGGGAAAGTATAAAAGGAGCTCTACCCTTGTCATTCAAGCATTGAAGTTGATATTCATGTTATATGTTATTGAAGACTTCATAAAACCCTATTTCCTTGTGGAGACAAACAAAACTCCATTCTAAGGCACATCATTGGTGTTTTAAGTCATTACTCAGCATCTCCCTCAAAGGGAGAACATTTCCATTACTGAAATTCAGTTTTATCTCATTTATATTTCATGGTTAATTCCAAAACTAGGGTTTGACCTAAGGTAAACCCCTATTCCCAACCTATTTCCCTTCTCTACTATGTGTAGGAATAGGTACGAGGTTGCAATCTTCAGAATTGGCTTTATTTACAATGATAAACCGATCCCCCATTGGAGTACGAAAAGTGTGAAGGACCAGAGCCACCACCATATGGGTCCCAATAAATCAAGAGCTCCTTTTGGGAATAGATCTAAATACATTTACATTCCTTAGATCAAGGTTTGTGGCTTGATCTAACTACTGTAGCTCATTGTTTATACATTTTTACATCAATTCCAACAAATTTACCCTATTAAAGATATTAGATTTCCACAATCCATAATATTAGTCTATGTTGATTTTCTGGATTAGATTGTGTTTTTAATTTTTGCATCAACATTTTGAATCACACTCTGTGAGCCATCATCAAGATAGTAGAGAGAGCTGGGAGGCAAAAAATTAAAAACATTTGTCGTAATTTTAGTATTTTCACATTTCAATTTAAAAGAAGGTAATCAATCCAAATAACCAGTAAATCCAATAGAATTCTCAAACCTTATCCTTGTTAGTTTGTGGCTAGATTTATTTCCCCTCTTTAATGCATTGTTCCCTAAGTAAAAATTAACAATTTTCATATATCTAATTGTGGAAACCCTAATTTTTTACAATTACATTTTTGGTGAACCCGACCCCTTACACCTTTATTTTCTAATTTATGGTCTCAAATTTGAATTTGAAATTCAAATTTATATTTACAAGTTAAATTTTTCATTGAATTTAAAAAATTAGAGGTTAAATTCACAAAAAACCTAATTTTTTGTTCTAAAATTGAACTTGTGGGTTGTCTAATTTGCATTTATTATTTCAAATCTGATTATTCATTTAAGTTAAAATTAAAATTTTCCCTCCTAGATCTCATCTTCAAATTGAATTATATAAATTTAGTGGTTGAATTACAAAAACCCTAATTTATAATTCTAAAATTTATCATGTGAATTGCATAATTTTTCAAATCAATTTCTAGATATAATCTTTATCAATATTATGCTATGATCTAGATGCATTTATCTTTCAAATTCACAAATCAAATTTCTTAGTTAATTGGTTAATCAATCATTTTTACAAAAAAAGATATTGCTTAATCATAATTTTCAAATTCAAATTTAAATTACCCTCCTTTGTGCATGAGTTTTACTACCATTAGTCCTACCTATAATATTCTCGTGAGAAGAAGTTGTAGAATTAAGGCTTCCCAAGGTTTAATTACTAAGGATATGGAACCTAATTCAGATAACTTGTTTCATGAGAATATTGGTGGATCTTTTATTCCAGTAATTGATGTCATTTATCCTCATTCTTTGCATAATTCTCATGATGAGGGTGAATCACTAAATAGGGTTTTCATTAACCAATTGCAAAAGATTGACAATGAATTTAAAAATCTTCAACAATGGATGACTCAAAAATACCTTGAAAGTGAGGCTATCCCATTGATTGAAGGATTAAAAAGAATCATTCAAAGTGACAAAGTTGGTGTTGATTTGTTGTGTAGTCTTGATCCTATTGTTGACAATAATATCATGCCTATAAAAAGTTGTGTTGAATTTCTTCGCTACACTGAATCTCCTAGTCAAGTTAATCATTCTATTCCTATGACTACTTCTATGCCTAGTGTTCCTACTTTCACATCTAACATCATGGCTACTTCCACACAAAAATGTTAGTCCTACACATGTTAGTCAAGGGAGAAACATTAATAATCAAAATTATTTCATACCTCCTTCCATGAGTCTTCCATTTGTGACCCATTCATCTCCCATACCTACCTATCATATTGTTCCACCTCCTTATTCTCAACCTCCTCCTTCATTTAACAATGTTACTCCATCCCAATCCAACATGTCTAATTTCAACCCATCCACCGAAGCAACCATTAACAACCTAGCTCAAACTTTGTCATCCTTGTAACAACAAATAGCTTCCATGAACCAATCCAAGTTTAATGTGCCCACATTTGATGTAGAAATCCCATTATCTAAAGACATTGTTTGTGATGTACCTCCTAAACATGTATAAGTCCCTAAAATGAAGATTTATAATGGAAAAGGTGATCCCTTGACTCATGTGAAAACATTTCAAACTTTGTGTAGTGATTTTTCTCATGATCAAAGACTTTTGGCTAAATTGTTTACTAGAACATTTAAAGATAAAGATTTGCAATGGTATTGTTCTTTGCCCCCTTATTCTATTACATCATTTCAACAATTGGCTAATGCTTTCATTCAAAAATTTCCCAATAATATTGCTCCTAAGATTACTTTGACTGATTTGATTCATTGTAAGCAAGGTGTTAAAGAAAAAGTGACTGATTTTATTAGTAGATATAAGCATTCATATTCTCAAATTTCTCATCCTATGCCTGATCATGATGTTCAAATATTTTTTATTTATAATTCACAAAAAGATATTAGGGATAAGCTTCTCTTTTCTAAGTTTACTTCCTTTACGCAGTTGTGCGTAGTACTTTATAACTATCAACTTCAAGTGAGTCAATTTGAACAATCTCCTTTAATGGCTCTAGTTGATAAGAATGAAAGTGTTGAACAACCTTTCACAAAGTTTAAACCAAACAAGGGATTCATCAAGTTCAAAGAAAACAACAATACGTAGGTAGTAGTCACAATAATAGGTGTGTCTCCTTTATCTAGGTAATTTAAAAAAGAATTTACTCCTCTTTTTGTATCTTTGCATAGCATTATGACACAATTGTTGAATAAAAATGTGTTCAAACTTCCTCCCATTAAACCAATTGATAAATCCAAACCTTTGCCACCCTATCATGATCCCAAATCCTTTTTCCAATATCATTTTCAACCCATTCATGACATTGAAAAGTGTTATTCCCCAAGGAGTAGAATAAGACCTTATTGATAACAATACCATATATGTAACTGGTGTGAATGACAAAGGAAACAAATTTGTAGCTCCTCCTAATAAAAAAATCCAAATATTTATTAATTTGTTACCTTCTCGTTCTACTAATGTGATTGAGTCTAATCATCTTACCTTTTCTCCTAATGATCTTGGTATTGAGTCTAATAATGTGGTGAGTCTCATTAATAAAACTATACCTCCTAAGGACCTATGCACTAGCTTTTATCCCAGTGAGACTATTGAAGCACTTGATGGTCCACTATATATTACTGTGAAGATCAAATACATACTCTCACGAGGGGCTCCCATGGATCCAACGTGTATGGTGAATGTGATAATTGAAGAATACATTTATACTTTACAATTGAATCAAGTAACATATGATAAATATTATGTGGTGATTAAGATCTTTGATGGTTTCTCTTGTCCTACTATTAGTTCTATTACACTTCCCATTGAGGTTTGTACTAAGTGCTTAGATATCCTAAACCTTAACAATCCTCGACTAAAACTAAAATAAATCATTATGCAAGAGAACACTAACGAAGACATTGTGCTAAGGCTCGTGAAAATGCTTCTCAACTCATTTACTCCTCGAAGACACCAAATGTTGATATGATCTCATTTGTCTAGCCTTCACCTAACCTTAGGGAGGAAGTTCAACCAAAATCTCCAAAAAACATAAAATTATTAATAAAAATTATGGTTCATATTCTATTCCAATTAAAGATCCTATTTTTATTAATCTTGATGAAAATATGGATGAAGATTATGTTTATTCTAATAATGTTAATTCAAGTGATGAATATGAGTATGTTGATGTTGACAATGATTTCTCTAAACAATTTTCACAAGCATTAATTCTAGCTCCTAGTAACGGACAAAGTGATCCATCATCAAAGCATGGTCCTTGCCTTGGAACTTGTGGTAGCTCCATCTAATATGCTCGAAGTTTCTCCTCTTGCATTTTTTCCACCTTCCTAAAATAATATTGAGAAAGATTGGGAGGCAGATGATTTTCTTGATTAGCTTCATTTGTGTCATATATTCTCTCTCTCTCTCTCAACCTTCATCTATTTGTTTCTCAATTATTCTATTTGTTGTCCCTAGTGTTGTATACTTGAGGATGATGCAAAGCATTGAGATCTCTTTTGGTCTCTCCCATGTTGACTCAAAAGACACATGTGACCTTTCTTCCATTGTGGTTATACTTTCTTTGGGGGATAAGGACAATTCAATACAAATATACTTCATGATATACACTATTTATCATAATAAGCATACTAACCCCATATTTAAGTAGAATCCTTATGTCTTTTTGTTTTTTTATTATTATCCTTTGATTTGTCATTTCTTGGGGGCATATCATTGTGATATCGTGCTTGTATTTTGGATGTAAACTACCTTAAAGTAATTTCTCGTATTGTAGCATACACAATCACTTTAATGTGGGGGCATACACTCTGCTCAATCTTTCCCACTTTTGCATATTTCTATACTTAAATTACTTTTCAAACTTAGTCTTTTTCTTTTTAATTTTGATATTTTTTCTTTTCATGACTCATGGTAAGCACATGGTAAGTGAGCCTTACTAGGATAGTAGTCATGATTCCTTCTCTTATAATGTCCCTTTTATCTTTATTTTGAAGTCGTAAGATACCTAAAGTCCATAGGGGGCTTGGTGTGTCTTGTTCCTCTTTAACATCTTGATGAAATCTTTTTCTATGTGAACATTTGTACTTTACCAACAATATGCATAGTCTCATACTCCTGCTAAACTGGGGGCTAAATGTAGCATCCTAAATTGTACTCCCTTACAATTTTGTCCTCATTTGGGCCCTTACCTTGGTATTTGTGTCTCAAGGCCTGATCGGGGTCCTTATTCTACCCACATCATACAAATTTGTCATTATTTTAAATTTGCGCTTCATTTCCCCTCATTTTCTAGTGCCTGGTTGGTCACGACCAGGGCGCTAGTGTCCTAGTCCTCCCAATTAGGACTTATTTTGATGTCCCTTAATGGTCGTGACATTTTGGTGGGGACCTAGATCCTGTATCACCTCATGTTAGAAAATTAAGTTATTTTTTGGCGGGAAAGTTAAAAGGAGGTTTACCCCTCTCATTTACACACTTTAGGATATTTGTCCTAATCCTTTTGGTAGGTCTATACCCATGCCACCTTTTCTTCCCAATTTTGATGTGTCTAAGTTTGGCAAGTACAAGGGAAAAAACAATCCTAAGGAGAATATTAGAGTTTCCTTTACTGCTTGTATAGAGGTGGCCTATGATGATTCTTATCTTATGCACCTCTTTTCACATAGCCTTGGTGGACAAGTTATGGAATGGTTTTCATGATTGTCTCTTGGGGTTTAATCTTGGGGTGAGTTGGCTGAGAAATTCATGACACACTTCTCCTATAATATTGACTATGAGGTTTCCATGAAAACTTTATGTAACACCAAACAATGTAATAGAGAATCATTTTCATCCTTCTTGCACAGATGGAGAAGTCTGGCTAGTTGTTGCTCTTGTCATGTTCCACCAAAACAAATGGTTGAGATGTTCACACAAAACCTAATTCATTAAATTGTCTTCAATCTTTTTAATCTATATTTGACCATATTTTAAGAGGTTATTGAAAAGGTTCTACCTATTAAAAATATCCTCCTTGAGCAAGGTACCATTAAAATGTACCAAGATAACAAGGATGACGCTAATTCAAGTAATAAGGACAAACCCTGCTTTTGTAACAAGAATAAGAACACCGTTAATATGGTATTGTGGATGCAAACATAGTTAATATGACTCATCCTTTGATAAGTTTTTGGGAGCTAGTACATCAAATAATCAAGTTAATACCCAAAGGAAAACAAAGCTCATGTTGCAAAGAAATTTTACACCTTTTAGCGAAACCATTGTGTCAAAATTGTAAAAGCTTGTCACTAATAAGCTCATCACTATTTCATAATATAAACCATTTGAACCTAGAGTCAAACCTTCAATGGTGAAATGACAATGAGTATTATGAGTATCATTATAACAAAGGCCACGAGATTGGTAATTGTCATAAGCTTAAGAATCTCATTAAGGATCTCATGGAGAGTGGTGGCATTGAAGTTGAAGGTTTTTCATCTAATGAAGAACATGCAATGTTTAAGGAGCTCTTGTCTAAACATGATAAAGTAAAATCTCCCAGGACTACCTATGATACCAATACCCATTATGCCAATGTCTCCTATGAGTATATAGTTAACCATATTTTTTAGATGGAACATCATATCTCTACCATAATTATCAAAAATAAAGCCCCTAAATGTAATGTACCAAACTGGTGTGGTAAAGTAACCCTAAAAGGTACCATGTCTAATTCCTTGTCCAACTAGTATGACCTTATTGAGAAAATTTGTAAAATACCTGCCATATATCTATTATTGAGCTATTAGACATATATCCTTTCCACAAGGCTATCCCCGACAAAGAATTTGTAGAAATTCTCGTACCTACTGACCTAGATTAGTTTCAAGCCATGGTGGGACACCTATCCTCATCCCATCTCCTTACATTTACTCATCAGTATGATACATCTACCCACCAACATCACAATGCACCTCTCCACATCGAATCTTTCATCCATAAACATCGAATAAAGTGAGTCTTGATAGAAGGAGGAGAGGCTCTAAACATTTGTACCTAGAAGTTAGTTCTAGCATTGGGATTCTCTGAAAGGGGTTGTAAATTCAAATAAGAATATAACAATCAAAGCCTACAATGATGATGAATACTTAACTAAAGGAACAATCACCTAACCCTTCAGATTTGGGCCAGTAGTACAAGATGTGGTTTGCAAAGTCTTAGACCTTGATCTCACTTATAACATTATTTTGGTTCATCCTTGGATCCATGATATGCGAGTGATTCCTTCTACATACCACCAATGTATTAATTTTCTACACAACAACATAGAATTTACCATTCATGTTGATCCAAATCTATATCTCCACAACCTAAACATCATTTCCCTCCACAAGATAAACATCCTTCCCTCCATCTCCTAAATCTATTTTGGGTCCCTATGTCCCTAAGCTACCTATCATTACTCCTCCAACATATCCACATGCTCTCTCCATTCCTCCTCCACTCATCCCACATCCCCCACAATATGTGCCAATGTTGGTCTTAACAACATTCCCCTATCACACTCACTTTCGATCATTCCATCCAACCAATTTCCACCACCATATCCCTTATATCTCCCATCAAAGACATCTAATCCAAGCCTTTACATAGTCAACCCATCCTAATAAATTTGTACCAACATCCAATGATCACTCCAAATGGGCTCCTCTTACCTTGATATGAAGCTTCATGCTTGAGTCCTCTATCCATCACCATTATGACCTATCTTCCAAATCCATTTATCCTCATCCATCGACATCCATAAATTTCCTCCCAAATTTTTTATTTTTATTTTTTAAAAATTATTATAAAAAATGGAAAAACAAAAAAAGAAAAAAAGTAAAGAGAAAAAATCATCCAATGGTGAAAACTTGGCAAGCAGGCACCTTGGATAGGTACCATGATGAAAACCTAGCAAACAAGCATCATGTGTAATCCCCACATCCTTTTTTTCACCACACTTGGGGATAAGTTCTATAAACCATATAGCCATCACCTCTTTCATCTCATCTACCCATCATATCCTATACATTTCACTTCCTCCATTCTCCTTTGGGTCTTGATAAAAATAAAAGGCCATCATGTATACATGCTTTGGACACCTCATGGCATCCATTTCCCCATCAAAAAATTTCCTCCGTTATACTTCCTATACACCCATCCTTCCTCCCATCCATATAATCCTTCCATGTACCTTCATAGTCCTTATCCACCCATCACCCTATCTTCCATTGACTTCCCTCAACTTCCTATCATCATATCATTCCTCCCATTATATCCCTACTAGTGCCTCGTTACACGTGAAATATATAGAGTGGGGCATCTTATTCCTTTGTGACATAGTCCTTGGAGACCCTATCATACCCACCATCCATCCAATCATTACTTCATCCAGCAATCCTTCTCTCCAAATTCGTCCCATCTCATAATCCTTTCATCTCCTAGTCCTTATCTCATAATCACTCCATCTCCCAATCCTTATCCCATAATTATTTCATCTCCAAATCCTTTTCATCCTATCTTCCATTTCTTAGTCCCTCTCATCATATCATTTCATCACCTCTTACATACCTTGTCATTGGTATCTAGCTCAAGGCTGCCCCCACACAATCCAATGTCATCCATCCAATCAGTCCATTTTCTCCTTCCAATCCACCATCGCATGCAAATCCTATCCATCTCCTTCATCTATCCAAAAGCAAACACCAATCAAATCATTCAATCACATCCACAATCTTATTCCCAGCCTTGCTACAAGCCTTGATCAAAATCCAATCTTCATTAGGATGCATCTTTCCCAATCCTTGTGTTTTTTTGGGATACATTTTCCCACATCGATAAAACCCTATCAATCTTCAATCTCCCATGGCTTTCCATCTTAACTGGGGAAACATCATGGTTTTTCCTAGGTCCTCATCCATCATCCATAGCCTTTGTACATCTTGTAAATGGTGTCTTGTACATAGCGTTGGTCGTGTGTCGTCATCTAGGTCCACTTGTGCATATGTGTTCTTAGGTCTCATCCTTTGCATCAATTGGTCATGTGTCATCAAGTTCATATCCCATTATCTAGTTCTTCAACAATTATCTTTGAGCATCTTTGTCATCATGATCATATCAGGTAGCTTTTATCATCCAAACTCATCAATCCCTCATCCAATCATCAATCTGCATAGGATATATCCTTCCTCTAGTCAAACAACCATTGAATCTCGTCTATCAATTATCCTTTTGGAAAAATATATTTGAGACACTCAAGTTGGATTTGATTTCCTTTTTGTCTTTGTTTATATTTATTTGAGCTTCATTGTTTGGTCTCCTCACGATCAACATGATCCTTTATATCATGTGTGCTATGACTGACAAAACTTGGGGTATGGTCTTGGTTTCTTTTTTACTTGCGTGTGTTTTCTTAATGTGTCCCTTGTTGTACCCTCATGAGGTCTTGGCTACCTCATGTTACACTGGGTTACACCTTTTTCTTGTGGTTTTTGTAGCATCCTTTCCCGCAAAGTTCTCTATAACTTTGTGTGGTGCTAGACTAACCTTTTTGTGTTTGTTTGTCGCATCAGTCCATACATTGGTTATGAAATCACCTTGGTTCTTCATACCTTGGTGCATCATATACAATTATAAATCAAATAAGTTCCTGTTGCATGCTAACCCATTTTTAATGGTGCTCACACTCCATGATCATTTGATACATATCATTTGTTACATTTGAATTCACTCCTTTATTCCTATGTTTGCTTGGGGAATTTTCTCGCTCCCTATTCTTTGATTTGTTGGTGTCTTATTTTTTTCGCACTAATGATATTCTATTGCCACCGTGAAGAGGGGCAAAATGTAGAAACCTTAATTTGATTAATTTAATTAATTGATTTTAGCTATATTGAATGCCTTTAATTAAATAATTATGCATTATTTAATTAATTAATGTTACCTCCTTCTAGATAATTAATTTAATTAATTATTCTATAGTCCCCTTTTAATTAATTATTTGATAATCATTAATCATTTAATTAAAATCCATGTCCTTCTTTTATTATATAAATCAAATGCATATTTTGACAATTTAATTCCTCTTTTGTCCTTTTCCTCCTTTTTCCATTTCCTCACATGTCTCCTAACTCTAACCCTCCCCTAACCCTCATCTAACTCTTCCTCTAAACCTAACCCACTAGATAACCATGGATTTTAGTCAACATTATCCCTTCCAACCTCTTTCCCTCACCATATGTGTGTACATTCCAAAATATCTTGAATCTCCTAATATTTGGGAAAATTTCCTAAATATTGGAAAAATATTCTAATTATCTTGACATTTGGAAATATCTCCATATTTAGAATAGAACCTTCTTATTTGGGTGGTTCTTTCCCACACTTTTCCTTCTCAAAGACACATGTCATTTCTATCCATGACATTTGTCCTTCTCAAGGACAAGTGTCTCATTTTCATGCCTCTTCCTCTTCCAACCTAGCCTATTTAATCCCTTCATTTTCCTTCATACTTCGTCCACTTCTCACTTTCATACCATTATAATGCCATTATGAATCCTCATCTTACATCCATTTTTGCATCCACTTTCATTCTTTCATACCATCGTAATGCTGAATTATTCACTCATCTTTTGCATAGCCATATCATCTTAGCATCCATTTTGCATGACATTTTGAGCTAATATTGCATAATTCCTCATCATGGAGTATATCTAGCACCCTTAGAAGCATAGATCGAGCACACATTAAATTGAAGGATAGTAAAATCAAAGGAATAATTTAGAGTTTGCATCTTAATTATTTATCTTTTTCTTTTTATCTAGTTTTCTTCCTTTTTAGCGTCCTAATCTTGAGTGTGGTCGATTTTTGGGTTTGTTTAGATGTTTAGCTTATCATTTTAATCTTCTTCATCTTGCACTCACAATTTTCTACATATATTTCTAAGAAATGTATGCAAAAAATTGTGAGTGCAAGATGAAGAAGATGAAAATGCTAAAATAAACATATAAGCACACACAAAAATCGACCACGCTCATGATAAAGATGCTAAAAGGGAATTTTGAAAGCAAATGGTAAACAAAATAAATGCAAACTCTATCTAAACCCTTGATTTGATTGTCTTATGATTTGATGTGTGCTTGCTATGTTACAGATGCTCGATTTCGCTCCATGATAGTTTTTTTTATCGGTAAATAGGTCTTTTTATTAATAATATCAAAATAGTACATTTTTGTTGGAAATAACAAAATTTTGCATTTGAACAACCTCCCCTCCCAATTTATCGAGGAAAAAACAACACATACATATATCAATAACAACCCCCTTCTTACTAACAATATTCTATTACATCAGCCCTAATCTAATTAGCCAACCAGTTAAGGCATATCTATATCTGGATTAGAACCAAACATAAAAGTCTTCAATAAATTATCATAACAAAAATATATATACCAAGCAAAAACTTAATTTGCTACCACAATTACTTTTACTTTGTTGTTTGGTACCACCCTTCAACCCTTTGTATCCATAGACACACCAACACCATATCAATTCTCTAGAGGAAACCCAATCCACAATGTTCGATTGAATTTCTTTTTGGATCCTTGCAGCTTGCCTCGTTTGCGCCTCAAGGATGAAGCTACTGACAATGGGTTCAAGCACTCCCCGTATTGCCCCATTTTTCTAGCTCCATCTAAATGTTTAGTTCCTCCTTATCCTTCAAATAATTATTCATGCCATTGATACTGACCTACACAGAGGCTCTTTGGACCTCTTTATTACTGTTGGCACTCCATATGAGGAAGGGGCAGAGAGGGGGAATAAATTCAATCACCTGCAACCATGCACCACCCAGGAAAACAAACCTTTTGCCCTCTCTTTCCATACCCATTAGACTCTCAAATCCCCCACACCATTCCTCTCTAAGAGAACTACTAACCACCCATCACACCATTTCCTTGGATTCTAGTATGAAGCACCAAGTGACAAACATGGACGCTATATCTGCATTACATTTGTATTTGAATTGATTCTTCAAGTATCCATTGCCAAAAATAATTTTGACATGGGCCAGAAAGTCTCTATCATCAAATTTGAAAATATTAGATAGCCTTTCATCTGAAATATGCCTCTAGAAAGCTACCATAGGCTTTGATGCCATCAATGAAAAATAGGCTTCCATTTTCCTATGGGTGGTGAAATCCTCTCTTTGCAAACACACACTAACTTTCGAAGAAAACAAATGCAAAGCCTTTCAAACCACCATAAAACATCTTCTGACAAATTAGTACGCTTTGCCACCTGAGATCATAAATGCAAGCAATTTGGAATTGATCACGCTAACTCAGTCATGATCTAAAAATCCAATAGGTCAATTTTTTGTTAAATCTCTAGGATTTTCAGGAGAAGAGATAGAGAACAACCTCTCATATATCCATGATTTTTAACAACTCCAGTATGACATCTAAGAAGTTCACCGCAACCCTAGAAAACCGTTTCATCCTCAATGCACTCTTGTACTACAAGAGATCTTAAAAGGATCCGCTTTAAAAGGAAACATTTCACATAGTACCAAATATTAATTTTGACTAACATGGAAATATGCCAATCAATTGGGATTCAAGAATTGGGCATATTCTCCTTTACTTCTTTCATATCAAACAACACAACCGACAACATAAAGATGGTAGCCTACAAAATTTCAAAAATGTTCAAAAACTTCATCGTTTGGGTGAAGTAAGCACACGTAGGTTCCGCCTTCATGAAGATCGAAGGCCTAGTTTGCAAAATCACCTGCTTCTTTGTTTCTATCTCTCTGGATGTAAGTCACCTTAAATCTTTGAATGGTGATGAAGAGGTTCTTAATGCATTGAATTTCATGATCAATCTTCTATTAAACGCGCTGCCCCTAAGGATTGCATGAATAATAATTTGGGAGTCACCTTTAAGATGAAGAATTTTCACTCTCAATCTTCCCACCAATTGAACTGCAAGAAGAGCGGCCTTGACTTCAGCCTCATTTTTAGTTCCCAACAATATATTTTGATTACATTTTTCAATAGTGTGGCCCTGATCATCTCTTATAGTACATCTAGCACCCGATAGGTCGAGATTGCCACATGTTGTGTTGTTAAAATTGATCTTGATCTAACCTTGCTCCGGTAGTATCCATGAAACTTGATTGTCCATTGTTTGAGAAGGATTTACCCTTAAAAGCCCATTAATGGGTACTTAACTCCTTGTTAGTTGATGCAAGATGAGGATTATGTTAAATAAGATGCAAGAAGGATGCTAAAATGCTAATTGATGCAATGGATGAGTGAACAATTTGGTATTACGATGGTATAAAAATGAAAGTGGATGAAAAATGGATGTAAGATGAGGATTCAAAATGGCATTATAATGATATGAATATGAGAAGTGGATGAAGTGTGACTGATGTATCATAGATGAACTGCAATTACCAAGGAGTGTACTAGAGGTTAACCTTTTGTTTGTTGTCTAAACTTCTTGTAATTGTGGTAGTTCCTTGTGTAACAACCCACAAAAGCAGAAGGAGGATCGAGCACATACTCAATCTGAAACTTGGAAACTTTCAAGGTTTCCTTTGTATCCTCCAGTTTATCAACCATTTCATCCATCATTTGTGAAACTTTTTGACACTGGAAGATCAAATACATATACCTATCCATGGTTGTAGCATTGAACTTGATAGTGGGTACAAAGTAATAACAACATACGCATCCCATTGCCTAAGGACTATTTCTTGCTACAGTGCTCTATCTAGCATTATACTGATACCATATTTTCCCAACAACTTTATTACAAATTGCTCATATTGTTATAATGGGCTTAAGAGGGGAGGATGTTCCTTGAGGAGCTTAGTTATGCATTGATTGATTATATCTATTTTCACCTTTAGGATGTCAATGCAAACAACAAACTGTTGATGCCTTCACCTCCTAATAAATATTCTTTTGTAATCACATCTTCTCCCAACCTCCTGATCTTTTTAAGAATCTTGACCTATTTTGAACACTTGTCAAAGTGTGCTTCCCACTACATAGAGCAGAGGATGAGGGCCTTTTCTTTGAGTTGGGCATCCTCATATATTTCTATGGTGTCTTGTAAGAATGCTCTTATCTTGCTTAACTGATTTTTTGCCCAGGTCTTGACTGAGGTCGCTACCTTTCTCATTTCATGTAGTGCTTTCACTTCCTCCTATGGAAGCGACAAAGTGGAAGGCAAGGTATCACTGGATCTAGAATCTAGTGGCCCTTAACATATCGATGAGCAATTTTTTACACTACTATAGTTGTGTCTTGACTTCCTTCTTAGACTTGTTCTCCTTTTCTATTCTTATTTTATTATAGAAGTGACGACATTGAGAGATGCCATTTCTCCCCATTTGGTTTGCTTATCGAGGTTCACTTTGGAGATTTGGTACCTTGGGGATGTTTGTTGTTCACCTTCACCTTCTGTATCCTATATTAGGGCAACTACATTGAAAATTACATTACCTGAATCACTCCTTCAAAGATGGTGGAGATTTAGTTATTACTTCCTGCAAGGTGATACTAGGGAGAACAATTTTTTTCTTCTTTTGGAAATTGAAGTTCAACCACTGCGACATACTATCATCTTGTTGTTCACCTTATGTGGTGACTTCAGCAGTAACCATGTGTGATTCTATTTTCTGCTCCTTCCCTTCCTCTTCTAATTGTTATTTATTCTAAGGATGCTCATGTTGTTGCTACAGTGTGGGATCTTGATGCTGTGGAGGGGGTTGAGAGACTTGTTGAGCTAGGTTGGCTTGAAGCACCTGTTCATAGCTTTCTCATTGTTGCTTTGAAAACTCTCCTAATTTTTCCCCCACCTCTTGCTAAAAAACTTCTTTGTTAGTCTCATCTTGTTGTTTCTATTTATCTCCTTCTAATTGTTAAAGGATTAGTTCCTAGTCTTGAGGAGTGAGAACCATCCACTCATCTTTCTCATCCACATCCATAGTCTCAATTTGAACTTCATATGTTTGAGTTTGGGGTAGATCTATTATTTAGTCCTCGGGTCCTTCGGCTGATGTTTGAGTAACCTATTTATGTTGGGAAGTTGAAGGCACCTACCTCTACACAAGACTATCTCTTCTTCTACTAGCTATCATGGATATTATCTCATTATCTTTATTAGAATCAGACTCCACATTGTGAATTGTAACTTTCTCATGAGAGGGGTGAGATGTTGTAGCAGTTGATGTCGGAGCTTGAGTAGGAGGAGCTTGTTGATCAATGTTTTGCACTTGTGGCGTTGCCTCTCCTAGAATAATACCGATTGTTGGCACGATAGGTGTGATTGAGGCTTGTGGCACTTCTTGCATCCCATTTTTTATTCCATGCTAGGCTATTGTCTTAAGGAGTCAAGACTCCATCTTTGCATCAATTTGTTTCATCAACTCTACCTTGTCAATGGTGGGGGCGACAACCTCCAGATCTATTGGAGTATTCTTTCTTGACTTGGATCTGGTTCTCCTCACATATTATTTGGTAGGATTTGACTAAGGATTTCCCATAGCTTTTCCTTTCTTGTTTTCTTTATAGGAATAGGGGTGAATCCTAAGATTCAACCAATGTCTTTCTCTTTCAACTACCTTGTTAGTTACAATATCAATATCAACCTTCTCTAGTTCTGACCACCTGATTGGGGAAAGAGGTCTCTTGTCAACCATGGTTTCCTTATAGGTTGGGTTGAGAAACTCACCAACATCCCTGAGGTCATTGGGTGTATTTATTTCCACCTTAAAGTTCCTAATTTGAGAGATGGTCATCTTGTAGAATCCCCTTTCTTGAGCCTCGAAACTATCTTGCATGCCTGCCCATAAATCTTCCAAGGTTGGTAAATGACCTAAGGATGACACTGGCATCATTTGTTTGAGTTTACCAAATGGATCATATCTTTCATGAGCATAGTAAAAATCCTTCAGGCTAAGATCATGTAGTTCATGAATAGTTTCCTTAGCTACTTGTACATTTTGGCACGTGTAATACCCAAGAATGATTGGGAATGTGACTCCGGTTTTGTGCTTGAGGGTCAAAAGAGATTGCAGCCCTATGATCTACCTGGCACATTCGAGCATGATGATACAATTATTGTAGTATTGAGGGAGGAGGAAAGGTTTCCATGTAAATCCACTCACCCAAATGTACATGGAGTATTGGTTCTAGAGGAATCAAGTACGCCATTCTTATACCATCTTCATAGCTTCGGGAGAGGTGATACCCAACATTATCTATTAGTCTACAAATCACTGCATAGATGAAAGCATCGTTAATCCTCTTAAAGTGGAACTTAGCCTACTGGATAGGCAATTGAGTATAATGTTCCCATACTCTCTTTTGTCTTGGTTCCTCCCCTGATATACCATAAGTGTTTAGTCCTAGGAACCTTCTACTCCTGGCCACCATCCAAACCACATAAGAAGTCATGAAGAAATTCTTTGTTTCCAATACTTTACATATTTTCTCATGGATGATGTTTGATATTATCCATGCCCAATTAAAATATTCTTTTCCTATCAGAATAGTATGTATGTACTAAAACATCCATAGGTGATAATGTTGCAATTTGGTTTTCCAAAGGATCAATTGAGCATGATAATAAAATCCATTGGTGCATCCTTAAAGTCCGCTCTCAAAATGTTATTAGTAGCCTTCAGGCCTGACACCCTTGGCTCATCTAGCCATGCTTCATTTATGTGGTGTCTATTGTCCATGACATTTCGATTGAATATTCTAATGGCTTCCTCTTCAGTGGTCTGAAGGACCTTCTCATATTGAGAGATACCAAAGGTCATGGTGAGCATTTTTGGTGAGAGGTTAACCACTACATTCCCTTTTGTATCTCTTCATCTTTGAGTATCCTTATCATAATGCTGAGCTATGGCAATGATCAATTTTGGTGATTGCATGGCTTGGGGGAAGATGGTAGCTTCCACAAGTCCAAACCTTTTAATTCTTTTGTATGGTGTATTGAGGTTTGGTTGAGACACCTCTTTCCTGATTTCATCTAATTCAATGTGCCCTATCTCTGTATTTGTAACCCACTACACCTCATTCTCGAACTTAGACACTAAGGTTTGAGCCTGATGCTAATATTTTATTGTAGGAGGCTTCTCTTCAAGCTTAATCTCATTTCTAGTCTTCTTCCTAGAGTTAGTTGATGTTTCCATAAGAATAGTTCAACCTGCACAAAGGAATATGCATAATCAGTACCTTAAGAGATTGATTTGAAAATAAGGGACTTCAGAATCTCAAGGTTTTGGGGTCAAAATAAGCCCATTATTAATGCATTATGAGATCTTAGGGTTCTGGAGCTTAACACTAAACAAAGGGGCTCTCCTTGGGGTCCCAGAGTTTTGAAACTCTGAGGTGAATCAGGTAGGAAAGCCATCACTTTGGGATCTCAAGACTCCAGGATTCCAAAATGAACAAGGAGAAAAAAGAGGTGACTTTGGAATTCTGAGGTTCCAAAATTTTAGAGACATTGAAAGATTTCTTAGGAACTGGCTTTAGGACTTCGTGATCCTAGAGTTCTAAAGCGCATGAGGAACAACTGATACAAACTTTGAGACTCCAGGAACCTCGAGTTTCAAATTTTAGAAAAGGCAAGATATGGCAAGGGAATCTAAGATCCAAGGAACTTGGGGTTTCAAAGTAAGGATAGGCCAAAGGATTTTGGGATTTCAAAAACCAGAAATCCCAGAATGAGCGAGGAAAATCAAAAACCCTAACTGTCGAAGAAAATTGACTTATTTGTAGCAAAGAAACCCTAAACTAGGAAAACACACAAACAAGCATGCAAAATGAAAGGAAAACAACGAAAACAATGAAGCTAGGAAGTGAACACTCACCAGGACAAGAAGAAGAAGGGAGACATAGCATGCCAAAAAGAGACTAGATTGCCAGGGATAAAGGACAACTCAAAGAGGGAGACGTGCAAATGAGATAAAATGCCTCTTGAAAGGCTATTTATAGTCATCCTCAAGCACAGGAACCAAATGACGGACCAAGGTTCTGAGATTCCAGAATTCCAAGGTCACTAAATAAGTGACCTCGGTACTTCAAAGTTTTAGAACTTCGGAAAAGAACCAAACAAGGTGAACAAACTAGGATTTTGAGGAGCTTGGATCCCAAAACCAAAATAAAGACAGGCAAAAGGGATTTCGGGTCTTTGAAAACTTGGAGTTCCGAAATCGAAACAAACTAGCAAAGGGCCAACATTGGGATTCTGAAGATCTAGAGTCTCCAAAGAAAGCAACGGACTTCAGGGTTTCAAAGACCCAAAATCTACAAGCAGCACAAAAGAAACAAAGGACCAAAATACACTTAAGAATCCTGGAGACCTAGGGTTTTGGATTGTGTGCCAAAAGCAAAGGACTCTAGGACTCCAAGAACCTAGAACAAGGCAAAAGAAAACAAAACAATAGGAAACAGGGAAGAAACAAGGGGAGACCCACATTCCTAAGGATGGGATGGAGGGGGAAGTATGCAGGGCATAACAGGTTCCATTCCAAATATTTCCAAATATCAAGATAATTAGGATATTTTCCCAAAATTTAGGAAATTTCCCCAAATATTAAGAAATTCAGGATATTTTCATTCCAAATATCAAGATAATTAGGGGAAGTGTACTAGTAGCGGACATAGCTAACTTAATGCACATAGAACTTTCAAACCATATATCAGATTTCAATTTATTTATTTTGTTGTCTCCGTATACAACTTAACTGCTTATAACTAAGGATCTGGCTTTTGGGTAGTAACGATGAATGCTATGGAATTTGTTATGTGCGCAAAGGTCAAAAAGTGGTCATTACAAAGTGCATCTGATACATAATCACCTTTGCACCAATAAAATATAACTCAAAAAAGTCAGTAGCAATGGACAAATGCTCCAGTAGTTATGTACAAATGGGCCAATTATGGTAAAAAAAGTTAAAAAATCATCCACTATTGGTACATTTGATATTTATTAATGAAATTTTCATTATCATTTTTTTGGCTCTTTTTAAATCTAGTATTTGGGGGTTTGGTTGACAAAAACCTGTCCACTATTGGAACTATGTCTACTACTAGTACCCTTAGGATATTTCCCCAAATTTTAGGAAATTTTCCCAAATATTAAAAAATTTAAGATATTTGGGAATGTGCACACATATGGGGAGGGAAAGAGGATAAGGTTGACTAAAAACTATGGAATAAAATATGTCCTCAAGGACACATGCCTATTTGGGAGAGAGACATCCAAATAGGAAGGTTCCATTCCAAATATGAAGATATTTCCAAATATTTGGATGTTTAAGATATTTCTCCAAATTTTAGGAAATTTCCTCAAATATTAGGAAATTCAAGATATTTGGGAATGTGCACACATATGGGGAGGGAAAGAGGATAAGGTTGAATAAAGCTTATGGGTAGCTAGGTGGGTTAGGTTTAGAGGAAGGGATATATTAGAGTTAAGGTTATGAGACATGTGAGGAAATAGAATTAATAAATTTAATTCTATAAGGGATATTAGGAGGAAAGGACAAAAATGAATTAAATAGTCAAACTATGTATTTGATTTATTTAATAGAAGAAGGGATTAAATATAATTAATTGATTGATTTATGATTGTCAAATAATTAATTAAAGGAGGACTGTAGCATAATTAACAAAATTAATTAGCTAGAAGGAGGGAACACTAATTAATTAAATAAGGCATAATTATTTAATTTAAGAGCATGTAGGAGACATGTGAGGAAATAAAATTAATTAATTTCATAAGTGATATTAGGAGGAAAGGACAAAAATGAATTAAATAATCGAACTATGCATTTGATTTATTTAATAGAAAGGATCAAATTTAATTAATTAATTGATTTATAATTGTCAAATAATTAATTAAGGAGGACTATAGCATAATTAACAAAATTAACTAGCTAGAAGGAGGGAACCCTAATTAATTAAATAATGTGTAATTATTTAATTTAAGAGCATTCAGGATAGCTAAATTCAATTAATTAAATTAATCAAATTTAGGTGTCTACATTTTGCCCCTCTTCGTGGTGGCACTAAAATAGCGTCAATGCAAAGACAATAAGGCACCAGCAACTCGAAGAATAGGGAGTGAGAAAATGTCCCAGACAAATGGAGGAATAGTTAATGATGCACTAGTGACTCGAAGAATAGGGAGTGAATAAATGCCCCAGGCAGATGGAGGAATAGTTAAGGACACCCCCTTAAGTGGGTGCATGGGAAACAGAGGCCTGGGCGGCATCTCAAAAGAAATTGTTAGAGTTATCTTGTATTAGCTAATAATTATTTATTTAATTATAAGTCTATTATACTCTACGCTTAAGCTAAACTTAGGAATTTAATAATATGGTAGGTATTTAATAATTATTCTAATTATTAAATACACTTTATCCCTTTAGGGTTTCTTTAGGGTTGCATATTCTTTTTTTATAAGGATTGTATTGTACTTTTTTATTCTATTCCCTCTCTGAATGATAATCTTTTTCTTCAGAGCCATTATTGTGTTTTTGTCTCCAATCTTCTCTTGTGACGGGTATTTTGCTTGCAGGTGCTCTTGGGATCTCTGAAGTTGTATTTTCTCAACTTCTTCAGAAACATTTTACCAGTAGATAAGATGAAGGACAATGCAAAACAAAGCCTAAAACCGAAAATGGATGGGAGAGAGGAGTGAATACAAATATAAAGAATGATATGCATGAAATGATCATGGAATGTGAGTACCCTTGAAAATGGGTTAGCATGCAAAGAGCACTTATTTTGATTTAACATTGTATACGAGGCACTGATGTACGAGGCACCAATGTGATTTCATATCCAATCCATGGAATAACTCAACAAATAGATACAAAAAGGCTAGCCTAGCACCACATGGAGTTACTAAGAACTTTGCAGGAAATGGTGTTAGAAAAACCACAAACAAAAGATATGCCCTAGTGCAACATGAGATAGTTGAGACCTCATGATGGAACAACATGGGACACATCAATAAAACACACACAAGCAAAAAGAAACCAAGACCATCCCCAAGTTTTGTTAGTCATAGCATACAATGATATAAAGGATCATGGCGATAGTGAGGAGACAAAACAACAAAGCTAAAATAAAGATAAACAAAGATAAAAAAGAAATCAAAGCCAAGTCTCAAATATATTTTTCCAAAAGGATAACTGATGAACAAGATTCGATGTTAGTTTGACTAGAGGAAGGATACATCCTGTGTAGATTGATGATTGAATGAGCGATTGACAAGACTAGATGACAAAAGGTACCTAATACAATCACAATGACAAAGATGCTCAAGGATGATTATTGAAGAACCAACTAATGGGATATGATATTGATGACACACAAATGACTGACACAAAGGATGAGACCTAAGGACACATATGCATAGGTGGACTTAGATGGAGACACATGACTGACGCTATGTACAAGATACTATTTACAAGATGCACAAGAGCTATGGATGATGGATAAGGACCCAAAGACAAACATGATGTTGCCTCAGTCAAGATGAAAATCCATGATGGATTGATCATTGATGGGGTGTTGTTGACGTGGGAATGATGTATCCCAAAACAACACAAGGATTGGGAAGGATGCATAGCGATGATAGTGATGATTGGGCTATAATCAAGGGTTGCAACAAAGCTAGGAACAAGACCATGGATGTGATTGGATGATTTGATTGGTGTTTGCTTTTGGATAGCTGAAGGAGATGGATAGGATTTGCATGTGATGGTAGATTGTAAGGAGTAAATGGACTGATTGGATGCATGGCATTGGATTGTGTGGGGGTATCCTAGAGCTAGATACCAATGACAAGGGATGTAAGAGGTGATGAAATGATATGATGGGAAAGATTGAGAAATAGAGGATAGGATGAAAAAGATTCAGAGATAGAAGAAATATGGGATGATGATTGGGAGATGGAGGGATTATGAGAGAAGGACTGGGAAATGAAATTATTATGAGATGGGAGGAATTGGGAGACAAGGATTGTTGGATGAAGGGATGACTGTATGGATGGTGGGTGTGATAGGGTCTCCAAGGACTATGCCACAAAGGAATAAGATGTCCCACTCTAGATATTTCATGTGTAATGAGATAATAGTATGAATGTGATAGGAGGAATGATGGGATGATAGGAAGTTGAGGGAAGTGAATGGAAGATAGGGTGATGGTTGGATAAGGACTATGAAGGTATGTGGAAAGATTATATGGATGGGAGGAAGTATGGGTGGATAAGAAGGATAATGGAGGAAAAATTGTGATGGGGAAATGGATCCAAGAGGTGTCCAAAGAATTTATGCATGATGGCCTTTTCTTTTTATCAAGATCCAAAGGAGGATAGAGGAAGTGAAATGGATAGGATATGTTCGGTATGGTAGGTAGATGAGATGGAGGAGGTGATTTCTAGATGGTTAGAAGAACTTTCCCCCAAGTGTGGTGAAAAAAAGGATGGGGGGATCACACATGACACTTGTTTGCAAGGTTTTCATCATGGTACTTGTCCAAGGTTCTTGTTTGCCAAGTTTTTACCATTGAACAAATTTCTCTCTTTACTTTTTTTTCCTTTTTTTCCATTTTTTTTTTTAAAAAAAAAATTGGGGAGGAAATTTATGGATGGAGATGGATGAGGATAAATGGATTTGGAACATAGTTGATAAGGGAGATGGATGGAGGACTCAAGCATCAAGTTTCATATCAAGGTAATAATAGCCCATTTGGAGTACTCATTGGATGTTGGTACAACCTTATTAAGATGGGTAGACTATGCAAAGGCTTGGATTAGATGGCTTTGATGGGAGATATAAGGAATGTAATGGATATGCTGGTGGAAAGTGTTTGGATGGAATGATGGAAAATGAGTGTGATAGGGGGATGTTATCAATACCAAAATTGGCACATGTTGTGGGGGATGTGGGATGAGTAGAGGAGGAATGGAGGAAACATGTGGATATGATAGAGGAGTAATGATAGGTAGCTTTGAGACACAGGGACCTGAAATAGATTTAGGAGATGGAGGAAAAGGATGTTTAGTTTGTGGGCTAACAACTTTGGATGCCATTGGAAATTTTTATTGTGGATGCATTGGTTCTTTTTTCTTTGGGATCCACATTGTTTTTGCTTTTTCTTTAGTGGTCCTTTGTGGCCTTTGGGATTTATTGCATTGTTTTATCAAATATTGCTTTGTTTGAGCATGCATGTTTTAGTGGACATGGTCATATTTATATTGTTGTGGATGTTTGACTTTATGCATTTTTGATTTAGCATCCAAACTCATGCTAGTATCCTTGGAACGATTGTGCGAAGGTGTAGGAGATGGAGGGAATATGGATGGAGTGATGGATATAGGATGTTGGATGGAATGTGGGGATATGTGTCTTTGTTGATCCTGATTAGGAATTAAAGAAGTAGGATGTTTATGATGGGTGATGGAGATATGAGATTTGTGTATGTGTGGATGAGCAGGGCAAGATAGAGGATGGGATTTTGGAATATAAGGGCCCAAAATGGATTTAGCATGTGGGTGATATGTGATAGTGGACTTTGGGATATAGGTGCCCAAAATGGATATAAAGGATGAAGGAGGGAGATGGAAGGTTGTTATGGCTTTATATGATGGAGGGGCGATGGTGAGAAATGATTTGGAGGAATGATGGGAAGATGGGATGGTAGGTTTGGAAACATGCATGAATTTTGCATTAGTTATACCAAAATTCTTGGATGAATTACCTTGGGATATATAACCAAGACCGTGAGACCTTGGATGTGCTTTGGCATGAATGGGATCCAAATTAACTTACTCATGTAGGCCTAAGCCTTTACCTTGATAGTTTATTTTTTTGAGCATTTTATCTGAAATGGGATACTTGTTCTCTAGGTAACAAGATGTGATTCCTTTAACAAATGGAGAAGGATGGGTAGTGAACATGAGGTGTTCTTCTCCTGCAAGTGAACCATTGTGGATGAATGTGAGTGAACCAAGGGGATAAAGTGATGGTGGTAGGATGGTTTGAATAAGAGGTAATAAAGGATCAAGAAGTGGAGTATATGGTACAAGAGGATCTTGACTTGGATGAGGGGATGATAAGGACTCTTGAGATGGAGGAGAGAAAATGGCAAGATCATGATTTGGATCAATAAATATGTCAACATGCGCCTAAATAAGATCTTGAAACGATGGGATTGGTGTGGATGGTGTGTTGAGGGGTGTGTGGGTAGACTCTTCAAATGAAATGGATGGTAGGATGAGGATTCATTGATTGGGTTACACAAAGTGGATGAAATGATGGGAGGTTCATCGAATAGGGTAGATGGAATGAACGAAAGGATGGGAGGTTATTTGGATTGAGTTTGAATGATATTAGGAATAGGAGATGGGGATTCTGGTTGCATAGTATCAATAGATGGGACAATTTTGATGGGATTAATATGTGGAAGAGGAACGATGGATGTGGAAGGTGGAAGGGAAGTTGAAAAAATGGAGGAGGGAATAGAGGGTGGTGGGTTGAGATAAGATGGAATGGACAATGATGGATTAAGGTAGGATGAAGATGATGGTGGGTTGAGATAGGACGAAGTGGATGGTTGGTGGAGATAGGATGAAGTGGATGGTGGTAGATTGAGGTATGATGAAGTATTAGGACTAGATGGAGGATTGAGGTGGGATGGGGGATTAGGATTGGATGGAGGATGGAAGTAGGATGAGGGTTTAGGAGTATGGATTGTGTAATAGATTTGGGGATAATGAGATGGTGGATTTGGATTATGGATGTAAGTGGTAGTGTTGTTATAAAAAGATGGAGGTTGGGATAGGCTCGTGGAAGAAGATGGAGGCATGGATGTTGCACATGAAGGATACATGGATGTGATGCATTATTTAATTAATCAATGTTCCCTCCTTCTATCTAATTAATTTTATTCATTATGCTATAGTCCCCTTTTAATTAATTGTTTGACAATCATAAATCATTTAATTAAAATCCATCTCCTTCTTCTTTTAAATAAATCAAATGCATAATTTGACTATTTAATTCCTCTTTTGTCAGTTTCCTCCTTTTTCATTATGGAATTAATTAAATTAATTAAATTTAGGTGTCTACAACACCTTTAAAGTTACGTGGTCATAAGGATAAAACTCAAGTGCAACATCAAAAATAGTTTCATCTAGTTCCACTAATGATAATGATCTTGAGGAAACATTCAAATAACTCGGTGAACCTACGTTTGAAGAAAAATTCAAGGTTGGACAAACATAGATCATGCCAAGAGTAGACCATTACATCCTTCAAGAAAAACATGTTGGTGCTGGAGCATGAATAAAAACCTTTTGGGATCCCAAACCTACTACATCTCAAGGATTAGGGTATAAACCACGAAAAAGTGAGAACTCCCATTGTTGAGTGTTCTTCAAGTAGTGTTGATCAAACTACCTCCACAATAGAAATTGATGAGGAGAGTACCAATGATAATCTTGATGATATCATTGACATTTATGAAGACTCGTGCATCTTTACCATTTTTTGCCTTTGACTTTGACCAAATTGATGGCCTTCCACTTGTTCATCCTCAACTCATAGATTGGGACCAACAAGGGCCTCTGCAACTTGATATTTAAAAAAAAATGAGGTTATTATTGATTACCTTGGAATATGTGATGATCTTCTTATCAAGGAACCTAGAGAAGGATTCATCATTGAGCTTGACAATGTGACTTATTTTCAAGAGGATGCCAAGACTTTCAATCACAAAATTATAAAATAATAAAAGGTTTTCTAGTGAAAATTGTACTGCGACGCTTTTAGACCATGAAAAAGTAAAAATAAAGGATGTTTCTAATGGTGAAAATCTCTTTGAAGTTCCAAAGGATGGAAAGCTTGAAACTCTTCCCCTAAGAACATACTGGTGCAGGAGCACCTAGGACTTAGGCTAGTAGTTTTCTCAATTTTGGCTTGTACTGACCCTAGCCAAGTCAGGTAGTGAATATGGACTCAAGGAGAGTCCAAGTCTGAGTGTGATGAGTGAAATGTAGGCCCATTAGAGTTATTTTCTTCCTAGGTTTGCATTTTGTACATAAATAGTGGTTTGAGTAGGTAGTTGACCTTCTTGATGGTCAAAAGTGTCAAAAATTGGTATAGGCATTGGGTAGGGTTAAATTAATCTTAGAAATGTTTTAAAAGTCATGTGTGATGACTTAGAATAGGCCTCATAGGTTGAGAATGCCAAAAAGTGAAAAAGTGCAAAGTTGCAAAAAGTTGTCATGACAACTTTTGAAAGTTGTTGTGATAACTTTTGAAAGTTGTCATGACAACTTTTATCCTAAATTGGTTAGTGATGGAGTTAGGGATTGTCCAATGCCCTAGGATGACTCCACACATGTGTAATAATATAAGAACCCTCTCTTTCATGATTACCAAGGTTGGAGCTATTGATTTGTAAGATCAACAGTCTGAAACTACTCATTTTCAGATTAGTTGGCAGCATTTTAGCTTGTTTTGTTCATTTTTGTAAATACAAATGGATTGAATCCATTGATCCAGTAATGGATTGATTTTATTTGGTGTTTTATAGAGTTTTTAGCTCCATTTAAATCTTTGTGGATAGTTTGTATTAGTGTTTTCTTGTTTTAGTTTGCAAACAGCTAGTTTTGGCTTGTATATAGCAATTTTATGTAAAATGGTTTCCCCATGAATTCCACACGTGCTACCATCATGGCCTATTGGAAAATGGAGGTAAACCACTTGTAAAATTTACATATTCAGGGACAAGTGCTGGAGATGACATTTGATATGACTGTCACCTTGTTCTAGGTGAGTCCAGGAGCAACCCGGCTAGAGGAGACAGGGTGAAATTGAAGTGCAAAGTGCAGGGGTGAATGCAAAACCACAATCTAAGATTTTAGAGGGGTCCATGAAGTTAGTATAGAGTTTCCAATGCAAGGGGAAGCCTTGAAAAAGTCATTTGTTTCCAAAACACCAACTTGACCAGTCACTATCGGTTAGAAGGCCTAGAAACCCTTCAAAACCCTCAATTTGGGGTTAGGACATTGTATGGCAGAGTAAGGAACCAAAAACACAAAAATAACTTAATGTTAGATGAGTAATTTAATAAAATACAAACTTTATATGGGGTCTTTTGGACCATTTTTTTCCAAGCCCTAGAAAACCGGATTTTGGAGGCCTAATTGGGGCTCTTTCCTTGTAGCCCTTTTCTAGGCAAAATGGTGAAATCGGTAAGGAGGGAAAAGAAAGAAAACCTTTAAAGGACCCAAAATGAATTAAAAGAATGTTAGTAGCCACCTCCAAACCTCTACATCAAATCATAATAGTAGGAGGTCAATTTGACAAGTCGAAGCCAAGACAACCATGATGAGCACATGGGGAGCATTGTGGTAGGGTTCCTAGCTAAAACACTTGAAGAAAACACCTTGGAATGATTAAGAAGAAAGACCTAGAAGAGATTGAGAAGGAATTGGAGGTCTAGAATGCAATTATGCCTAGAGATTTGGTGGAATTGAGAAACACCAACTAGGTGAAGTGTTAGCAAACTAGGTGAACCCCATCAAATTGGTATCAGATCCTATAAGATTTGGGCTAGGTGAGTAGATGTACTCAATGGAATATGTAGGAGACAACAATATGGTGACCAATGCAAAGTTGGAAAAGAAAGTGGATGATCAGGAGGAAGAGAATAGACTCCTGAAGGAGAAGTTGCTAGAATTGGAGAGTAAGGTTGGTGAGGTTGAAACCAAGGCAGATGAAGTATTGGTAAAGGTTGAAGGAGCAAAAGGGAAAGGTAAAGAAGTGTCAGGGATAGACAAAGTACCTAAACTTGATCCCATCTTAGAGAAAGAACCTTTCATGAAGGCATTGAAGGCCTTGAGTGGTAAATCACTAGAAGGATTGCCATTATTCACTGGTAAGATGGAGGCAGAAGTGGTCCTAGAATGGATAGAAGGCATGGAGAACCAAATTGAATATGAAGGCATAACTAAAGCCCGAAGAGTCAAGGTATCCAAGTCAAGGATGAGAGGAGCTGCTCTCACATGGTGGAAATTTGTGCAAGATGACAGGAAGAAAATGTGCAAAGCACCCATCTCTTCTTGGAAAGGGATATTAGTCAAAATCAAAGAAATCTATCTCCCTAATGACTATGAAGTGAAAATTAATAGGAAGAGGCAAAACTTAAGATAAAAGGACCTTGATGTCAGTAGTTATAGAGAGGAGTTTCAAAAACTTAGCCTTAGATCTCATGCAATGGAAGAAGAGAGTCTCAAGATTTCTAGGTACCTAAATGGTCTATGGTGGAACATCCAAGAAGAAATCAGTCTAATAAGCCCAAAAACAGTCCATCAAACCTATCAACTTGCCCTTAAGGTGGAGGAAAAATTGAAAAGAAGACATGACTCAAGCAGCAATAGGGATAGAGGTAGAGGAAAAGACAATAGAGGCCATAAGGGAGGCTTTGGAGAAAGAAGTTCTGAACAAAGGACACAAGGTGAGTCTAAACTCACTGAGCAACAAGAGAGTGACACTAATAAAGGGGGACTCAATAGAGAAAGGGGGTCTAATAGTGGTTTTAGAGGAAGATCTAGTGGCCAAGGTAGAGGTTCCTCATACTTTGCAACAATGAAGTGTTACCATTGCAACCAACTTGGTCATCTAGCATATAGGTATCGAGAGAAGGGAACATCACCACATGGTAGTGAAAGAAGAGTGAATTATCTTCAAGAAGAGTCTTCAAGCACCAAGACTTCAGAGGTTGCCTTAGAATCAAAGGTAGGTGAAAACTTGATGATAAGGAGAACTTTGATCAAAGAACCGGTCAGAGAAGAGCCATGCAAAAGAAGGTCCTTATTTAGGATCAAATGCAAGATTATGGACAAAGTTTGCAAAGTGATCATTGATTCAAGGTTAGCAGACAACATTGTGTCAAAAGAGGTAGTGAGTAAACTCAAATTGCAAAGGATACCTCACAACAACCCATATAGAGTCACTTGGTTGAACAAAGGCCAACATGTCCTAGTTAACGAGCAAGCATGGGTGGATTTTACCATTGGGAGGTATAAGGACAAGGTGTTATGTGATGTCCTACCCATGGATGCATGTCATCTTCTATTGGGAAGACCATGGCAATTTAATAGACAAGCTATCCATGATGGAGCCAAGAATGCATACTCATTCAAGAAAGATGGAGTCACATTCAAGATTCAATCTATCCTTGAAGAAGATGAAAAAAGGGCAACATGTCCTAATGTTCTTTTGGTGAGTGAAAAACAATTCTTGAAGACACTTGAGGAAGGGGAAGGTATAGGGTTTGCACTAGTAATGAATCCTAAGGAGGAAGACAAGAAAGAGCAGCCAAATTTGCCAGTAGAAGTGCAAGATTTGTTGAAGAAGTTCAAAGGCATAGTAAGTGATGGACAACCAGCCACATTACCTCCTAAAAGAACCATAAGCCATCAAATAGACTTCATTCCTAGAGCATCCTTACCTAACAAATCAGCTTACAAAATGACTCCCCAACAAAATGTTGAGATTGCCAAGAAAATCCAAGAGCTCTTAGACCAAGGCCTGATTAGGAAAAGCATTAGCCCTTATGTTGTCCCTACCGTGTTAGCCCCAAAGAAAGGTGGTACTTGGAGATTGTGTACTGATTCTAGAGTTATAAATAGGATCACCATCAGTTATAGGTTCCCAATTCCTAGAATAGAAGACCTAATGGATTGTTTAGGGGAAGCCAAGTACTTTACCAAGATTGACCTTAAAAGTGGATATCACCAAATTAGGATTAAGGAGGGTGATGAATGGAAAACTGCCTTTAAGACTACCGAGGGTCTTTATGAGTGGCTTGTAATGTCATTTGGCTTATCCAATGCTCCAAGCACCTTCATGAGACTCATGAATGAGGTGATGAACGACTTCATAGGTAAATTTGTGGTGGTATATCTAGATGATATTCTCATTTTCAGTAAGGATAGGGCAGATCATATTAATCATTTGCAAGATGTACTACAAAGATTGTATGATGAAAAGCTAACCATGAACTTGGATTAAGTGTGAATTTTTTAAGCAGGAGTTGGTTTACCTTGGGTTTGTGTTGTCTCAAGGAAACCTCAAGATGGATCCCAACAAGGTTGAAGCCATAGTTAATTGGCCTACTCCTAAGTCAGCAATAGAGGTGAGTAGCTTCCATGGACTAGCTCAGTACTACAGGAAGTTCATTAGGCAGTTTAGTGCTAAATGTGCACCAATGTTAGACACCGCTAGAGGTAGAATGAAGGAAAAGTTTCAGTGGAGTGAACAAGCAAACAAAGGTTTTTAAACCTTGAAGGAGAAGATAGCTACTCAACCGGTGCTAGTGTTGCCTAGTTTTGAGAAACTATTCATAGTAGAATATGATGCAAGAAATGTTGCAGTAGGTGTTGTCCTAAGCCACAAAGAAAGACCAGTGGCTTTCCATAGTGAGAAGATAAGTGATGCCAAGAGGAAATACTCCTCTTGTGATCTAGAGTTATATGCTTTAGTGCAGGCTTTGAGGAAGTGGAGACACTATCTCCTTCCTAAGGAATTTGTAGTCTATACGGACAACCAAGCATTGAGTTTTCTAAACTCACAAGAAAAACTCAGTCATAAACACATGAAATGGGTGGAGTACATGAAAGCCTACACATTCACAATCAAGCACAAGAAAGGGCAGTTAAACCGGGTTGTTGATGCATTAAGTAGGAGACTTTTGACAGTCCAAGAAATCCAATTGAGAAGCATAGGAGTTGACAGTTTTAGAGACTTATACCCAGAGGACGAAGACTTATCAAATGCCTACAAGGTGTGTAAGGAGTATAAAAATCACTTCCATAGTGAGTATTCTGATTTTACTTCACAAAATGGACTATTGTTTAGAGGTGGGCAACTTTGTGTGCCTAGAGGCTCAATGAGAGAAAACCTCATTCAAGAGAAGTATAATGGCAGCCTTAGTGGACATTTTGGAGTCAATAAGACTCAAGAGTTGGTTCAAAGGTACTAAAATTGGCCAAGGATGAATCAAGATGGGACAAATTATGTGGAGACTTGCATAGTTTGTCAAAAGGCCAAAGGTACTTCTTCAAATGTCAGTTTATACCAACCTCTTCACATACCAAATAGACCTTCGAAATGCATTAGTATGGACTTTGTAGTAGGTTCACCAAGGAAAAAGTAGGGATTTGACAACATTTATATCATTGTGGATTTATTTAAGAAAATGGCTCACTTTGTGCCTTGCAAGACTACTCATGATGCATGCCAAATAACTCATTTGTTCTTCAAACAGGTAGTAAGGACACATGGTTTACCCATGAGCATTGTTTCAGATAGGGACTCAAAGTTCATGAGTCATTTTTGGAAGACACTTTGGCAAAATATTGGCACCAACCTCTCTTTTGGATCAACCTACCATCCTCAAATAGATGGGCAGACCAAAGGGGTGAATAGAAGCTTAGGAAACTTGTTAAGGTGTCTTACTAAAGAGTATGGTCAAACAGGGATCAAGTAATTTCACAAGCTGAATATGCATATAATGACACCATGAATAGGACTACCAGCAAGAGCCCTTTTGAAGTGGTCTACGGTGTGAACCCAAGAGGTATTTTGGAGTTAAGAGACTTAGGTAGTGCAGAAGCAAGAAGTGGATATGGAAAAGACTTTGCTCAATCAATGAAGAAGGTACATGAATCAGTCAAGCAAGCCTTGATGGAGAAAACAAGCAAAATCAAACAAAAAGTTGATGAAAGAAGGAAGAACCTACAATTTCAAGTGGGAGATCTTGTCATGGTGCACCTAAACAAATCAAGGTTACAAAAAGGAGTGCCTAACAAGTTGCAAATGAGAAGGCTAGGTCCATGTGTCATTCTAGCCAAGTATGGAGAAAATGCATACAAGATGGACCTACCTAGTGACATAGGATTGTCACCAGTTTTCAACATAGCAGACTTATTTGCATACAAGGGACCAATTCAAGGTTTAGATTGCAGTCACTCAGAGGTATCAGATGATGTGAACAACTTTCAACTACCAGCCAAACCAATTCCAAAGGCCGAGAAGGTGTTGAGTTCAAGGATCGCCAAGAAGACAAGGCATCAAACCTATTGGGAGAACCTAATCAAATAGTAGGGTGTGGATGATGTTGAAGCTACATGGGTGCTTGAGATAGAGTTTAAGAAGCTAGGAATTGATCATAATCCGATTCTTGAGGAGGTGACATGATTTTCTTTTGTTTGGGAGAATGGTGCAGGAGCACCTAGGACTTAGGCTAGTAGTTTTCTCAATTTTGGCTTGTACTGACCCTACCCAAGTTAGGTAGTGAATAAGGAATCTAGGAGGGTCAAAGTGTGAGTGTGATGAGTGAAATGTAGGCCTAAGAGATTTAGTTTCTTCCTAGGTTTGCATTTTTCACATAAATAGTGGTTTGAGTAGGTAGTTGACCTTCTTGATGGTCAAAAGTGTCAAAAATTGGTATAGGAATTAGGGAGGGTAAAATTAGTCTTAGACATGTTTTAAAAGTCACGTGTGATGACTTAGAATAGGCCTCATAGGTTGAGAAGGCCAAAAAGTGAAAAAGTGCAAAGTTGCAAAAAGTTGTCATGACAACTTTTGTCCTAAATTGGTTAGCGCTGGAGTTAGGGATTGTACAATGCCGTAGGATGACTCCACTCATGGGGAATACTATAAGAACCCTCTCTTGCACAATTTCCAAGGTTTGAGCTATTGATTTGTAAGATCAACAATCTAAAACTACTCATTTTTAGACTAGTTGGCAGCATTTTGGCTTGTTTTGTTCATTTTTGTAAATGCAAATGGATTGAATCTATTGATACAGTAATGGATTGAGTTTCTTTGGTGTGTTATAGAGTTGTTAGCTCCATTTAAAGCTTTTTGGATAGTTTGTACTAGTGTTTTCTTGTTTTAGTTTGCAAACAGCCAGTTTTGGCTTTTATATAGCAGTTTTATGTAAAATGGTTGCCCCATGAATTCCACACGTGATACCATCATGACCTATTGGGATATGGAGGGAAAACACTTGTATAGTGTACATATGCAAGGACAAGTGCTGGAGATGACATTTGATATGATTGTCACCTTGTTCTAGGTGAGTCCAGGAGCAACCCGGCTAGAGGAGACAGGGTGAAATTGAAGTGCAAAGTGCAGGGGTGAATGCCAAACCACCATATAAGATTTGGATGGGTCCACAAAGTTAGTACAGAGTTTCCAATGCAAGAGGAATCCTTGACAAAGTCATTTGTTTCCCAAACACCAACTTGACCAGTTACTGTCGGTTAGAAGGCCTAGAAACCCTTCAAAACCCTCAATTTGGGGTCTTTTGGACCATTTTCCTCCAAGCCCTAGAAAACCGGATTTTGGAGGCCTAATTGGGACTCTTTCCTTGTAGCCCTTTTCTAGGCAAAATGGTGAAATCGGTAAGGAGGGAAAAGAAATCAAACCTTTAAAGGAACCAAAAGGAATTAAAAACATGTTATTAGCCACCTCCACATGCATCAACTCATAATAGTAGGAGGTCAATTTCACAAGTTGAAGCCAAGACAACCATGATGAGCACATGGGGAGCATTGTGAATTGGTAGGGTTCCTAGATGAAATACTTGAAGGAAAAATCTTGGAATGGTTAAGAAGCAAGCCCTAGAAGAGATTGAGAAGGAATTGGAGGTCTAGAATGAAATTAGGCCTGGAGATTTGGTGGAATTGAGCAACACCAACTAGGGGAAGTGTTAGCAAACTAGGTGAACCCCATCAGATACCATGAGTGACCACCTTTGATAATAGAAGAGATAATTATGATCAAACTTGGGATGGAAGAAGATCCTCATAATGTCTTCCAGTAGCATCATTGATAGAATAAGATTGTCCCAAATTTGTTAGATTTTTCAAGGAGCATCAAATCAACTTTGCATGGTCATACAGAAGTAGATCCTGATCTTTTCATGCATCACCTAACAATTGCACCAAGTGCAAAACCAATAAAGAAGAAATTGACAAAAATAATTTGTAAGAAGCACTTTTGGTTAAAACAAAACTTGAGAAGTTACTTGATGTTGGTTTTACCAGACAAATTATATTATCCACAATGGATTTCAAACCTTTTACATCTATCAAAACCAAATGTTTGCATCAAGATATGTATAGAGTTCAAAGATATCAACAAATTTTGTCCTAAAGATAGATTTCCTTTACCCAACATAGACTAAATTGTTGATCTTATAGCTAGACATGCAATGCTATCACTCATGGATAGATTCTTCTACTATAATCAAATTAATATCATACTTAAGGACCACCATAAAACAACTTTCACATGCCCTTGGGAAACATTTTATTGTAAAGTCATGTCTTTTAGTCTCAAGAACACTGGAGCTACTTATTAAAGAGCTATGACCACTATTTTTCATGGCATGATGGACATTTTGATGGAAGACTATGTGGATGACCTCTTGGGAAAATCACTCACAAGAGAAAACCATTTGGATGTCTTGGACAAGATCTTCAATCAATTATAAAAGTACAAAGTGAAATTAAATACTAAGAAATGTGTATTTGGACTAACCTCCTAGAAGCTCCTAGGATACATTGTGTCACAACGAGGTATCAAAGTTGACCCAACAAAGATAAAAGATATCTTAGAGATGCCTCAAACAAGGATTATCAATCAACTCAAGTCATTGCAAGGAAAGTTACAATCAATCCAAGGGTTTATTGCATAACTTGCAGACATGTGCCATCCTTTTACGTGTTTGTTACACAAGAACATCACATTCAAAAGGGATGATAGGTTCCAACATGATTTTTAGATTCTCAAATATTATCCATGAATCCTTTTGTTCTCATGCCACCAATTGAAGGTAGACCCTACTTTTGTATATATCTGATAGTTCTGATACTATATGTTTAGTACAGATGCCAAGCTAATAAGATGAGAGGGGGGGTGAATCATACAAACTTAACCTTCCGTAAAAACAACAGATTCAACCTTGGTAACATATACTTTAGCAATATAGCCAAAACTGCTAAATATGCAAACTCATAGGCATATAAACATCATAATACTCATAACACCAGATTTAACATGGAAACCCAAATAGGGAAAAACCACTATGGGATTTCAGACCCACTAAGAAATATACTCTTCTAGAGTATGCTCGGTTAAAAGCAAATCCTGTTAAAGATTACAAACACATTGCTAGATGTGACCCGGCTAAGGGATTTCCCTCAGATCTATTAGGATCTTCACCTTGTTAGAAGTGACCTTGTCAAAGGATTTCAAACACTCAATCAGAATGTCACCTTGCCAGAGGGTTTTACAAATAAGACTGTTAAGTCCACTCAGTTAAGAGATTTTCTGTCGCTTTACAAATAACAGTAATAAAAATCTATCTCCAACTTCACATCTAAAATGCTAAAGAAGATTCTCATTTTCTCAATACAATCTAGTCAGAGGACTTATCTTGTCCTTCTGCTGGGCTCTATACTATGTTTCTCAAATAGGTCTTCAAGCTTCAGTGCTCGGTAAATACTGTGTAGCATCCCTTTGCTTACACTTGCCCGCATTCATTGTTTATCAACAGTTCCTTATTTATAAACAATTTTCCAACCATTTAATCTCCTTGATCACATTTCCCATGATCAATCATAGCCATCAGATCATCAAACTTGACCAGGTTCAATGTATCCTTCGATCTAAAAACATTTTATCCCGCCTTGGAACTTGCACACATTTCTTGGAACTTGTGCTAGGGTATTGCGGTTCAATCTTCGCTGTAGATCTTCCTGTCGATTTTCCTTTGCCATGGATTCTTTAACAAACTTGATTCACGACATACCAATCATTCAATCATAACCAGCTCATCAGCTTCCTTCATTAAATAATGCTTTTATTCATTCAATGCATTCTATTATTACTCGGTTGCAACTCGGTGAATACTAAACTTCACTTGGTAGACATTCCACCTTCATTAACCGATAATGATAACCTTAGGGTTTACCGACTAGGTTCCTTAGGGTTTACCGACTAGGTTCTTTGCTCGGTAACATAGTATAGTATTAACCTTACAATCAATAACATATGTAGGATATCAAAAACAATCTAAAACATCATGATCTCATCATTGTCTAACTCGGTAATAGTTGCCCATTGAGTAACTTATTTCTCCCCTTATTCATCACATTCTTTCTGTGTCTTTTATCGACTTCTTTATACTCATCAAATCATACTTCTCAAGATATGGCAACATCATACTAAATTAGAAAATCAATTTCTTGACATCAATGACAAAATAATAATATTTAAGACAATAAACATCCTTAATCAGTTATATCCATAATCATCAACAACCTTCTCAATATCCTTATTGAAATGCCAACAATCTCTCTTTGTCTGATATAATGCAAACAATCTCCCCTTTTGGCATTGATGGCAAAACCAATTAATTTGACCTAATGGTGCGGATTTGGATTGTTGTGAGATTTTGTAATGCCAAAATGCTCTCTTCTTGTGTCTCTCCCCCATACATTAGTCTTCTCCCCCTTTGACAACAATGCCAAAAAGTAAAGAACTTAAAACATAATTTCTTCCTATATGAAGTGATTTCCTATTGTTATGTGTCAAATTAGTCTTGGTTAGAACATTATGTCTTCAATTCTTGTTCCCTGTATTTGTTTCCTGCACACCTTTATAAAACCTCCTAAAGTGTGTAAATCAACATCAACTCCTAAAAGATATTCTGAAGAGTCATCAAATTGATGCTTTCACCGAACTCGGTCAGTGAATGGAAGATAGGGGTAGGACCCCTAACTGACTTCTGAGATACTCAAAAGTATCCCTTGGCAGTGGCTTGGTGAAGATATCTGCTATTTGTTCCTTTGTGCTAACATACTCCAACACCACTTTCTTCTCTTGAACTTCTTCTCTAAGATAATGATATTTGATAGAGATGTGCTTTGTCTTAGAGTGCATAACAGGATTCTTTGAAATGTTAATAGCACTAGTATTGTCACAGAATATAGTTACTGGCTCGGTAAATTTCTCATTTATACCTTCCAACAGTTGTTTGATCCATGCCATGTTGG